>NC_064812.1:73726134-74030336 GCF_023721935.1 Panthera uncia
TTTAATTCCATGTTTATTTCACCACTAGAAAGGGAGAGTTTTGAAGGCAGCAATCATTCCTTATTTACCCCTCTGTGTCCAATTTAAGACACACTAAGAATTCAATAAAGCTGGTTTTTGTTTGTCTGTTTGTTTGGTTTTTTTGGTAAAGGAATAAAGGGAGGGAAGGGAAAAGGGGAGAGACAGATAAAGGAAATGGTTAAAACACTTAAAGATTACAAAGATTACTGGTTTCAGTGTTTGACTCTCCTATCAGGTAAGTCTCCTATCATTACCTTATGTTTGAGTAATTCTTTACTGCTTACAACATACTTTTATAACTTCTTCAATCACAGAAAACAAGAGCTATAGAAAAATCCTTCAATATGGTAAAAATTTTAGAGAAAAATTTTAGAGTTTAAGGCCGCCAGCTTCCTGGAACACGGTCCTCTGCAGATCTAGGTGTGATGTAAAGCAGGTACGTATACTCTGGCTCCTCTGCAAAGGGCTTTGTGTGTAATCAAAGGGGCAGCAAGAATAAGGTGCCTTTCCTATTCAGATAGTCCCACAGTTGAGACTCTTAAAGTTCAGAATCCCAGAGCAACTTAACGGAAGACTATTGATCTCAAGGCAGTATTAAAGCTCAATCTTTCTTTAAGCGAAAGCAAAAAACAAAGACAAAACTCAATCTCTCAACACAGATTTATTGAGCAACTACGATTGCCCCGGTCTTGCGCTCTGAGGGTAAAACACAAGAATAAAGCTTCATCTTTATCTTGTAAAATCTGCCTGGTGGAAATCTCTGTGCTTTTCGGTAGAAGTTGGGACTGTGGGCAGGAGATAAATTGGAAAGCTAAGAGTTGAAAACATCCTTATGCATACAAATCCATATGAGTGCCCTTTTGCTTTTTAGCTGACAGTTATCCATTCATTCATTCAGCAGGTATTTACTGCACACTTGCCATGTGCCTGGCCCCGTTCCAGACAAAGGGAAGAGAGCCATGAATGGAAGAGACAGCAGGCTCTCAGGAAACGTGTCTTCCGGGGCTGGACACTGACCCTACTCTAGATACCGTGCTGTTAATGCATTCAAACTATCATTACTTGGAGGCTGTACAAGAGGCTAAATCATTGAACGACTTAACATGAAAATGGGATGAAATTACTCCCATGTAAGATTAATAACTTGATTTTTGTTTCCTTAAATACAAAAGCAACAGAAACAAGCTCTTTGTGGTCCTGCCCAGAATCTGTCATTTGAGCTTTTCTGATTCTTCTCGGCCATCCTCAGGGATTCTGTCTTCCTGGAATATTTTAAGAACTACCTTTAAAACTCCCTGTGATTTAGCTCATTATCCCTTCATTCTTTTGGCGGGGGGGGGGGGGGGTGGTGTTCAGACCAGTCCTCTAGCCAAGGAAAATCACCTGAACACAACACACACACACACTCAAGATTCAATTACCAAGGGGGGAGAAACACTGGATGAAAATAACACTGGTCCATATAACACATCTTGTTTGTCTTTCAGATTTCAATTCAGACTTCCCTGACCCTCACACCAGATCGGAATCCAGACTGTCCCTTTAAAACATAGTGGAGTCTTATCGTTTTAACAGCATATTTATTTGGGCGATCATTTGATGTGTTTTTCTTCTGTGCCACGGGGCACAGAGTAGGCAGTCCATGAACATGTGATAAATCAATAATATTGAATAAACGGTTCTCAGAGCCTGCATTATGCACTATATTGAAGAATTACAAAGTACAAGGTTAATCATTCAAGGTTAATATTTCCAAACAAATTATGACATAAAGTCAGTTTTAAAAATACATATTCTTTTTGAAGAACAAACGAAATAAAACCAATCTTCAAAGAATTTCAATTCCTACCAAAGACAGAAAGGAGGAATTCTGTACCTGATTTCAAAGTTTATCAAAACATATGTTATTTACAGATAATTTGGTTTGAAAGATCCTGGGTCTTAGCTTGTTTTTAATTCTGCATGTCCAACAGGAGCTAATGTATGATTTCTGGAACATAGTAAATAATTACGCTCTATTTATCCATCATTCTGCATCCCTTCTACCTGTCAGAAACAGATCATTTTTATCAGGTCCTGTCTGTTTGAAGTCAACTTCATCCTATTCATCAAGCTGACAACCTTAAATGAAAGTCAGTGTTCTATTTGATTTCCCACCACCATAATGTGCCTTCAGCCACAACAGCCTTCAAATTGCTTTTCCTAGGAAAGATCTCAATATGATAAGCTCAAAGCCAAAAAGCCTTAATAAATCAACTAGCATAGTGTATAAAAGTGAAAAATGTACTGAAAGAGAATGTCAGGTCCCATTTATTTTTAATTTTATTTACTCTTTTGGTACACATATATCATTTTTTTTTATGTTTACATATTCTCTCCAAATCATCCATTCAAAAGGGCCTTTCGAATTAATTTAATTTCCATATCATATGGGAGCAAACACAGTGAACAAAAACAATCTCTCAATGGCCAAACCACATTTTCTTTCTCAGTGAATTAACCACAGGCTGCCTTAACTTCTGGAGGGGAGCCAATCCAGTGTCTGAGAACTTAAATTTTTTGACTTGTACCGGGATAGCTGGAAGAAATTATCCTGGGGCCTCCCACAAATTAGGGATGCCTCTGCATCCGTTAGGATCTGTTCAGCAGCAAGTATTGGCAAGCGCACCCACCAGTGGTTTAAAACATCATTTTTTAAAGATTTTATTTTTAAGTAATCTCTCCACCCTAGGTAGGGCTTGAACTCACAACGCCGAGATCAAGAGTCACGTCCTCCCCCAACTGAGCCAGCCAGCTACCCCAAAGTATCATTACTGATACCAACTCAGGTGCAGGATTGGGCTGGCATACCAGAATGCCACCAAACTCTTGCACTCGTCCCGTCTGCCATGATGTTCGGCGTGTGGGCTATTGTCTGTGGGCTTCTTGCCTTGTAAACATCATGTGCTCACACAACAGTGTCCAAAGGGAAGAGAAGAAGCCAAAGAGGCGGTCTTCTTGCCCTACTGTCTCCCATCCCAGAATTCCCATTTGAGTTCATAAGTCAGAATCAGTCCCACACATACCCTGGACTCATCATTGGCAAAAGAAATGACATTACTATAATTAGCCAGGATCAATTATGAGTCAGTCCCTGAGACGTCACATTTCCCAAACAAAAGGAGACTTTCCCATTTGTTAAACAAATGAAGGACCACAACCAACCAAAAAGGATGGATCTGCCCCACGAGACACCCAGAATTCCATCTTCAAACATGTTCAATGAATGGTAATTCGTTGAACAGGAACATGCAGTGAAGTAGGATAAGATCAAGTATACAAGATTGATAAAGTATTAGCCCTTTATAGGTTTTATAGGTTTTGTATTAGCCCTTTATAGTTGAAGCTTTGATAAAAAGCTGAAAGAATCTCGTTCTTACTTTTAAGATGATCCTAAGAGTGTTATTGTTACAATAAAGGCTTCGTTATTGAATATTAGAAATTTACCATTTTCCTTTCATATAGTGACCTTTAACATTTACTTAATGACATTCATCAGATTAAATGAACAAGTCCTCCAAAAAGAAACATGGAATTGTAGGGAAGTGTCTAAATGTTAATGCTGAAAGCCCATGAATAATCTTTATGTCATCTCCACAGAGCTTTTTCATGATAAAGCATGAAGTTCACTACCACTGAAGAAAGGCAGGTTGGGAGCAACTTCTTACTCTGCTGTCATCAACCACTACTAGGCATTTCATACAAATACTTTTCAACTACTTACCTATCAGTCTACCTATCTATATCATCACCTTACCTACATTTACGATCTTGCCCACAAAGGCATCAAACGGGACTTATCAAGTCCTCACTCACACACGTCTACACCATGTCTCTGGATTACCAGTCCCCAAAAGTTGCCAGTCCCACCATATCCAAAAAGTTCATCCTGGAAAGATTTCTTTCCTGAGTGAACGTGTGCTGAGTCCCAGGGGTCAGCTCTTCTTCCTCTTCTAGGTTCTCCCTAACTATTCCTTTGAGCACGTACCCATACTGTTGCCTGGGTTAAGCTCACCAATCACAGATGGTTTCACAGATGGTTTCCCTGGCACATCTGCCCTCCCTCGCCTCTCTGGATCAATTATTGACTTTCTCCATTGTTCTTGAGACATCACATGTATAGTGACACCCAAAGGCATCCCTATCTGTTTCTGTCCTCAGATGAAATGCTTCTGGACAAGTGGTTTCAGATATTTTTGTCAATATTTGTGCCGCTCTGAAATATCTTTCTACCTGCCACAAAGCAATGGGGGCCAGATGAAGGTTGAGCAGCTATGTTTTCTCCCTCTGATCTCGCAGCCTGGGCTACCTGCCCGAAGAATGAAACTTTACACTCCTTGTTCGCTTGTTCTGATCCAAACATAATGTTGAAATGTACAATAATGTATTTTCTTTTACTTAGAAAACGAAGCATCTCCGGCAAATTTGTGGTGGTCATCAATTCTGGGTAGCGGGAGCATGGAGCGACTTACCATTCTCTACTCTGCTGTGTTTTGGCAAATTCTCAATATAAAGGGAGTCTTTAACATCGTTTCCAGTGGAAAGCTAATATATTTTAGTTCCCACTACCCATTCAGCAAAGATTTAAGCACCTGCTGCTGTTTGCCAGGTATTGGACTTAGTAAGCACCATCCCTAACCAACACCATTTGGATATTTTCTGCATTTTTTTTTTTTGGATGAGGGAATGAATGCATAGAGATCTCAATTAACTTGCTCAAAGCCCCACAGACATTAAGTGGAGGTGTCAGAAACCTATACTACCTCCCAGGTGGTTTGGGTGTTATGTTCCCAACACCACTAAGAAGCGTCGTCCACTGTGTGGTACCTTGTCTTGCTTAGGTGGCTCCCTACCATGGTGAGCATGGGTCCATTTTGCTCCTGAGCTCAGTGAGAGGCTCTGCTGACAGAGTGGCTGCTTCATGCTTCAGGCGCTTCCCAGTCATTGTCTTCATCAGGATGACTCAGAATTCTGATGCTGCCATTTCATTTTTATTGTGTTTCAAGTGCCTCCAAAACTGTAACTCTGAGCACAGCCACCACCAAATTCGGAAAGGCAGAAAGCCCAGGGGAAATGCACAGCAAATCCCAGATGAGAAGGGACGGCATTAAATTCCCTTCTGTCCCAAATACCACTTTTACCTGATGCCCACCCCTCCGACCCCCTCCTCATTCTCGTCCCAGGTGATTTTCCCTGCTGTCCGCTCTGGGCAATGACGGTAAACTCCGCACTGATCGATCCCCTAAGCCCAACCGACTTGCCTTCTTTTGCTCTTCGACTTCAGCTCTGACGATTTGCAAATCTCCGGTGCTTTGCTCCAGTTCCACCCCTCCCCATTTTCTGCGCTCAGGACTCCCTCATCGCATCTGTGCTACAAACAAAACAAAAAACCATGCTCCAAGATGTGGCATCCTCCTGGATCACGTTTCCTGTCAGTGCTGTAGACAATGGCATCACAAATGTTCGTTGGACTCTTTGAAACTTACACTCTTAAGTTCTTCAGTCCTCATCTAATTAAGCCTGCGATGCCCTTTTGTGGCAATACTATACTCGAAGATGATTTAACGAGGGTAGCCAAGAGTTGTGAAAAGCTACGTTGTTGGAAGCAGAAGGCTAGATCCCGAATCCCTGGCTGAGAGTCCTGCTTCTACACATCCCTTGCAGTGTAATTTGGGGTACGTCATTTAGCTTCCCTCTGTCTTGCTTTCCACTTTCCATAAAATTAGATTAAATATAGATTCTACTCATAGGGACGGTATAAAGATAAAATGAGTTAGCACTTACAAAGGGCTTAGAAAAATGTCTGGCACATACAAAGTCCTACTTAGAGTTTATCATATATATTTCTACAAGAAAGAAAAGAGATAATTACAGAACCAAAAGAATCTCAGTTAGTAATGCCACATTTGGTGGGTGCTAAAATGGTACTTTCTGTTATCTGTGAAAGAGAAAACTTGATTCCCTTGAAATAACGGCGGGCCCTCAGGAGAAGCCGAGATAGTCGTGGTTAAGTAGCTCGTCATGAAAATAGTCACGAAGACAAGATTTGGGGGAGAAAGCCCTAGGGGTCTTCTGCAGACTCAAGGCAGCTATGTAAGAAAAACTTGATTCAGAACAGTCAGAAATCAAACCAGAACGTAAGGAAATACAGAAGCATAGACAGGTCACTTCTGATAATGGTGCACTCAGGAGGCAGCTACGAAGCCGATGAATCTTTCCAGATGGTTCACTTAAATATTCTTTTTCCATTTCCAACTCATGTACGATCAAACTCCCTTTTATTCGTGCTCCGTGCAACTGCAGCTTGATGGTGGGTGATGCTAGCACTTCCCGTGTATTTTAAACACATTATCTCACTTAAACACACCAAGCCTGCAAGAGAGGTATTGCAGGCTGCATATTGCACAGGAAGCCCCGGAAGCTGAGGAAGGTGTCAGTGATCTCTGTACAAGTCACAGCTAGTAAGAGCAGAGCTAGAAGTCAAACTCAAAGCCATCTGCCTCCAGACTCCGTGCTCCCAACTGCTCAGTTTGACTTACTATTCAATGCCCTATCCGAAGGTCTGAAGATAGCAAACGATTTGAAACGGAAAGAATTTTAGATGGGGACATCAGAAGGCTTGCCTCTGGCTCTTGCTTTGCCATAAAATAGCGACTCAATTTTAATTTTCGTCACAGCAAGAAAATACTGAGGCAAGGCCTATGATATTCGAGACACTTGAAGCTCTGATAACGATGAGCAAAAGTTTTAACGTATATTTGTCATAGTTCATTTAATATCTTGTTTTATCTGATTTTAACTCACTTTGGCCAAGTAAGAATGAATTTAACCCAGAGACTTAGTTACAGGGGAATAAGAAATTCGTTCAATCAGAAGTGAGAAAGTAGTTTGGTGGACCGGTGGAGATCTAGGAGATTCTATTTCTTCAAGATGACCCAGAAAAAAAAAAAAAAAATAGAGTCGATCAGGACGATTATTAAACGGGTGTGTGTGTATCCATAGAAAAGTCTCTTGGCTGTTGCCTGCAGTGTCCCAGAGCCTTCAGCTAGGGGGCGACATCACGCACCTCGCTGCCCTCCCTGGGAGCTGATGGGGAGTGCTCCCTCCTGGGCGTCTCTTCAGGGATCGCGGGCCTCCAGAGGGCAGCCAGTCTGCCCCTGGGAGGGGAGGGCATGCAGTGTTAGGGGCTGAGTCTGTTCTTAGGGTACAAATGATTATCCTCTTTGGCCCACACATAAACTGCCATTCTCCTTTCCGTCCACCATGTGTCATAAAGCTGGTGTCCTGATCTACCTCGCTAGCTTCTTTATGTCCCTTAACTGGGTCTGACCCTGGAAGAGAAAGGGGCGGGTAACAATAGCAACAACAGTAACAACAATGAACACATGATTTATGCTAGACTGTGCCCTTGACTTTGGTTTGTTGAAGCATGCATATTGATTTGGGCATATGTCAGCAAATGAATTTTATTGCCCATTGCGAATACTAAAGGTGACATGAAATGTGGCACTTTCTGATTCCTTGAACAATCTCAAGGAATATTCTGGAACTGTACAAAACTTAAACAGCTGTTCATCCACACTCAGTACTAATGAGGGTCTAGGTCCCTGTGCTCCTTTTTATTTCTATACATTCTCGAAGTCACTGTGCCCTTTCTTTGCCCCACTACTGTGTTGGTATTCTACTGATGCTTAATTATCTTTTCAGCCTTCTTCTCTGAGAGGAACAATACTGCTTTAGTTTTTCTAACAGACCATTTAAATGATAATCTCTTCTAGAATTAATTGACATTTTCTTTATTGGTCTCTTGATTTAAGTACAACTATTTGAATATATATTCAGAAAACATCCTCCCAGACTCCAAGGGCTTGTGTGTCTGCTGAGGTTGTTCATAAATGCCAGAAGATTTCCCGATGTAACCTCCACACTGCCTTGGGAATGGCTGGGATGATAAACTCTTCTGGGGCTTCTCATTCTGCCTCATTAGAAATTTCTATGTATTTGACAGACACGAGCTCCAACCGTTCTCAGTGTCCCTTCCTACCAAGCACATATTTGTTGAACAGGAAAACTTTATCCAGCTTCCATGAGGAAGGGGAAGTGAGACTGAGCTACCAAGAAGCATCTAGAAAAAAGATTTATTGGGTTACGTTGTATGATTTTTTTTTTTAAGGAATCCATTTGCTTAATAACTGACAAAAGTAATCAGAAAAGATCAAATAGAAAGCACAGATGTTACTGGAAAGTCTGACAAATCCTATCATCCTAAACTATTTGTGATGGTAAAGGTAGTAAGTAGCTACCAAAACGTGTGTTTTGTTAACTCCTCTCAGTGTCTTTTCCATGAATAAAATTCTGCCATCCTTAACTGTCTTGTTAATTAGCTCTCCCTGTCATGCATGTAGTAAGCACAGCCTACTCAAGCCAGTTCTGCAAGATGTTTTTGTTTTCATTTTTGTTTTAAGCAGAGAATACATAGTTCCTGCCCGTGAGAAACGGGATGGACCTTAAGTGGGGAGAGAGGAGGTACAAATAGGAGGTAGTCAGCACCCACCTACAAGCTCGGTGTAGAAACGTCTCTGAGACATTTCTCTCCCCCTCACTAACAAACCAAAGAAACGGAAGCATTGAGATCGTCTTTTAGGATTCATTTTCTTTTCATTCATTAAGATTTTTGCCTTTTATTATACATAGAATTCGTTCAAGAAGATTTAGTTCCTTAGATATTCTTAAACTAGTAAAAAAATAGGTAGCCAATTGTTAGACAAGAAGAGGAGAATAAAAAGGAGAATAATGCTTAAGTGACTTTAGAAAATTTAATCCCTTTGTGAGTTTATTTTACTAAATTCAAACACATAGTCCCTGGGGAGACATAGTCTTGAATAAGTAATCCAGGCATGGTTTCCCAGTTGATTTGAACCCAGTTGATTCAATAATGGCAGTTATTTGCAATCAAACACCAATGAATTCACAAGGATGCTTGGAAAGAAAGCTTAGGGCGAAATGTATGTTCTACCCAAGGAAGCATATTTATATTGTTTAAGTTTGTCCTAGTCTTATATACGTTTCCTTTCTAAGTCTCCACCCTTGATGAATTTCTCCTTTTAACCCTCCTCGGAATCTGGTCAGCCATGCAAGTCAGTAGTCGGCGACCCCCGTATGCTGGCCACTAACCACCAGGCAGGTGCCTGCTCACTGCGTCCACATTGTAACACCACCTACTGCTCAAGAGAAGTGCGCACAGAGAGAAGATTCTCCACAGACTTCTCGTGTCAGTGCCTTATGTATCAGGAGGAATGATGACTTCATATTTCTATAGCCATAAACCCCAATTTCACAGAGTTGTTTCCTACAGTGATTCCCTTCAAGATTCACATCCCAAGTCCTTTGTAGGGAAAATGAATATAAAAAAAAGGCAAGAACAAGGCAGTTCAGGCTACCTTTAAGGAGAGAGGGTGAAGCTCTCGTGTACTTTGAACCATCCTATTCTCCCCTTCCATAAGTCCTACCCCATCGATATTTCGGGAAACGTGTTTGTCTGACACTAAAGTTATCCCTTGCTGGCTCTCTGTTACCACTTTGCCAGCACCCAGTTCCTACCACACCCTGGGGCCATCAGCACCCAGCAGCACCCCCCCCCCCCCGCCAGTGGTGCCCCGAAGGCAGTGGTGTGGCAGAGGCCAGTGCCTCCAGGGAGAAGTCACCAGAAACAGCTTTCTGCCTCACCCTGGAGAAAATATTTCCAGCAAGTTCCAGAAGATGGATTTCCAGCAAATTCCATGAGCGTGGCATGACAGAGACTTGCCTGCCATCCAGTGATGTCTGACTCGCAGCCCTTCTCTGGGTGTTTGAGCCCTAGGGGTGGTGGCCTCTTAGAGCAGATATCTCTGTATTCTCTAGAACTCTCTTTACTCCTTACCAGCCAGCCTGTCTCATTGTTCCAATCTCCTGTTCCAGTCTACATGCTCTACCTTAAATTTTCCACATTCAAATTTCTGTGTGGTTTCTCTCTCCTGACTGGAACAAGACTAATCCATAGAGTAATTACCCTATGTATGATTAATACTAATACTAATTACTAATTACTCTACTAATGATTAATACTAACCTCCTATCACACTAACTCCCTCCCTTAAAATTAACCAAAGTTAACCAAAGGACAATGCTTACCTGTGATTTTTTTATTATTGTCACTGTTGTTATTTTTAGTTCAACACCAAGAAGATTTAAGATTTTTTGGATATTTTAATTCTATATGTCAAATATGAGTTATGAACAGCAATTAGATTAAGTAGTACAAAGAAAGTTTCAAATGTCAAAAATGTGTTTTTGGAGGTGAGGGGACTCATTGTTTTCTCCAGCGGGGGGCACTGAGGTTCAGGGTCAGGGGTTGCTTCTTGGGAGTTAGAGTAGCTGTACAATAATGATCCCAGAGGCTGGTGAGCCTGCCACATGTCAGAACCCGGGGTGCAGGTGAGACAGATACTACTACCTTGATTCTCTCAAAAAAATCTCCAAGATACATACTGTTTGTGCCCATTATTCAGATTAGGTTACTGAGCCTCAAAGTTAACTTGCTCAAATTCATATAATCCCCAGCAGTAGAGTCTAGATTCAGAGCCAGATTCTCTCAGACTCCAGGGCAGTATCTGTTCTATTAACATGATTTAAGGAATCATGGCAGCTTCTGGGGACACAGTCATTTACCACACAGACACAATGGCAGCTCCCTGGCCATCCCAGCCCCGCCTCCACTGTTTACCTGTCTCATTTGTTGATTTAATCGCCACCCCCCCCCCCCGTTATATGTGTGACATCATATAAACTCGAGTGTGCAACTATCCCAGATGACTGTAATCTCTTTTTCCTCAGGCAAGTGGTAACTTTTACCATTAGAAATAATTCTCCTTCACGTTTTTCATTTTCAAATACACATCGCTGTACCAACGTACTGCCTAATGATTCCTTATGATCTGACACTCAGAAATAGATCTGATATTCTATCTGTGCTTTTCTGTGGAAACAAACATCTCCCTTGATAACCTGTCAATAAAACATCCCCATTAGAAGAAGAAAAAGAGAGGAATATAGTCCCCTGGGTTGCTAAAATGTTTCATATGTCTTATCATCTCTTACTGAGAAGATGAGCATTGAAATGTTGCTTGCCGACAAATTGCAAAATCCATAAGAAATTAAAGGAAAAGATCCATAACTTGAATCTCAAATAAAAGTTCTGTCATGGTGACTATGAATCCGACTTAGATCTCGGCGATGGTTACATGCTTACTAACTCGCCTAATAGCACTGTCCCATAAAACTCAATATGAAACACAGAATTGTGACAAAATGCCAGTTTAGAACAGAAAAAAAAATGTTAAGGGTTTCTATTATCGATTAACTCTCCCTGTCCTAACAAAAGCTACAACACAAAACATGGGAAGGTTCAAAGAATATAAACATCGTTGCACAGAGGGGAGAGAAATAACAAACAAAAACCTATTTGCCAAAGCCACCTCATCAAAAACAGTCTAAGGCGCTTCGAAGCACACGTGCGTGCAACATCTTCCCAAAGACTCAGGCAGCTGTGTGAGGAGGTGGAAACCTGCTGACTTGATCTGCCCTCCTCCACAGAGCCTGTTCAATGTCACAGACACTTCTTCATCCTCTTGAGGGAGCGCTGTAGTTTCTGGCACTCAAGCTTCAAAATGCCTGGCTAATGGCTTGGCCAACTGAACTGGTCCCCGAGGTTGAACCTAACTTCTACTTTATACTTACTGCCAGCCCTCAGCCCTAAGGAATTCTTCCCACAAAGCGGTACCAAGATAGGAACAAAAATAGCCCCTTTTTTAAAAAGTGACTTACATCTTCTGTTCACCTGCTCTTTAATGCCTCTGAGCCATCCAATTTAAATTGCAAACCATGGAAAACTTTGCCATGCTTTATTTTTAAGACAGAACATACCTTATGCTCTCGTATAATAATTACAACAATAATTAGTCATTTAAAGTCAACCAAGTATCCTAGGTGTTTAAGGAGAATTTTATTCACTGACAATTTACATATATTAGAGACCAAACTGCAGTGGCTATAAAGTATAAAATATTTTAATTGAAGCCTCTACAATCATGTAGACATTAAAAAATGCTTACAAGACCTGGTATCCAAAATTTATTCAGAACATTGTAATCATATGTCGGATCACTTACAGTGCCTTACAACTTTTGATTACAAGTGGCTTATCTCGGGGCGCCTGGGTTGTTCAGTCAGTGAAGCATCTGACGTCAGCTCAGGTCATGAGCTCGTGGTTCGTGGGTTCAAGCTCCACATCAGGCTCTGTGCTGACAGCTCAGAGCCTGGATCTTGCTTTGGATTCTGTGTCTCCCTCTCTCTCTGCCCCTCCCCTGCTTGTGCTCTGTCTCTGTCTCTGTGTCTGTCTCAAAAATAAATAAACATTAAAAAAAAGTAGCTTGTCTCTGAGAAAAAGTCAGTCTTTTCAAGAAATGGTGTTGGGAAAATTGGACAGCCTCATGCAAAAGAATGAAACTGGGCTACTTTCTTCCACCACACAAAAATAAACTCAAACTGGATTAAACATCCAGTGGGACCTGAAGCCAGAAAAATCATGAAGAGGGTCAGACAGTAATTTCTCTGACATCAGCCATAGCAACGTTTTTCAAGCTATGTCTTCTGAGGCAAGGTAAATAAAAGCAAAAATAAACAATTGGGACCACATCATAATAAAAAGTTTCTGCACCCCAAGGGAAACAATCAACAACATACAGGCAACCTACAGAATGGGAGAAGATATTTGCAAATGACATATCTAATAAAGAGTTAGTATCCAAAATATATAAAGAATTTTTGAAACTCAACGCCCCAAAAGACAGATAATCCAATTACAAAATGGGCGGAAAACATGAACAGACATTCTCCAAACAGACATCCAGATGGCCAACAGACACGTGAGAAGATCCTCAACATCCATCATCATCAGGGATGTGCAAATCAAAACTATAATGAGATATCGTTTCACACCTGTCAGAATAGCTAAAATCAAAACCACAAGAAATAACAAGTGTTGGCAAAGATCTGGAGAAACAGGAACCCTCTTGCACTATTGATGGGAATGCAAACTGGTACTGTGGAAATCAGTATGGAGGTCTTCAAAAAATTAAAAATAGAACCAGGGATCGCAGTACTGGGTATTTGCCAAAAAAAAATACAACGCTAATTCGACGGGATAGGTGCACTTCGATGTTTATTGCAGCATTATTTACAATAGTCCAACTATGGAAGCAGCACAAGTTTCCATCGATTGATGAATGGATAAAGAAGATGTGGAACAATGGAATATTACTCAGTCATAAAAGAGAATGAAGTCTTGCCATTTGCAACAACATGGATGGAGCTAGAGATTATAAGGCTAAGCGAAATAAGTCAATCACAGAAAGACAAATACCATGTGATGTCAAAAGGGAAAAAAGAGAGATGCAAACCAAAAAACGGATTCTTAACTATAGAGAACAAACTGATGGTTACCAGAGGGGAGGTGAAGTGAGGGCGATGGGTGAAATAGGTGATGGGGATTAAAGAGTACACTTATCATGATGAAAAAAAATAAATATCCAAAATTAGAAGGAAATTAGAAGTAGCTTGTCTCCACAAAATAAATTCCAATTCTCAGTGATACACATGACAAAAAAAAAAAAAAAAAAGTATGTGTTTTTATAGGGAGTTTTGGGTGAAACCAGTTCAGAGGATAATTGAATGGCATGTAAAGGCAGGTGACTACGACTTAGTACCTTAGTTTGGTTCTGTGCTCCTCAAACTTTATTCTGAGAACCTAGGGGTAAACAGAGCCTTAAATAACTTCAGAACCATTAAGTTTGCATGTTTTATTTATTTATTTTTTAATGTTGGGGCACCTGGGTGGCTCACTCGGTTAAGCGACCGACTTCGGCTCAGGTCATGATCTCACCGTTTCCGAGTTCGAGCCCCGCATCGGGCTCTCTGCTGACAGCTCAGAGCCTGGAGCCAGTTTCAGATTCTGTGTCTCCCTCTCTCTCTGCCCCTTTCCCGCTCATGCTCTTTATCTCTCAAAAATAAACATTAAAAAATTTTTATTTCTTTTTTAATGTTTGTATTTATTTTTGAGAGAGAGAGAGACAGAACATGAGTGGTGGAGATGCAGAGAGAGAGGGAGACACAGAATCCAAAGCAGGCTCTAGGCTCCGAGCTGTCGGCACAGAGGCCCAATGTGGGGCTTGAACTCACAAACCGTGACAACATGACCTGGGCCGAAGTCGGACACTCAACCAACTGAGCCACCCAGGCGCCCCAGGCACCCCAAGTCTGCATGTTTTATATTATACAAGGATTTTCCCCTCCCCCTCTTTATAAATCTACTTTGGTAGCAGAGAAAAATTCCCTAAATCTTCAAGTAAAATTGACTCTCCAAAAAAATGTTCCCTGTTTGGGCTGTGGGTTCTCATCTATTCTGGGAAAACACAGCACACCCAGTTGGGGGAACACAGCTAATCATAACAGGAGGTCACTGATTACCTTTGAAAAAATCGTTTTATTGCTGTGACATGTTTCAGTAATATATGAAATACCAGTAGCCCTCATGGAAAGCTGTTCAGAAGAGCAGCAAGCCGCAGGAAGAGAAGCCTAAGGAAAGATTGATGCACGTGTCCATCCAGAACATTCGGGTGTGGGACTCGGCAGTGCCTGACTCTCCTGGGTCTCACCGTCAGAGATCTCACTTGGCTGTGACCAGTGGGCTTGGCCAGTGCCTGCCTGCAAGCCATGTAGACAGTGAGTGGAACTTCAATCTTACTACATTCCTCCCAATAAACGAGAGAGTCCAGTAAGCCTCCAGGGTTTCATTATGAGCAGGCTTTGCTCTACCCACCGTTTGCACACACACGGAAGGAGCCACACCTGCAGGCAGCAGAGCACCCCTGAGCTTCCAGGAAAAGAGGGCAGCTCCAGGCTCTGTGTTCCTGCATTTTCAAAGGAATTCTCTCCCAGACTAAACAGGAGTTGCTTGGCATTTTTCTGTTTCTGGATGCAGAAGCCTGGTTTGCCTGTCACCCATCTGATCCCAAGATGGCCCTGGCAGAGTGCCTGGCACATATGAGGGGCTGCTGTGTGAGTGAGGAAATGTCCATCTCCACCTTCAGGAGAGCTTGGGGAAGCCACCTTACTTCCTCAAGCCCAAGAGGGCCATTTCAATGAGTGGATGAGGACACGTACAATGCTTGCACCTTGTGACCGTAATCATGTTCACCTTTATTTATGAAATCATAACGGAGCAGAGGATGGAGATAGGACAGCAAGGTGAGGAACTTGAATCTGGCTACCCAACAGGGTGACCAAGCACCCTAGTCTGCCCTAGACAGAAGGCTTTTCCTGGATGTGGGCTTGCAGTGCTACAAGTGGGACAGTCCCAGGCAAGCCAGGAAGGTTGCCTACCCTCTCCTCTAGAAAATAGTAATAGTAAGATAGAAGAGATACTGCAGAATAAGTTCCAGCCACACAAGATTGTCGATATTTGACATTTCTAAGCTATCAAAATGGAAAATGTGCATGGCTCTACGTAGTAATTGTTAACTCCAGAAATGGTTGATCCAGAACCTGACTTCTGCCCTCCACCAAACCAACCCGGGGTTTTGGTTCCTCTTCAGTGATATCATTGACAACCGCTCATTCCTTGTGCATTGCAGGTGCCTTCATCTGAATTCTCTGGAAGATTTTGAGGATGTGCACCCCTGACTGGATGGTCCATGGTGGGGGGAAATTCTAAGAGTCATTGCAAAGTATCCTCTTGTCCGGACTCTGTAGGCTTCAAACATGTTGGCTGGGAGGAAAGATCTGTCTTTGAGCTTCCCAGGTAAACAAAAGCTGAAGTAGGAGTTTTTGAAGGAAAAGGTGTTTAATCAGGGAGACGGGCAAGCCCGGCCAATTCCAGCAGGCGGAGTCCAATGGTTGTTAGCTGAGGTCCCTTTTACAGAGCCTGCCATGTGATTTTAACCACCGGCTCACACTGGATTTGGAGATACTAATTCTTCCTCCTCTGGGGTATCTTTTGGAGTATGGCGGTTTGCTCACACGGATTCAGAATCCTTTGCCTGTCTATACCACACATATTGACTTCAGACTGAAGTCAATTGGTTTTAAGTTACAAGGAATCTGGCAAAAAAGCAAATGCACAATCTATTACAAAGTTCTCTTGTGGCAAAATGAAAACGGCATGGAGGTAGGGGGCAGTGACTAAACTTGAATGGTCAATTGCTTGTTTTCTCCTGATTTAAGCACAGCTCGAGTTCATGGTGTTGACTTTTGGTGAAGGGTGGATCTTGGCTTCCCGAGAGTAGGAAGGCATTACAGTCGACCTTGAACTGTAAGATGCATTTGGGGTTTCCACAGCTCACTGCCTGGAGCTTTCAGGTGATGGAAGCAGAGCAAGAGAATGAGAAACCGGAAGCATGTGGTGTGAGTCACCTCCCGAGATGTCCACAGCGCGGGAACAGGAGCGTGCAATTGGCAGGGATGGGAAGGGGCGGCCCCGTCTTCGGCTGTTAAGAGAAGATTTGTGACGGAAACCCAGCCAACCCGTCGATTTTCATTGTCATTCACGAGATGACCAAAGCCAGAGATCCTTCACGTGCAAGAGTCTGATGGCTTATCTGCAGCCACAGCACGAAGGTGCAGTGGTTTCCAAGTCTCCTTATAAATACAAAACTCTTGTCTCTGAAGCCAGCCCCACAGTATGTTCCATCATTGTCTTTCCTTTTAGGAAACCTAAGCTTTCTTTTCCACTCCCTGGATGTGTCACCTTGGGAAGGTCCTTCAACCTCTCTGATCCGAACCATTTTGCTCATTTGAAAAAATGCATCTACGAACAGATGTGGGGGTTGGTTGAACTGATATACGTGAAGCTTATGGCGGTGCTTGGCATGGAGCTATGTTCCAGGGAAATAGCTGTGCTATGATTCGTCCATTGCCAGCTTTGTTTCTGCTCAGTAATTCTAAAATGTTTGAGGACGTGGGCTTTATTATTACTTGGGTATGCCAAGGCCAACAGGTCAAGATATGACTGGCGTTGAAAAGACAGTGGGTCATATTCACAGATCCCAAAAGGAGGGGGCATGCTACACCATGGGAGGCCATACAGGGAAACGCCAGGATGAACAGGAAGCAGAGGAAGCAAGGGGGAAATGGGGACAAGAACCTTTATTGTGGTTTCCCTAGGGAGAAACAGGTGAGGCAGAGTAGACAGGCTACAGTTGGCTATTTTAAATCATTTCAGTGGGCTCTGGGGCACATGATATCGCTAGTGGTCTGCTCCCCAGCCCTGGGGTGATCAGGGCAGGGGGAGAGTGGCCTCAGTGTGAAAGCAACAGAGGAGGTGGTGGGGTGTGGGCTCGGGAGTGGTGGCTTGCACGGGAAAGGGGAGTTTTTTGTCCTCTTTACCAGTTAGCAGACCTTGGGAGGGGCAGCCTCACCAGTCAGCAAGACCCCAAGATTTCAAAGCATGGGAGTATAGAAAATGAAATGCATGGCCGATACATAAACTCTCCTTCCAAATCTGTGGATCTGTACATACCCAAGTTCACATATGCTCTTCCTAACCCACCCTCACCCAAATTCTCCAAGTGACTACATAGGACCCCTTGCAAATATATAGCCTCTGAGAAAGTGGAAGCCAGCCCGGGCAAAAGGGATGTTCAGAGAAGTTTGCCACCTTCTTCTTGCTCAAGCCCAGAGGGCGTTCAGCCCGGCCACTGCAGCCCTGGGTCTCCAGCAGCTATGTGTAAGTCCCAGACTGACCCGGACGAGGGACACACACAAGAAAGCAGGAGAAAAGGAAGCACAGTGATCAATTCACTCTTCAAAATGCGATCTTCTCACACCAACTGAGAGTTGGGTGTGAGAGTTCATAATGGCTTCTCATCCTGCTTGGAGTTCAGAACCAACTGAGAAAGACTCAGAGGCAGCCAGACGGAGATAAAATATCAGGTTTGGTGTGAGTGGCGTTGGCCTGGAAAATTGCAGCTTGCACCTGGGGACAAAAGAGCATCTACATCCTCCCCTGCAATCAACACACACACACACACACACACACACACACACACACAGCACACACACAGACACAAACACAGACACAAACACACAAGCTGTGCTAGAAGCCCGGTTCTCTCAAAATCTCAGAAGGGTCATTTTATAAAGCAACCAATATTGAGCTCGTTCCTTATGCCGGTCTAGAGGCATCTAAGAAGCTTAAGACACAGGGCTTGCATTTGAGACAGAAAAACGTAAAACACAATGAATGTTATTTCTAAGGGAACCATGATGAAGGCAGGCTTGTAGTAAATCGGTACGGAACATACAGAAGGAGAAAAGTGATCACAGACAGGCATCCTGGAGAGATCGGGTCTAAGTTTAGACTGAAGAATGTGTCTAGACAGAGAAGGAGGAAACTTCCCAGATGAGAGAAACAGCTACTTAGAAATCTCTGGCACAGGAGGGTACAAGCACATTGGGGAAGGCCATGGCTTTGGGTGGCTATTTCATCCACACGTACACAACACCAGGGAGTGTGTGTGGCTCAGTCTGTGGATAGCAGCCTACCTGCTGGGCAAGCCAGGAAGTGACTTCCAACCAGCCAGCTGAAGGCCTTGATCACCTCTTATCTCTAAACACACACGATGGGCAGCGCTGCAGGCATATTTAGCACATCCGGAACTAAAGGGGGAAAACAGGCAGAATAACCCTTCAATGGCCCACAAGTCAAGCCTAGAGAACATTGTGCAGTTGGATCCGTCAGCTCATTGCATTGGCCATCCCCCTTGCTTCTGTCACCAAGTCCCGCGGAGCACAGGGACAGCCCCATGGAGGTGCTCCTGCCTGTGTTTGAGAACTAGAAGGAATAACACCGAGCATGCTAATACTCTCAAAGTCACTCTCTAAAGAAACACCTGCGATGCCACCTGCCCTGGGAGCCCAGGAAAATGACAAGCCACCTTTCCTCTTCTCCTCTTGGGCACCTAGTCACTCGCACCAGCCCTAAGCTGAACGAGGGCTCTTTCTCTGAAGAGGTGTTCCTCTGTCTTTTCTGCCTTCTCTGTGTTATCTCTGTATATCCTTATCTCTCTGCTGAGAATCTGTGTGGAGGGTTGAACAGCCTAAAGGCAACCGGGTGTCTAACAAACCACCCCAAGAGGCTCACCGGACAGCAAGCCCGTTTTCACGACAGTCGTGACGTTTCATCTCCCCGTTGTTGGAGGACACCAGGCACAGGGTGTTGAGATGGTTCCTCTGTTCCACATGCTCCCGAAGCCCTGCAGCGTGACCGCCTTTCCTAGGTGGGGAATGAACCTTGGAGACGCGCCATTACAACACTGCAAGGATGGGCGGGCTCTGAGCATGGAGGGCATGAGTATTTCACCTTCCGGTAACACAAGTTCCCCTAGAATTAACACACCCTCTGCCACGTGGTTGTGATCTCTTGAGTTTCCTGGGGGTCTTCTTTTCCTTTTTGTCTTTTTAACTAAGGTTTTGCATGAGAGTCTAGAAAGTAAACACACCCTGGCAGGTGCTGCTATTAGAAGCACTCTTTACTGCTGGGGTGGGAAGAGGCGTGAGGCATGGCCCCCAGCAGAGTCATCGCCCCGTCCTCAGAAAAAGATTCTGGAGCTTCATGAAGTCCACATGCCTCAAGCCCAGGGCTGTCATCTTAGCCTTCTCTGGTGGCCCAAATAAACCTTCCCTAGCAGACAGATAGCAACATGGATCTAAAAAATGCATGCTGCTGCTGTGACCCAAGCAAATCTTCTCTGAGTGTGCACCATGTGCCTGGCACTGAACTAAGCCCCTAATAGACATCATGCCGTTTAATCCCCAACACAATCCTGCTTATCACCACTGCACAGATGGGGGAATTGACTAAATGAGACATAAATACTTGCCTGAGGTGGTCAAGCCAGTCTGTGACTCCAGCAGTGCTCGTCTATCAGTGGAGATTTTGCCCCCAGGGCACATTTGTCAATGTCTGGGCACAACACTGGGTGAGGGAGTGGAGGAAAGTGATACTGGCATCTAATGGGCAGAAGCCTGGGGTACTTCTGAACATCTTGCATGCACAGGACGGCCCCCACAAGGAATCACCCCACCCCAAATGTCAATGGTGTTGAGGTTGAGAAGTCTTGCTCAGCAGCCACTCAGTTGACTTCCATGCAAGGAGACAGCGATGGTGTTTTCTGCACAAGGCGTCCTATCCAACTTTGGTTTGCATGGAAAAGGAAAGAAGGAACCTATCACTCTTCATGATTTGGTCCAGATCCACTTAGGATCTTCTTGGAAGCATTTTGATGTCTTGGGAGGCAACATGGCCCCACTACTTAGGTACCTTCTGTATCTCTCAGGCCATCCAAGCATAGTAAGAACAAGTCCTCAGAGATGGGATCCCCTCCAGTCCAACCAGTCACTGACACCAAACAGCAAGGGGTTGTACAGACCTTCTCCTTTGTCCCCCTGTCCAAGATCCACTCCCCAGGGCTATGCACTGCTCTCATTGAACTAAAATATCCTTGGGATATCTGTCAAATCAGATCTTCAGTTTCTTAATGTGAATTCTTAATTCTCGGTCAAGAGAGAAGTCTTTAATATTAAGATGCTACAGGCAGAAGGTGAAAATACAGAAGTTATTGCACAAAGGAGAGGTGCCGGCCATTAGCATGCCTTCACTTGCTTCACGTCTGGAGCCCACTTTACTCACCTCCATTCCTTCAATGGGGGAGAAGGGCAGATTCCCCAGGACCAGCCATACTCAGGTATCTATTAAATACTTGTAGCCTTTTGACTTTTCTTTCTTTTTCTGATATTTGTTGCCCATGGAAGAAGGACTCCATCAGGAAAGATAGGTAGACATCTTTAAGATAAAAATGCCCATAACGCATAGAGTAATATGTAGAATCGATGGAGAACAGTTCATCAGCATAAAAACAGTGTTAGCCCTCTTGGCAACTTGTTTTTGCCCTACTTCTATTTGAGCGCTCTGAATCTAGCTTCCTCATAAGTAAAACTCAACTGGACCGCAGAAAGCAAGGGCAAGAAGAAGGAGAACCGATGTGCTTCTTCTTTGAACGGGCCGAACATTCTCTGGACTTTTCAAGAGAACAGACTATGTTTTGCACCCTTCTCTACTTTCCCCAGAAATTTTATGCTCTACTCAGCATCATGCTCGGCTGGAGGGAAGTGCTTGGGGTATCTAAGCAGTGGCCGCTGTGTGGGGAGGCAGAAACACACATTGACCTCAACCCAGCACAGCCCATCTATGTCACTTCTCTGAGGTCTTCTTGGGGATCCGGGTTTACAACCCAGCAGGCCTCTGTGGAGCCATATGCCCTGGGCTTATGTTGTAAGAGACAGCACAGTGTAGTAGAAAGGGCCTGAGGGCGGGGTTAGCCACCTTGAGTCGAACCCCTCTCTACCACTTACACGCTGGTCGACTAAGACGCTGCATTTTCTCATCACTGTTAGGATGATAGTGATAATACCTGTCTGGGCAACATCGCAGGGTGGGCGTGAGGAGCGAGTGCAATAGAGTACAAGACAGAGCCTTGGACATGCAGAAGCACGATTCAGAGGTCACTCTCTTACCTACCAGCATGTAAGTCCCTGAGGTGGGAACGCCTTTCCCTTGTGCGTGCACATTCTAGTGCACGACTGGCAGGCATGTTATTCCCAGGTCACATCCAGCCTCAGGTTCCTCTGCCTGGCGACACGGGATGCAAAGGGGCTGGCAAAAACAGCACGTTCTTCCTTTTATCCAACTTGTCCTTTTACAGTTGAAGGCCAGCCTTTCTCTTCTGTTCCCAGTTCTCAGTCGCCATGACCACTGCCTGAGGTCAGTTTCCCGTGGGAAGGAAAATGAATCTCTCTCTCTCCTGTCACTCTCTTTCTCTTCCCCTTCCTCCCTGTCTCTGCCTCTCCATCTGTCTTGCACACCCCTCTACACACACACACACACACACACACACACACACACACACACACCCTGCAAGCACACTCACATCCCAGCTACCGCTCTGAAGCAAGCACGGCCACATGCCTCAGGTGTGCGGTGTCCCCATCCGCAGCAGGGACACTCTGGCCCAGGAAGGGTTTGCCGTTGAGGTGTCTGGCTAAGGACATGGCCGCTCTGCTCAAGAGGGAGTGCCTCGTCACAGAGACAGCATCTGTTTTGCCTCACGGGGAAAAGGAGAACAACAGTAATTCTTCTCATTATGAGAACACGATGCTATGCCAAGGAAATTATTCCAATGCAGGGGAATGTTAAAGGCTGCGTTTCTTCTCCTCGCCCCTCGCCTGTCCTCACTCAGTGCTCCCTCCCCACTGTCCTGTGTCATTTCTCAGCACGAGATGGCCTGCGTCATTTCCTGGCCCGGTAGTCGTGAGGGGGAATGAAAAGACTTCTTTTCTGTTGTCCTAATTATGTTTTGGAATTTGTTTTAAACAAGTTCATCTCAACTCTAAGAGACTGTAGCGTCAAACCCCATCACACAAGAATGCCACTGTTACCAGGTCAGCTCCTTAGTAGGTCAATAACGGATCTGTTATGCTTTTCCCACTTCTAGCCACGAAAATCTAGGCGTGCGTTAGTGAGCGTCTGTATGTCCAAAATAGAAAATACTGTGCACCACAGCTGCCTCTTTCTCTTCTTTTGTGTGTAACTCTCACAGAAAACAACTGCCTTAACGAGATGTGTGACAGGAACCACAGTATTCCTGCCTGAGTCTTCAAACCCCGCCCCCATCCCTTCTGTAACACTGTTGGCCCCAGGGAGCAGGGTCTCGCTCTCCCCCGACCCTGACCGTGACAGGGCTCTAAACACCTGCCAGAGGGATGCTGCAGGAAAAGGCAGCAGGCAGGCTGAGCATCCGCTGGGTGGGAAACGTGACTGAAATCGGACTCGCTTCCGCCGAGGTGAGCAAAGAACATCTGTCTTGTTCATTTTCTACTCTGGATCTTTCTTTCTTTAGTCTCCTGCCCCATCAACCCCTGCCAGATAGTGAGGAGGGGTAAGGTCTTTTAAATCCGCCAGTTCCTGCCCTGGTGGGGTCTCAAGGTTTCCAGCCATCTCCTTCCCTGTGACAGCCGTCCTTTCAGGAGCAGGCTTCATCCCACCCCACCCGCCACCCCCTGTGCCACCACAGTGGTGGTTGGTGGCAGATTCATGAGCTCACCACATCCTTGGGTGGCCGCAGGGGCATAGCCTGAGGGCTGTGGGCCAGTAGGTGCTGGGGCTGCTGTCTGGACCCTTGTTGGCCTTCAGAGGAGAGGAGAGGAAATGTAGGGCTCTGGTTCCTACTCAAGCTGCTCATGTCAGCTCCTCACCCCCAAGTTTGGGCACCTCAGGGTTGTGCTTGTCTCTGTCAGGACTGACATACTTCTCGGCTGCTGACTTGACCCTGCGTTGGCTCTCGCAGGTACTGGGTGTCTCATCCTGTCTGTCCTGCGTTCCTCAATGATGGGTTCACCACGTGCCCTAATGCACATCCCCAGGTGCTCACCTATTGGTTCCGACATCAGCTACTCTCTCCTCTGGACATAGAAAAGTCTGAGACCCTTCCATGCCACCCTGGTCAAAACCAGCCCGTGGTCACCGAAAGCAGACCTCTTCTGCCTAAATGCCCCCAACTGACACTTTATTTACTCTGATGTAGCTGCTGGATACTTCTAGTGCACTAGAATGTACCAGAATGCACTAGAATTTACAACAAACACCACCTGATTTACCCAGATCCCAATGGGTCAATGGGGCAAAAATCCACTTGCTTTCAGCTTTAATCTCATCTATCGACCACCACTCTCTGTATCTCTGTGTGGGCATAGGATTAATGCAGCCACAAGGGTTTGGTGACTGCCTTCCTTCCACTTCCCATCGTCAATCCATAGGCCAGAATGAGTCCGTCAAGATGACAACTACCTGTGTCATAAGGTCCTCCATTCCAAAGGGGCATCTGCCCTGGAATCATAGTGGCTGATGAAGTAGAGTCAGAAAGCTATCCTTGCAGATAGAGAAAATTCAACATATTACCCCATGATACTTCCTTCAAGCTTTCTACCCTCTCAAAAAAATAATAAAATAAACAAAAGTAAAAACGCTATAAGTCATTAGTAATTGTTAAAGCAAAAGGAAACATGGCCATTCATTTCAGTGTTATTGAACTTCGGTAATCAAACTCTATGATGGAACGGGATGATTTAGGGGAAATTCCTACTGCGACAAGTTGTTAGCACTAGACATCCCAGAATCCCTGAGAGCGTTTGGGACATTTCTATTGTGTGGATGAGATGAGAATATTGTGCAATGCTGCAGGTTTAAATAACTTCTCCTTGGTTCTTGGTCCTCGGTCCAGTGAAAGAGTGAGGACCAGAACTCACAGGTGTTTGACTGCCTCTGAATTAGACACAATCGACCCCATTATTTCCGGGGGTAAAATGTGGATAAAAGGGAAACAAAACAAGCAACCAAAAAGGGAATCAGGCCAAGGCAAGGTATACACTCAGCATAGTCCCCGGAACAAGAGCAGATGCAAACTGGGGAGACTGGGAAGAGCCTGGGGTCTCCAGACAATTAGGCGCATGAAAGAAACACAGGGCCATATTGGTCCAGTCATCCAACAAAAGCCTTAATAAATCTTCATCACGGACCAGACACTATGGTAAGGTAGGGAAGAGTAAACTAGCCATCTGGAACCAGAAAGCACAGATTCCAAGAACAAAGTGAAGGAGGAGGCCACAAAGTAAGCAAGACGTTGGATGGACGAAAGGCAGAAATAGACGGGAGAGTCTGGATCCCACAAGATGTCTCAGCAAACCCCACCCCGTTTAGAAGGCTGCGTACTGAATCAACCATCTGCCCCCAGACAAGGAGCATCTGACTGTTTCGAGCTAAGGCAGGAAGCTCTCCCAAGAAGGCACCGGCAGGAATGCACAACAAACGCCACCGGAACACAGCCACGTCCCTTCTCGCACTCTACCTCCCAGACTGTTACGACGCCCATATTCAACTTTGCTGCTTCTTCTCCCCAAAATAATCACATGCACTTACTAAGGCAAAGGTGTGTAGCTGGCTAAACGTTCACTTTCTCATGATCATTAGTTAGACAGATTCTCCTCCTTCCTTTTCGTATTTTTTTCTGCTCTCTACACTCCTTACCCAAGCAAGGGAAACCAAGAAAATGAGAACAGTAAGAACCATTTTTTGACTAGGATGATTCCAGCAAAAACGGCTTTCTAATTACAAGAAAACCTCCAAATGGTGATACAAAATTCCCCACTAAACCAGATTTTGCTTTACAGAATGGAGGACGGAAATGCATCCCATAACCCATCTGCAAAGTAGTTCTGTTGGTTAAGAGCATAGGGCACCTAACTGTTATTCGGTATCTTTTAACAATGCATTGCATTATAAAGGTTACACCTAGAGGATTTTTTAAACTGTTTTTTAAATTTACATCTGCCTTGTTCCAAAGAGGATTTAAGATGGAAAAAAAAAAAGGTCATTTCCATTAGTATGTGGCCGGTTTGCTTCGATTTCCTATCCCCCAAGTGGTCCTCAGGAGGTCAGCATAACCCTACTGCTCAGTTCGCCTTGCATTTCTTTGCTGTCCTGTTTTATGTTTTATAATCCTTAAGGAAGAAAATGCATACACGTCTTATAGAACTTTTATGTACTAATTTAACTCTTCCTCCTTTTTGGCTCTTTCATTCATTTGCTAATGTTTCACTATTTCCACCCTTCAGAGAGATGTCAATTACGAGTATCCTGTTACACGGCAACCCATGCTGACCACTGCATCGAACTAACTCGTCTGTTTTCTCCAGGCTTCACACCTATTCCGATAGGAAGGGGGAGCGATCAGTGCATATTCTGCTCGAAATCCTTAGCCTAGAATCCCAGCCCTCCCTTCTCTGGCCTCCGACCACTTTTGTGGCTTCCTACACACTGCATGCTCTGGCTACATTAGCCTGTTCTCTGGTGCCTTGTTTTCCTATTGCCGTCTTTGTACTCCCTACTCTCCTTCCATCTCGGTATGTTCGCCCCAAATCATGCTTTGAAATCTTCCTTATCCTCCACCCCTTTCACACGTTCCTGGCATCCAGTTGTCCAACAATCCTCTGTTGTAGATATTACATCCGGGCCTCATCCACACAACTGCGTGCAGGAATTAGACCTGCCACTTTGCTTCCTGCTCTATGACTTCTCACCTTTGAATCCCGACCGGTGTCCGCCATTGTCATGCCCCATTGACCTCAAGAGGCAAAACTCTCAGCCTATCATTCCTCACACATCCATTCATCCATCCAACAAATATTTCCTGGGTACCGAATACCTGCGAAGGTTCATCGTGTTGACATAGACTCGGGAATACGTTCCCCTTTCCTTTTGACCAACTTTCTGCCTAATCTCTTCTTGAACTCATGGCCCCACACTTTGGGCCCTGTGGATTTATCTCATCATCTTGACACTGCAGAGTTGAATTCCACTGTCCTCTTCTGTTTCTCATGAAAACCACCGGCTCCTGGAAGTGGTCCCACTGAGTCCAGTTCCTGAACCAATATTCAGATGTTTTCCAAACAGGATAGCATCCCACCATCCCTCGATTGCTGCCCTCACATGCAAAATTCATTTATTTCTAGATCCGCATTTAGATAGTATAGGTTGTCAGGCTCATGACGATGAATATGTGCTAGATAAATGGTTTATAATTTCATCTGGATAACTATAAGAGTGAAGTATTATGTGTGACTTTTAGCGACAACTAACACTTGTAAAAAAATCATCAAAATTAATATATACAAACTCCTACTTTAAAAAAAATTTTTTTTACATTTATTTATTTTTGAGAGACAGAGTGAGACAGAACACGAGTGGCAGAAGGGTAGAGAGAGAGGAAGACACAGAATCTGAAGCAGACTCCAGGCTCTGAGCTGTCAGCACAGAGCCCGATGCGGGGTTCAAACCCACGAACCACGAGATCATGACCTGAGTTGAAGTCAGACTGATTAACTGACTGAGCCACCCAGGAGCCCTCAATCTACTACTTTCTTAAGTGTGACTTATATAGTACAAGATCTGTTGCTTTCTATTGCATTTCAGTGAGGTTGTAGGAAAATAGTATTTCCCAGTTGTGACTTTGATCTCTTTCTGAGACACTTTGGCTCAGCAAATGATTAGGTTTGAATCAAGCTAAGGCCATTTCATAAAGTAGCTGGGCTTTTTCCAAGATGCTGGCGGGGTACTTCTCAAGTAACAAAGCCTGTTCACTTTTCAGTTAATATAATCAATAAACACGGAGATGGGAGTAAGGGAGGGAAAAATCATCCTATGTCAGAATCCAGCCTGTGCTAAGACTGCTTGCTGGTAGCAGAGACTTTTTACGTCATGAGAAAGTCCCTTGTTGGGAAAAGTATGCTTTTCAAACTTTCTACTGATGTAGGGTTAAACCGGGGTATCAAACAAAGGACAAATGCCACTGGGTGTTTTTGACTGACCAGTCCCCCACTGTCACCGATGGAGGACAGAGCCCCCAGTGGGAAAACACAGGCAGGGCACCAGGGTCTGCCCAGCCATACAGCAGAAGTAGCCGCGGAGGGAGAGATGGCACAGTTAGGCCACCCCTTGTCATTTATTATGGAGAACCACACGACAACTGCCAGTAATTTTCACCCAACGACTAACTCCTGCTTCCTGAAGTAGTACAAAATGTCAATTCCCTTTCACGAAATGTTCTTCCCGTATGAAAATAATTGTTACAGTGAGGACCACATAAGATTATACATGCAGGGTGCCCCACAACAGAGTAGGCGTTTGATACGTGCTGACTTTGCAACAAATATTTCAAATGATCTAGAGTATGGGACTTGGGTTTTCTTCTTTTCTCTGTTATCCAAACCAAATAGGGGTTTCCTTATGGCAGGATCCATAACTAATTCTTCCACATGCTCTAATGTAGACCGTCACCTACCTCCTCAAGCGTGAACTTTGTATAAAGAATCACTGTAAAGTGGGGCGCCTGGGTGGCGCAGTCGGTTAAGTGTCCGGCTTCAGCTCAGGTCACGATCTCACGGTCCGTGAGTTCGAGCCCCGCGTCAGGCTCTGGGCTGACGGCTCAGAGCCTGGAGCCTGCTTCTGATTCTGTGTCTCCCTCTCTCTCTGCCCCTCCCCCATTCATGCTCTGTCTCTCTCTGTCTCAAAAATAAATAAACATTAAAAGAAAATTAAAAAAAAAAAAACGAATCACTGTAAAGAGACTGAGTTCCATTTGTGACTTGTAACATGCATACCCCTGTCAGATTCCTTTCTTGAAAAAATATAATCTCTTCCAAAATTTCCATCTAATGCCCTAGAGTTTCAAGAAATAATGTCTTTTTTGAATCATAGGAATGAGTTAATATTTTTGTTATTTACCCTTTGTGAAAGAGTCCAATGAGAACAGCTTGACCAAGGTTATATCTTCATAGATTATCATACAGAGGTCTGACTTTGGCTTTTTAGAAGACTGATATAATTTACCACTTGTCTCTAAATGTCCAAAATGTCCAAAAGTTACTGAACAATAAGAATGAAGAGTACATGGTGCACCTGGGTAGCTCAGTCAGTTGAGCATCTGACTCTTGGTTTCAGTTCAGGTCATAATCTCACAGCTCTTGGATTCAAGCCCCGCGTCGGGTTCTCTGCTGACAGTGTGGAACCTACTTGGGATTCTCTCTCCTTCTCTCTGTCCCTCCCTTCTCTCTCAAAATAAACAATTTTTTTTTAAAAAAGAATAAAGGACACACAAGATGGCATATGAGGTATAAGAAAACATTGAAATAATTGCATTTATACTCTTAACTGAAACCTGTTAAGTAATGCACAGCAAAAAATGCAGCTAAAATGTCCAAAACCAATAGTCACAGTGTTTTTCTCAAGGATTATAAAAAGGGTAAATTTTTTCAGTATTTCTGTGGCTGAATTCTTCCAATAGAGGACTTCATTTTAATCTCTGTCTTCCCTAGTTATATTTCAGTTTGTATAACGTTTTACAGTGTTTAAAGACACTACCATAGTAGTGTCCCTCCAGCCTGCCAGCAATCTTACAGGTCAATACAAATCAGTGACCAGCCTGATCTTTGGGCCTTTTCTGCAGCATCTGGATGCTTGGTCCCTCAGTTTCCCATATTGGGGAGTTTATTTCCTTCCAAGGCACCTCATTCCACACTTAGACTTTGTGCCTCAGGGACCTCTTGTAAATATTTTACCCAACAAAGCACTATGAACTGCATACCTAAAAGAATTATGAGACTGATATTACCAGGTTATATGAAAATACATCCATTTGATCCCAACCTGCGCCATTTTTAAAAGGCAATAAAATACCATCTCGAAGTAATTCGCCAAAGCCAACATCATTTTGTTCTTTAACAATGAAAAAGTGAGGCTTAAACCATAGCTACTTGATGATACCCAGAATCCCTCCATAGATGAGTAACAGCTGAAACCAGAGTCCAGATGTTCTGCTCTCTAGTAACTCTCTTCAACAACGTCTCATTGCCAACCAGGAGCGGCCAAGTCCTTCCTGAGTTGATATACACGTCAAATGATGACATGAGTTACAACCAGTGTGTTCTTCTCCCCTGTTGATTTGGCTGGAAATTTTGACTACAAACAAAGCCTAGATTTCGGCATATTGTCTCTGATAAAAGTCAAATTTGAAAATTTACGGGTCCTTCTGATAAAACAAGGAAGTATATTGAGCCTGGTTCGAAACTGCGTATGTCACCAGATGCTTTCTCACCAAAGAGAATTCCAAGGATACAGTGCAAATGATACTGTTTTGGAGGGGAGTCAGGAAAAAGAGCCTCCAGAAGATCTTGCCAATTCTGAGAGTTTCTGATTCCCTGATAACGTTTTTATCTGAATGGCTGTCATGGGGATGTGAGTTCCATTTGGTTCTCCGAGATTCCAGCTTATGGAACTAGATTTTGTTGCTTTACATATTACGTTGGTACTTTAATGTAGATGTGTACCAGCATCATTATGAATTAGTCTCTTTGCATCACGAACATCCTTCAAATAAAGCAGTGAACAGAAGTTCAACAATTTCTGAGTTGTACTTAGTTTTGTTCCAGAAATTGTATTCCCAAGCACTTTCATATCCCACCACTTATCAAATTATTTTAAATTGGCAGTATTTTTAAAGACAGTATATTACTTTGTGTCTCATATATCAGCAGGTGCTGACATTACTTAGAGTTTTTGAGTTATGGGACAGTTTATCATAGTAGCCTTAATTATTTCTCTGCAACTATAAAAATGGACCCTTAAAGGTAGCATTGCGGGGGTTAATCCTTGACACCTGGATAAAAATAACCAGAAATCTCCTGCACTCAGGCACATAATTGGGCACAAAAGATCAGGTACAATTTGTTTTTGTCATTGTGTTCTCCGTGATATAATTTTTAATTATAGCAGAGAACTCAACGTTCATTCCTTGAACGTTTAAGCCGCAATTTTTCTTTTCTACCTGCAGTTCCTTTATTCAGGTTTACCCCTCTTTTGACGTGGATTGTTTGAGTTCCTAACTCAACAATAGACCCGCAGCTTACTCATTTTCTCTTGTGCAGTGGTGAGATGAAAAGTGTATGGCTTCGAAAATACCGCATAACCCTGCAGATAAAAGGAATCATGGTTTTCCCTAATGAGGAAAATGTCTTGAGAAGGGTCTACGATCGTCCCTTCCTCTCTTTCATTCTTCAAGCTAGGAGCAGCTAGCTGCCTTTGGCACTTGACACAATTATCTGGATACAGCATGACAGTCACCAGCTTTGTACTTTCTCAAACAGTAAATCCACACTCCATCGCCTCCCCCTGACTTTAATCAAGTAGGAAGCCCTCGGCGAGGCTGCAGGTGGCTGATTTGGCAGTCATCATCGCTCTGGACCCTCGAGTTTGGTTTCTCAGCCTGATTCATCTGCAAATGTGTCGGGGGCCTCAGGAATAGCGTGTTCACAGAGCCCAATTCATAGCAGGCTGACCTGGGTGAAAAACCCAACTAAAAGGGGAAACAGCACTTTCTAGCAGAAATTCTGCTGGGACATCAACAGTAAGATCTAAAGACACCCTGAGGGAAAGGGGTAATAACAGTAATAATAATAATAATAATAATAATAATAACAACAGTAATAATCATGATAGTAATGAAAGCAACAGTTAATAACAGACACAAGGGAGTGAAAAGAACCTTGCTTGGACACACCTGTTAGGACCGGGGCCCTATTTCCACAGAGAATGTGTCAATCTCAGTTTTCCTCAGGTCTCTCTTTTCTAGACCTTGAGTTGCCCCACCCTGTCTTCTGGTACAATAATTATGCTGTTTCAAGAAGAATGGCCAAAACTGCCCTTAGGAAAGAACAAAACGTGAGTTATAGAATCCTTAACACAGAGATATACTTTACCTCGTTATTGAAAGTGGTGAAAATGGGATTAACACACCTCACGGGAAAGAGGATGACGAACTGCCTCAACGGAGCCCCTGTGCAGAATCTGCTCCCTGTTCCGCCTCTGGAGCCGCCCAGGTCAGGCTTCCCTCTAAAGTGGGGGGCGCAGCATAAGTGCTCAGAATGAGCGCTGTGAACACGGCCACAAAAATACCTAGCGCCTCATATTTGAATGACACTCCAGTAAGAGGAGTTATTATCACTATTATTATCATCGTTAGAAAAAAAATATGCTTTAATTTACCCCTTGGACCGTCAGGAAGCCATGAGAACAAGGTTCGTCAAGGTTGTGATAAAATGGAAGACGTAATGTCCCATTGATTGTGAAAAATCATAAAATAAAAAAAAATTTCAGCCCTGAAAAATAACATAGCACAGAAACAAAGACCTGAAAAACATCTCCAGTCACTAAATTTGCATATTTTGGAAGGTGAGACTTTGAGTAACTTTTCCTAGCCATAGTTTTTTGTTTTTGTTTTTTTTTTAATTGCCAGAACTTTTATGTTCATTATAGACATATATTTTCTGGCAGGAGAAAATACAGGTTTATTTCATTCTAAGAGGCTCCTCGCCAGGTCAGCACCACTAAAAGCTAATGTTCCCCGGCTGCTCTTTATGGCCCCAACCACTGTTGTAAGCACTGTACACGGATGACCTCACCGAGTCCTTATAATGACACGATGAAGTCGGTATTATTATTATTCCCATTTTATAGATAAGACAACTGAGGCACAGAAAGGTCAAGAAGACCGCACAGCTTCTAAATAGTGAAAATTTTCCCGAGATCACCCAGCTCGGAAGCAGTGAAGCCAGGACTGAACCTTCGGAGTCTGACTTGGTGTTAACCTGCCCAGAGCGGCCCAACCCCACACTGCCCCACCCCAGCAGCCATCACCCTGTATGCGGCACCCTCCCTGCACACCCAGAGACCCCGACTCTCCTCCAAAAATCTTGGGCTTCCACTTGCCACCTGAGAGCCAAGGACATGTACACTATCCAGCTCCTTCTCTAGCTAGCTGAATACCTGTCGTCACCTCTTCTTCATGGATCCCACCTACACTAATCTTGTAACACTCGGAATTCTGTCCTCCGCCAGTTCATGAAACCCTGAACAACCTGGCCCAGTTACTGAACCCCAAAGCCATCTTCTGAAATCCTTCTAGAGAGATAGCACCAGGGCATCCCCAAATGGTGCCGAATGCGGGTAGCTGAGAACAACGTCCTTTTAATTCCTCTATACCAATATTTACACTAATAACTATACAGGGCTGCTTGTGGACTCACGTCTGTATTTCCCTATCTTCGGTTTATTTTGGTTTATTGGAGGGAATCCCTATGCACTTAATTCAAGACTGTGTTATAATAAAGATTATATCTGGTTTTGCCCCCCACTTCCTGGCACAGAGCTTTCAAAAAAAAACCCTTGGAATTTCTGAAGTGAAAGAGTGTCTTGTTATGCTAATGAGGGGACTCCTGGTGGGCCCCTGGATAGCTTCAGGTTGGGGGCTGGTCTCTAGAGAGACTTAGCCCACAATTAGCGGGTTGGAACTTTCAACCACCAGACCTTCAGGAAGGGGAGGTAGGTCCAATAATGTGGCCAATGATTTAATCAACCATGCCTATGTAATGAAGCTCCATTAAAAATTCTGTACACCTAGGCTTCAGGAAGCTTCTGGGTGGTGCACATGTGATTGTGCCCTGAGGATGATGTCTTAATTCTATGATAAGGGGGCATGGAATCTCTGCCTTCCTTCCCAGACCTTGCCCTAAGTTTATCCTCTAAAACTAAAAAAAATATTAAAATATTAAAAAAAGAACTATAACCACAAGTGGCATTTTCTGAGTTCTATGAGGCATTCTAGTGAATTTTCAAGCCTGAGAAGGTCGTCAGTCAGAAGTCCGGGTGCCCTGGGGACCCTGGAACTGGCATCTGAAGTAGGGCTATGGAAGGAAGTAAAATTTGCCGCCCCCAAATGTGCCTCTGTGGCATCTGTGGGGTATTTTAGGCTGATTGTTTTTAAGAGGCAGAAGACTCGGGAAGTTTTCTTCTTGCCTCCCCCCAACTGCCTGCAAGAATTTAGCTAGAGGGCCCATTCCAGGAAGGGAGCAACGACCATACATAACTACAGTATAATATGAATGAGGTATGGTGGACAGGGAAGAACCTAGCCAATTCTGCTTGTTAGAATTTCTCTATGTCTCATGATTTCTGAGTGGTCCGGCAAAGAATTGTTGACCAAGCATTTACTCTTTTCTATCTTCTTATAAATTGTCTCCCTTCCCTTTGAAGTCTGAAGCTCCTCATCCCTTCTCATTAGCTCTGGATGCCACATAACTTCAATTGTCTGACTGCCTATGCACCTCATATTCTTAAGGATCCTTTGCACATATGTAATTAAGTCTGATTTTCTGTTAATCTTTCTCATGTCAATTTAAGTCGTAGACCAGCCAAATGAATCTTGAAGAGTAGAGTAAAATGTTTCCTCCTCAACAGTTACCTGTAGAGAACTGTACATGCACAGTTATGTAATCTGAGGCTAATTCTGAGCGGGTAGAATTGAATGGCGGTACACCTAGATGGGGTAAAAAAAAAGAGCTATAATGATCAGCCTTAACTTCCTAGGACCTGAACAAAAGCACCCAGGTTCAGCCAAAGTCTGTCTCCCCACATTGTCACTGAAAATCTCTGCTTGGATTCAGATTACAGGCCAGGGTATAAGTCAGGGATATACACTTGACTCTTGAACAGCACAGGTTTGAACTGCATGGGCCCACTTATATGTATGTTTTCAGTAAATACACTGGAAAACTTTTTGGAGGTTTGTAACACTTTGAAACAACTCACAGGTGAACTACATAGCCTAGAAGTACCAAAAAAATTTAAAGAAAAAGTTAGGTATTATTATACAAATATAGTACATACTACATATAACATACAAAATAAGTGTTAATTGACAGCTATTGGTAAAGCTTCTGGTCAATAGTGGGCTGTTGGTAGTTAAGTTTTGGGGGAATCAAAAGTTATGCCTGGATTTCTTACCACATGGGGGTCAGTGCTCCTAACCCCTTGTTGTTCAAGAGCCAAGCACATGACAAAGCTATATGAGAAAGGCATCACAAACAGTGCCAAGAGTATCTGCATCTAAGACAAATGCGGACTTTAAATATTTCATACTGCAATAGAGAGCCACAACAATGCCTTTTGAGTTACTGCCAAGCGTAACAGATAAAAAAACAAAAACAAAACAAACTACCCTTAGGACATAGAATGTCCAGGCCAGCACGCAACACAGCAGAGGACAGGCTGAGTGGCACAGAAAGGCCTAGCAAGATGTAGCTTTCCTTGGAGACAATAGGGGGCATGTTCTAAGGCCAGCCCTTAGAGGGTGTTTCATGGAGGACTGGTCCACCAATGTTAACAACTCTTGGAAAGACCAATCTGAATTCCCAATAACAGGGGCCAGATAAGTAAATTATAGGACATCCTTGTACAGAAGACGATGTAGCCATTATAAATCATGCTGTAAAAGTATAGTCTTGAAGAAAGCTATTCACTGATAAAGTCGGAACCATGATTTACTGAACAGTATACATGGATTTGTCCTGGAGGAAGGGGCTGGTCTGACTCAGTCCCCAATCCCATTCTCCCCTCCTTCTAGCATCTTTCCTCAGGCAGCCCTCTGGCAACCATCCCTAGCTTCTCGAATGATAGTTTTTTCCCAGGTACTCTTCCCTCTATTGGAAGAAGGAAAAAAGGAATCAAGGTAGGGAGGGGGAAAGAAGGGAATGGTCTTTTCTTCAGTCTTGTTTCCTAAGGTTTCACCTAAGTAACCTGATGCCTTGGTACACTAATGGTTGAAGATCACCACAGAGTTGGTATGTTTACCACTACAAGCAGGATACTTGGTTCTAAGGGAGACATTGAGCCAATGAGGGACTCATTTATTCACTGAGCAGAAACTGGGCATTTAGGGAGTGCCAGAATATAAGGAAGACAAAGAATAGAGAAAAAAAAAGATGAGCCAGCCTTCCAGAAGAGCAAGATGATGGTGGCACAATCCCCATGCACTAGGAGCCTTGAAACAAGGAAGCAAACAACTGTCTGGAAAAGGAAGGAGAAAGAGGAGGTCATAGTCCACCGGGCCCCTAAAAGCTGAAGAGGAATTTGCCATATAGAAAGGGATGATAGGTAATTCCGGGAAGGAAAAATGAATATAAAACAGTAGGGCTCAACTTTCTTTATCAACAGTGAGAGCAAGTTCGGTGTAACTGGAGGCTAAAAAGTTAGTGGGTCTATAACTTCATCACAAGACTTCACTCATTATTTTTGAATCGTTGTCTTATCTATTTACCCTTCCAGACTGCAAGTTTCCTGAGAGTGTCTTATCCATCTTTATTTTCCTGTTTCCTGGTACACACTAGACGTGCGATAAATTTTGTTGAATCAAACCAGGTGAGAGGTAAGTGGGGTCAAATGTAAAGGATTCTATGCCATACTGAGCTTGGACTTCATCCTATACACAACTAGGGTGGGATCAGACGCTACCGAAGACTTTGAACAACGGTGAAAAGAACCACATGTGTCTTTTAGGGAGGAAAGTCTGGTAGCTCTGTGTGTATTGAGGGTGAAGGAGAACAACTACAGTGGTGAGGAATTTGAGGAAGGAGGGAAAGCAGTAGAATTGTGATGATTTCACAGATTTAGGATATTTACACCACAGCATCAGTAGAGTTTGGTAAGCCAGAGATTACTAAAGTTGTAGTGAAAGCAAACTCCACAGAAAACAGGCATCCACCATGACTGAGAACAGAGAAGGCAGTTAAGTTTTAAGCTTAAAGGAGAAAAACCCCTAAGTTTTAGACACATTAACTTCGATCTCTGCAAGGCTTCGGGGGAAAGCAATTTGTAAGGAATTGAAAATCTGGATCTGGGCCTTGAGACAAAATGGAAGTGATACAGATTTGGTAGATGTCCTCGGAGAACTTGAAAACAACTGAGGATGTGACCCAGAGTAACTCACATAAAGGGTCAGGCAATGGAGGATGTCTTCTAGACGTGGACAGAAGAGGGAAGCATGATTGAATGTGCACAGATAGGTGAACTCTGAAAGGGCCTCAGGGCATTGGCAACCTCACTGGAAGGGATTTCAGAATAACTGTGGTTTGTTGTGACAAGTTACCACGTGGATGAAACTTGAAGAATTGGAGACTTCCGTGAAGGAATCTCCAGTGACCCAATGTCTGCATGATATGCTGCTATGGGAGGTCAGTCCTGACAGTCCACCCCTCTGAGTGCCAGGTCGCCTTTCTTCTGCCACCATCACCCACAAGCCCGGGGTTTGAGGCAGAACCACAAAGAAATTACTACAATTCCCAGGACAGAGTTGCAAAGGAAAGTCATATCTCCCACATAGACTAAAGGGGGGTGGGCAGGAGGGTTTTGCATTAGCCTCTTGCATCATCTGTCTCCCGAACCCAGATACTTTCATTTAGATGTGCCGGTATCTGTTACCCAAAGCTGAAAACCACATAAAACAAACTCATTCTGAGTTTCATTTTGCCTCTGCACTAAGTGTATGGCTTAGATCCTTTGGGCCCAAGAAAGACTTAAGCCACTCTGACAAAGAAGCATTTGGAAAATGACGTACCGGCTCGCCACTCAGATTTCACAACCATATGTCTGTGTACTCAAGCTCTTTGCTACCTAATAAGACAGCCAAAAATGTCAGTGTTTTGAAAAGTAGATTTCACCATATTTCCAAAATTATAAATATCAATTTACTATAAATAATGAGATATTACAATAAGTTCACCACAAAGTCATTGTTCTAATTTCAATACAAATACAAGGTTGCCTTTAACATATTAGCTGATATTTTCTAAAGCTTTAATATTTTTAATGGTGTCATTATCAAAATAACTCCATATTTCAATTATAACAGTTTAGGAAAAAGATAAAGAACTATGTTATTTCAGAAAAGAACAAAGTTTGAGTAATAATACTGTCATACTCTGGAACTCAAAGCAATGTGTTTGCTGCCTTTATGAACAAGAATAAAATGCCACCTTATTTTGAAAATTACTCAGAACTTATCAAAACAACAAAGTAAGGGGAATGACTATTATAAAATGGATTCAACTGTTAGGCTTTGGGGAGGGAAGGATTATAACCCTTCAAAAATATGTGTTTTCCAATGACATATGCACTTATATTTCACACCTACTTTTATATTCATGATCTTGGGTAGAACAGAGAGAAAAAAAAGAAAGACCATGCACACATGTGCTTTTATTATTAATCAGATTTTGACATTAAAGCCATATTTTGCTTCTGGTTGAAAAATAATTCCATGAGAAAAAAACAACAAACAGCAAAACAAAACAGTAAACCTGTATCTCCACACTTAATGTCAAAATCAAGAGCAAATGGGACCAATTATTTCTCATGAGAGCAAACTTTTAAAAGATACATAAGTAGCTAAAAGATACGTCCTCTCTCGGGGGGAATGCAAACTGGTCCAGCCACTTTGGAAAACAGTGTGGAGGTTCCTCAAAAAATTAAGAATAGATCTACCCTATGACCCAGCAATAGCACTGCTAGGAATTTACCCAAGGGATACAGGAGTACTGATGCATAGGGGCACATGTACCCTAATGTTTATAGCAGCACTCTCAACAATAGCCAAATTATGGAAAGAACTTAAATGTCCATCAACTGATGAATGGATAAAGAAATTGTGGTTTATATACACAATGGAATACTATGTGGCAATGAGAAAAAATGAAATATGGCCTTTTGTAGCAACGTGGATGGAACTGTAAAGTGTTACGCTAAGTGAAATAAGTCATACAGAGAAAGACAGATACCATATGTTTTCACTCTTATGTGGATCCTGAGAAACTTGACAGAAGACCATGGGGGAGGGGAAGGGGGAAAAAAGTTAGAGAGAGGGAGGGAGACAACCCATAAGAGATTCTTAAAAACTGAGAATAAACTGAGGGTTGATGGGGGTGGGGGGGAGGGGAAAGTGGGTGATGGGCATTGAGGAGGGCACCTGTTGGGATGAGTACTGTATGGAAACCAATTTGACAAAAAGTTACATTAAAAAAAAAAAGATACGTCCTCTCTCCAACAGTTAACCAAATCAGTCCATGTCTAGGATGAAAAGAACCTCAACCTCTTTGTAGCTGCTTTCCTCTGCCTCAAATGCTTGTTCCCTGGTTCTATACATTTCCGGGTCCTTCTTGTACTTTGTAAGCAGATCAAGTCTTCAGAGAGGTGTTCCTGGATAACTACCTAACATGAGTCTGAAACAAAATGTCTTCTCTCTTCTAGAATCCTGTCATTGTCTCTATTGCTCTAATCACCATCTGCAATCATTGTGTTATCCATTGTTCCCTTACATATCGTCAGGTCCAGGTCCCTCAATAAGTCACGAGGTTGTCCAGAACAGTAGCTCGCTCTGTCGTACTGTTCAGCACCCTCAGGCCTGGAGCAGAGCCCGGCAGAGAGTGGACAAACACTCAACAAAATTACGGACTCCACTAAAGTTTGTAATCAACCCCAGAAAAGAAGGTAGGTCTCCCATGCTCCACTTCAGACCCTGCCTGTCCACGTTCCTGCTCAGGCCATTCGGTCTCCGTAGGTGGAACCCACTGGGCAGAGAGTGTTTCTGAAAAACACACCAGGCAGAGGCCTCTCAGAAAGGGGTCAGTGTTTGGGACCAAGAAGAGAGAGGCGTCCTTGAGAAGGGAAGTCAAGCTTTCACACCACATCTGCAGCGTGTTCCCACCATTCCTTCGGGAACAAAAGGGAGCTCCTTGGAGAATCAGCTTGCACTTGGAGCCCTCTGATGATCCCATCCAGCAGCAGCTGCATTAATCCCTCCCAGCCACCCGTATTCCCAGCCTTTCATATTTCAAAGTCTCATAAACTTTGAACTGATACCAGGTTTATATGCAGTAAGTACTATGGCTTAGCAATCTGCAAGTGAGTTGCCATTCCCTCCTAAAGCATCAGTACCTTGGACCTCAGTGCTCGATAAGTCAAGGCACCTCATCTGAGTTTCACAAAGGTCAGACCTTTGGAATTGGAACTTATTCTTTGGGGATAGGTCATACCACCAGCACCCACCAACAGATCATCATTTTTCCTATTGAGGTTCTATTCTATTTCAGGCGTTTTGCACTTTAGGTGAAAAATTTCTAATGAAGGAGACAACATTAGACCATAAAGTCAATATGATTATTGTCATCCTTCCCCCCAGAAAGAGGAAGAATTGGCCAAACAAGGTAGTAAAAACCCAGCCGTTCTAAATTCTGTCTCCACGTAGAAAATAACAGGAATACTAAGACTTGTAACAATAGCAATCCTGCAGGTTGACAAGGATGTGTAGGAGAGGTGGTGAGCAACACCGAAATTCCTTCAGGTATTTGCAGAACTTCCGAGCTAACGTTAAAAGCTAAAATTATCATCAAAAATACAAAGTATTTTTAACCCGACATAAATTAACAATGTGCCTATGTCAATTCTGTTGTTCTTGAGATGACTATGTCCTTTGGAAAATTTTTAAGTAACTTAAGATATCCACCATGAATTTACTATTTCAGGGATTGTGCTTGTTTTTTGGTTTTTGTTTCTTTACCTGCAAAATATCTTCTATGCCATCAGGAGTACTGTTCACCAGCTACTGGCAAAACCTGGTTGAAGTTCCCCATGGTATGTTCTGGATTATTGGTTGGTGATCATAGCCATGCTCTGCCTACTGATCCATTTATGTGGGCAAGATTTCAAAATACCTTAATAAAAAATAATACAAGCAAAATGTGGTTGCCTGTATCACCAGGAAATTCCATACAGCACAGCTCAGAAAAGTTGACTTTAAAGTCCTCTAAAAGGATTTTAAAGTCCTACAATTCCTTTAAAATAGTCATTTATTATTAAAAACAAAAAGTAAGATTATAAAATAGAAGCCATTTCAGGAAACTTCCCATCGTTTAGTGCCTGAACAGAGATAGTAAAGAGAAAGAGGAGAGAGTTTCAGGCTAAAGGAATGGAAAGAGTGTTTTGTGGATTGAACGTTTGTGTCCCTCCCCACCCAAATTCATATGTTGAAGCCCTAACTCTCAGTGTTAAGGATCATTGGGAGATACTTAGGTTTAGATGAGGTCACGAAGGTTTTACTAATAATGGGATTAGCATCCTTATAAAGAGAGGAAGGAAGACCTGAGCTCTTTGTGCATCTGCACACAAAGATGTCATCTGAGCACTCAGCAAGATGGTGGCCTTCAGGGAGCCAGAGAGACCTCACCAAGAACCAAATCTTCTGGCACATTGACCTTGGACTTCCAAGCCTCCAAAACTGTGGGAAATAAATGTCTGCTGTTTCAAACACTCATTCTGTGGTGTTTTGTTATAGCAGTTGGAGCTAAGACAGGATGCCTGCTGGGAGAGAAATAATAGTATTTGAAGAAAATTTAAAGTGCCCACTGGAAAGCAATAAACAGCTTCAGCATTGTCACCCACTGAAACAGAATCATCACAATAAAACTGTCCCATGCCATGTCTCTTGGATACTTAATGTCTCCTTAGGTTAAGTGAAGAGAAGCCTATGGTGCTTTGGAATGAATATGGCCTCACCTACAGGTTACCAAAGGACCCCTGACAAGTATCAGCCCCTAGAATGCACCCACCCTCAGCAGACTTCAAAGCAGACAGGGTAGCTCTAGATAATAAATAGTCAAAACTTCTTCTAGAGCCAAATAAGAACTTTAATACAGCTTAGATTTTAGCAACATGTAGACACTTCTGGGTCTAGGTCTTAAGTAAAGTATTTAAAACTTAAGTAAGATATTAATATACTGTAAAGGGAATCAAACTGATACAAATCTCTTCCCAGATATCTTAATACACTTAATTAATTAGTAATTAATTACTACACTTACATCATCTATTAGTGATCTCTTACATTTAATGGTCCCAAGGTCCACAGTCTAAACTTGAGAAACGACAGATTTGCCGAAAAAGAAAATGGAAACGTTATTATCGTTAGGAAAAGTAGAACGATTGGGCAGATAGCCATTGGTATCTGAGGATAAAAATTTTATTATATTCGCGTAACATCAATTTTAATTCCAAGTTTAGTCTCTGCTCTCAGTAGCCTCCTGTTATAGTTAAATTGTCATAAATGCTGTGATGCTAACAAAATCTCAGAAACGCACTCTGGTGGATTCCTGAAATAAATAAATCTTTTCAAACTAAAAAAAAAATGGGAAAAGAGAGAAAAAGAATTTTTAAAAAAGAAAGGAAAAAGAAAGTTTGAATCAAGGTACCTATTTCATTAAAGACATACGGAGAAGCTAACTTTTAACTGCTTTGTTACAAGGATTATCACTGTACCAGAAAGACTGTGTCTAAATACTAGATATAATGTAGGCAGCTTAGCATTATCGAACCAGCCTCTCAGACAATTAAACTTAATTTTCTGCTATTTTGTGTCACATAAAATTTCAAATTATCGAAGACTTTTCTAAAGCTCAACTCCTATCTTAGATGTAATGTGCTTTTCTATCCTCTATCACATCTTGAGAAGTAGTAACACTAAGAATGCAAAGCTCAGTGGAGCCTGCTTCGGAGTCTGTGTCTCCCTCTCTCTCTGCCTCTTCCCCGCTCATGCTGCCTCTCCCTCTTTCAAAAATAAATAAACATTAAAAAAAATTTAAAAAAAAAGAATGCAAAGTTGCTGAGAGTACATCAAGGCAAGATGCAAATTCCTCTTCCATTTATTCCATGGACACCTATCCCGGATTTCTTATCTGCCTAGAGTTTCTAGCAGGAGAATTATTTATCAAGCAGGCCCAGTAATCGTCCCTGGTATTGAAGAATTATACTCTAAAAAAGAGCACGTTAGCAAAAACGTAGTCTTCTAAAAAGTAATCTAATCTGGTTTTGATTAAGTCTATTGCCTTTTTTATTTATAGTGAAACCTGGTGCCAGATAACTCGTCCAAGAGCGTACCGTATCATTCCCCTTCCAAAGAATGTACAGTTGCTTCCTACTAAACCAGTGGCTCTAGTCACTGGATTAAGATTCATGACCCTCCATAATTTGGCTGTGCTTTTCTCTGCCCACATTTATCTTCCTGTACTTTCAAAATGAATTCTAAATTCCAACCAGGCCAAGTTTCTTATTGTTTTCTCTACCTATGCTTGTTCGTATCAATATGGTCTCTCACCTGAAATCCCTCTTACCACACACACACACCCCAATACACATACACACACACACACACATATCCTGGTCTTGGGGAGTCATCGTGACCTGAGTTTGAACTCCAGCTCTCCCATTAAGTGGCTGTGGGAATAAATCTAACTCTGATTTCATTGACCTCCTTAAGGGAAATAACATTTGAAGTGTGCCTGGCATAAAGGAGACCCTCGGTAATTGTCAACTCCCTCCCTTGCCATCAGAACACCAGTCGTCCTAACCTACTTCAATAATTCTGCCATGGTTTAAGTCATATCTAGAATTCCTCTTAGGGAATTGTCTTTAGTATGCTGTTAGGAATCCCCTCCTCTGTAAGTCATGGACAACCAGACAAGCAGATGCTGAATAAGTCACGGGTCTATGTTGTTCATGTAACAGGACATGCAGAGACATAACGTCTAGCGCTGGGATGGCCATTCTGTGATGCTCCCAACCATCCTTAAGATTTGGTCCTCGAGATGCCTTCGTGTTTATAAACTGCTTAATACTCTCCCCAAGTATCTAGTACACCCACAGAAGAAGACAAAAGGCCAAAAACTCTCTCCACCCAAGGCTATGCCTTTTAAATAGAAAAAATGAAACCTTCCCAAGAACTTCCCCACCTACATATTATTGGCAAAGGTGGTATCGCCTGGCCAATCCGAGCTGCACTCATGTGCCAGGAAATCGACGATTTCAGTTTCCTGGCCTCTGAAATAAGAGAAGACAAAGGGACAGGGGCTGGATAGACACTGAATAAGCCAGCCTCAAATATCTGCTACATATTTAAAGTCAGTTTATAAGACGATAAATTTACCAAAGAATTAGTCCTAAATCCACCCTCAAAAAAAAGTATGCTGTGAATCTCCAAACGAATCTGTCATGGAGTCTGCCGGTAGTTCCTGAAAAGGAAATGTAAACCCAGTTGGGACAATAGTAACAGCACTGGAATAATTACGCAGTTTCCAAGAGTGATTAAAGTGGACAGCATTCATCTAGCCAGCGGACGTGTCATATGTCTGGGCTTTAAACAAAGTCAGTATGTCCTGTCCCTGTTGAGTGGTATGTTTACTCTTTTATTCTCAGAGTATCACACATGCCCATGTGTCCTCTCAACAAGATGGGGGCTCTTTGAAGGTGGCCTATGTTCTGTGCCTCTTCTTAGCCCCTATTATACGCAGCAGGGTGAACAACAGAATATCCGGAGGTGTATGGTTTAACCAATAGAAGGTGAGCAGAGTGTTACTTTATAAAAGAGATTTCTGGGGCAGGGCAATAGGCAGCTGCAAATTTGTACTGGGTACATTAAGACATTCTAAGGTAATAATTGCATTTACGTGTAGTAACCACTCAATAAATCTTTGCTAAATTGGACACAGACCACTTATCTTCCAGAGGATTAAACAGGGCAGACCCCTTTTCTATAGATCTGAGTCAGAGAAACTCTTCTATTAGACCCTTCTAAAACTTGGGAGTTTCTAGCTCTTTGGTCCTAATTTCTCCCTGAGTACAGTAGGGAGAACCTGTACGTAAAAATGGAAAAGGGCAGGCAGCATGTCACGATTGCTGTGGTGTCATTCCCATGGGAGCCAATGGTAGTTCTACCTATAAGGTCCCCCACAGAAGCCCTATGGGCATATTCCAACGGATATCTGGCACTGGCATTGCCTCGTTCATCTAACAGCTGAATGATGGCTTAGAAAGAAAAGTTCTTCTGCAGGAAAAGGCAACCATTCCAAGGAATTCATTGATATTGCTAAATAGGTACATTTTACATATCATAAGACAAGCAAGAGGTCTCGTGTTGATGACGTGCTTAGCCCGTAGAACAGGCGTGTGTTGACCATTCTCATCGTGACCTCCAGGACTGTGGGGGACACCCAACAACACCAGCCAAAGTTCTGCCCTGTGCTTTGGATGATGGATTTTTGAGTGTGAATTTGGATTTCCCTCAAAGTCTCAGGAAAGGCAAATGGCACTCGGGACACCGGCCCAACCCCAGTGAATTCTGACGTCAGCGTTATGTGCCCCACCTGGGTCCCCTAGGTTCTAGTTTTACAGGGTGAATTGCAACTGCTCCAGCAGCTCCAGAGAGTCGACTGCAAAACCTCCAGGGCTTTTGTGAACAAGTTCATCTCATGATGGTAGCCTGAAATTGGCCCTGATGAATCTATTCACACCGCGGGAATCCAGGAACACTTCAAATTAGGGCTTTTTTTTTTTTTTTTTTTTTTTTTTAGAACTGGTCAAACATTTATGAACCCATCCCTGGTCATGGATAAAATGGAAAAGAGGCTGCAGCCTTGGAGTTATGTGGCCAGACACCACAGAGGTCACAATCAGGAAAGCCAGACGTCCCCCACAAAGGTCATGCTAATAGATAACCGCTAAACTCCAGGAAAGAGTCAACAAATGATTATCAACAACTGTTCTACCCTGTGCTAGGTCCTGTGGGTATAAAACAGGAAGCTTAAGGCCAGTTCCCTGACTTTTGAAGAGCTCCCAACTCACTTTCAAACGTAATAGTATCAGTAACAATAAATACTCAGTCCTCATTGTGTGCCAGGTAAGTATCAGCTCACTTAGTCCTCAAAACCTATGACATGGGTCTTATTAGCTTCCACCTACAGATGAAGAGACAGGAGCTTACAGAGGCTACACATATTGCTCAATCTGACACAAGGTGGGTAAAGTCAGGCCGTAGCCCCGAGCAGGCAGACCCCCAGTGATGACACCCACAAAACATGATCACGACGGAGTGAGGGCCAACTGTGGGAAGAAACTTCCACACCAGAGCCATGTGCAGAAGGTCACCGCAAGGACATACACCAGGGACACAGCAGAGGGACAGGAGATGTAGGTGGTGGGTATGGCAGGGACAGCAACAGGGGAGGGGAGCAGAAGAAGGGTCCAGAGCTGGCACGATCATCGGGGGCATCCCGAGCCTGTGACTTGAGCTTGACAGGGGGCAAAAGGTGCCCCCCACCCCAGTGTCATCTCTTCCAAACAAGCCTCTGAGGCCGGCATTGCACGTATCTCCCCAACATAAGCTGCCAGGAGACAACGCGTTAACAGCTAGCCCATCTGCACCAGATGAGGGAAGGACCATGCATTGAATCATATTACTACTGAATTTCCTTTTCTTAGAAATTCCAAGTCATTACTCCAAATTCTCTTTCCCCAAGATTAAAATTGAACTAAACTTATGTTTTCGCAGTGTGCCAGAGTGTTTTTTTTATTGAGCTGATTACAAAAACTGTGGTCGTGGAAATTATACTTTGCGTTCATGTCATGGCTTGACTAAGGTTTATGATGCCGGAAATTGTAAAGCTCTGGTCTACTATATCTAAAAACAGATTAGGTAGTGATTAGTGATTTCATCTTTTCAATGGCTCTGATATCTCATTAATCAATTGTTATCAGTCTTTAACTCTTTCTTTAAAAAAAAACTTTAATGTTTATTTTTGAGAGAGAGAGACAGAGTGAGAGTGGGGGAGGCATAGAGAGAGAGAGGGAGAGACAGAATCTGAAGCAGGCTCCAAGCTCTGAGCTGTCAGCATAGAGCCCGACGCGGGGCTTGAACCCACAAACCATGAGTTCATGACTTGAGCCGAAGTCAGACACTCAACCGACTGAGCCACCCAGGTGCCCAGTCCTTAACTCTTTCAAAGTGTGAGGTCCTACTGGCTGAGATTCTGTGGATTATTTTCTTAGCCCTATGATATGTTTCCCTACCAGAGCTCCTAGATCACAAAGTTTTGCATATATAATCAAACACTCTGGGTTATGTCCTCTGAGCAAAGTTATGTCCTCTGAGATATAGGAATGTCACACAGAAAAGCTTTAATGAAATAACCACTAAGGTAGCCATAGTGCTGTCTCTCCCCTGAATGCCAGAGTTAACAGAATCTGCAAGTGTTTAACAGACAGAGAAGAGAGCTGTGTGCCTATAAAGCTAGGGGAAGAAGAAGCTTTCTAGGGTTCCTTTCCTTCCTCTGAGAGCAAGAGATTTGGAAAGCAATTCAGCGAGTTCATTTTGGAAATGTTTCTTGACTCAGTTCCAACGAGACACTAAATTAAAACAGTCTTCCCTGGTTTTGACTTACTAAAGGAGCCACAAGTTAATTTGATCAAAGATACAGATAAAAATATAAGCTCAGGATTGCTCATTGAAACCTTCCTTTATAATAACACATATTTAGAAGCAATATCAATGGCCCAAAATAAAGTAATATTCATTGCAATCACAGCATTATGGATCATATAGCTGTTAAAAATCATGTATGGGGGGGCGGGGCGCCTGAGTGGCTCAGTCAGTTAAGCATCCCACTCTTGATTTCTGCTCAGGTCATGATCTCACGGTTACTGGGACCAAGCCCCAGGATGGGCTCTGTGCTAACAGCATGGAGCCTGCTTGGGATTCTCTTCTCCTTCTCTCTCTGCCCCTTCCCCTCCACCCCTCCCCCGACCTCAAAATAAATAAATAAACATTTAAAAAAAAAATCATGTACTTGGAGGCCCCTAGGTGGCTCAGTCAGTTGAGTATAGGACTCTTGATTTCAGCTCAGGTCATGATTTCATGGTTGGTGAGATTGAGCCCTGCATTGGTCTCTGCCTGTTTGGGACTCTCTCTCTCTCTCTTTGCCCCTCCCCTGCTCATTCTCTGTCTTTCAAAATAAATAAATAAACTTCAAAATATATTAAAAAATCATGTACAAAATATATTAAAAAATCAAATCAAATTGCATGGGAAAATGTCATAATATAATGTTAGATAAAAGCTTAAAAATATCCAAATTTTAAAGCAATTTGTGTCTCTCTGTTTCTGTGTATATATGTGAACATATATATTAATGACTTTAGCAATATTCTGTGTATATTCTTCCCATTATTAAATACATAACATATTAAAATATAAATGTTACATGTGTGTGATATATATCTATAAATAGTTGGTAGGTATTTGTGATGACATACATATATATTTTATATTAGAAGGATATATGCAAAATGCATATATGCAAAGAAGGATACGTGCAAAATATTGCTGATGTCATTTCTGAACAGTTGGCTTACAAGGAATTTTTATTTTGTTCTTCATATTTTTAAATATTTTCTGATTCTCTACAATAAGCATATATAAGCTTATAGTTAGAAAAACAGTTAAGAAGTCTCCAGTTAATTTGATAACCAGAATCACACTGTGTCTAGACGTGAATATCTCACAACGCTTCGTTCATTGCTTCTCTAGCGAGTGTACTGTCCCTCTTGCTATGCTTTAGTGACAGTGGAAGCCCGCTGGCCATGAGTGCAGGCTGATGTGTGTCAATCCCAGTGCACACAACCAGAACCTTCTGAGTCCTCACGTGCTCATGTGCTGCCCTCACTCTGGGGTGTGGTAGAGACAGTGCGCTGTGACAAGAAGTGAGGCTGAAATGTCTCTGGATAACGGAACAAAACTGCATTTGCCCTTGGCTGGGGAATGGGAATGCTTTTCATCCCCAAGACACAAAGCAAAGATGGAAAATACCTGCAGAGAAATACTAGCAACAGACCCAGAGTTCCCTTCAAAAACTTAAAATAGGCACAACATTGGATTCTTCCAGATGATTCTTCCTTCATCTAGAAAGGAAAATTATGTTCTTAATAATGCCATCAGAAGCATTTGAGTAATAAGCAACATGTAGAGTCAAAATAGTCTTAAAATCACAAACCAGTTTGTCATGTTTAAGTTTCTATTGCATGAGCATTTCACCTGCCAGAGGCTGTCGGACCACCATGGTGTCTAATCAAGACCTACATGCCCAGTCTTCACCCATCAGTTCCCTCCAGCATGGCTGCTCATCCCAGAGGATGGCTCTGGGCAAAATGCTTTGGCTGTGGGTACTGCTGCTTCCAGAAGTGTTTACAACTTTGTTCCTGGGCGTCTGTGTCTGAATGGCCAGTGGTCCTTGAAAAGGTAAGTTTCTACCCCTCGCCCCCAGAACTACTGAAATCAGCAGTGCTGGATCTCAGCCCTGAAGTCCACATTTCGCCTGCTTCATAGGTGATCCACATATATAGTCAAGGTTGAGAAACTGTCTTCTTGCCTTAAATTGGTCTAATTTTGCCTTATGGGGAATTTTCCCTCAATTCCTTTCCCTATTCTCTCTTATGGAAAGCAAGTTTCTTTTCATGTTAGGAATCGTGTTTCTTAATGTAGTTTAAACCTCAGCTGATGTATTTCATTGGGTCAGAAGGGGTTTCTCTCACTGTCAATAAAGGAGGAGGCTTTTAAAAGACTGCTTCAACAGAAAACATCAAAATGAAGCCCATTGTGAAGTCATGCTGAGTCACTAGAAATTGAAAGGCAGGTCTGCTGGGAGCAGAGGATGTGATGAGGGGGACAGAGATGAGTACCAAAGCCCAGTGGGGCTTAAGAGAAACTCGCATCAGGAAGAGGCTGCTCCTCTGGCAGTTACAGACTTAATAAGCACAGGGGGCTCCAGTGGACGTTCAGAGCCCGGAAGTATGGAAGGAGCGAGAAAGGCCGGAAGAACTAAGATTGACTAAAGACTAGAGCCCTGCAGAACCTACCCCCACGGGCTCACGAGCAGCCAAGCTCTCTGTGCGGTTATTACATTGGCTTCATCCCAGTAGGGAACTCGGGCAGCTTTGACCAGAGGCAGGTCCACGGAGAAGCCTGGCTCACCATCAGTTCTGTGAAGCTCTTCTGGAATTCTGATTGTTTCTTAAGTGACTCCTATTTCAAATCTTGCTAAGAATTCCCAAATACCTGTGTCAACTTAGTTTATTTAATCCCTAGAGTTATACTTTTAGAAATTAGATGCCTAGAAATAATGGGATCTTATTGGGACATCCCATGTAAGAATCATGGTGAACAGCCCTGAACCGATGAATAAAAAGGTGTAGAATCACAATATGTGGGAGTTATTAAATTATCTCATAGTTCATGTATATTTCATTCACTTTGCTATTCACTCAGAAAGTGGTTATTCGGCATCTCTCCATGTGCCAGGTATGTGAGGGTATGCAGTGAACAAAGAGAAACATGGTTTCTTTCTTTTTTTTTTAATGTTTATTTTTAAGAGAGAGAGAGAGTGAGGGGTAGAGAGAGACACACACACAGAATCCAACGCAGGCTCCAAGCTCCAAGCTGTCAGCACAGAGCCCGACGAGGGGTTTGAACTCACGAACCGCAAGATTGTGACCTGAGCTGAAGTCGGACACTTAACCGACTGAGCTACCCAGGCGCCCCGAGAAATGTGGTTTCTGTCCTCAAAGAGTTGTGTTCAGAGTGGGGACACAGGGAGAAATCAAGCGATCAACGAGCCCATATAAAATTTCCGTACTGACATGAGCTATGGAGGTGAGGCCCGATGCTGGCAGAATCAGGAGGAAGGAGTCTGCTCGGGTCAGGGGTCCAGGGAAAGCCTTCCTCAGGAAGCAGCACTTGATCTGGAGGCAGGAGGGTGGGAAAGAGTTGACCAGGCAAAGAGGCAGTAACGGGAGCGTGGCTGAAAGAAGTTAATGTAGTTAGAGAGGTGCGGCAAGGCGAAGTAACGTGAAGGCAGGCAACCCACACCAGGACAGGCTTGGAGACCTGAGGACCGGGCTTGTCTTTCTCTCAAAGGCAACAGGAAGACACTGAAGACGGCCATTGGAGAAGACTGACCTGTGACAGAAGAATAGATGTGGAGGAAGGGGTTGCAGAGTCGGCGAAATTAGACAAGTCATTTGGGACCTGCAGCACTCCGGGCAAGTGAGCGATCACTTAGACCACAGGTGGCAGGGTAGTCAGCAGACTGCTTTACACTCAGCTCCTCACTGTGGAAATGAGGACAACTGTCTAGAGAGGTCAATCGACCTCCAAAGTCCTACATGCAGCTGGGGCAGAGCTGGAGCTAGAGCTGTGTTCCCTGATCCCAGCACTAGAGGGAGGGACAGAGGTAGGAGGCTGTGTCTTTCACACAGTGCATATAAAATAAATGTTCTTATGATAATGTGGCCAAGTCTGTAACCAATATTAGACATAATCAGAACACAGCAAAATGTGAGCAGTGGTCTTCAAGTGGCCTCTGCTGACGGAGTGCCATTGGGCAGACACCCTCATCAGAGCTCCTTTGGTCCATAGTCTCAATAACGATGAACAACAGGAACAGATCCATCACATTTGCACATAATACTTTGGATTTTCTAAACTAATTTAATATATATGATCCCACTTGGTTCCCATGACCCCTTGGTGAGGGCTTTGGGTCAGGTGTCCCTCCCCTACTGGTAATTGAGGAAACTAAGTCATGGAGAAGTGACCTACCCATGGTCACAGAGCCAGTCAGTGAAAAGCCTAGATTCTTGTTTCTGGGTTCCATATCTTCCTACAAAAACCTACTGGTCCTGATGTCTACCCCAAGTGCTTTCCCACAACCACAATTCCACTCTTCCACAATGATGCCAGAAGTGCCAATACAACACAGGACAGTCATACACGTGATGATGATGATGGTGGCAGCTACAGCTTTCGTAGCAGCACATTTAGTGCTATGTGTATAGTGTCTCCTTGAATTTTTACAACAACTTTATGGGGTAGGTGGTATCATTATGCCAGTTTTACAGATGGCGACATTGAGGCTCAGGGACATTAACTAACTCAATGATAAGTTAGGAAGCTTATGAAGCAAAGAACAAATTCAAAACCAAGTCTGATGCCAAAGCCTGACTCGTCAGCAACAACCCATATTTCCCTGTATCTAGGGTGCCTGAGGCTCTCAGCCCTCTCTTATTTGCTCTGTACCATGTCAAACGTGAAACGAGCTTACCAGGGGCTACTGGTTTCCAATAAAGCCTTTGCCATCCCCTTATTTCTTGCCCCATCACACATCTAGCAGTTTAGACTAAGACCACATTGATACAAACCATTTTGTCAAGGTGTATGTCATATAAACAGACCATAAACTGTCACCTCCGAAAGAAACAAACCATTGAGATTTTTCTCCCCAAACCACATATTCTATCACGGCAAGTGGCAGTATCTAGCTTGGGCAATTTCATGTGATGATAAATAGGAAAGAACATGAGGAAGGTCAGTCTTGGGGCTCAAGAGGGTGTTTGGTATCGTCAGATAGAATAACTATCACATGGATGAACGTTCACGTTTTGCACTGCTCATTTCACACATACGTCTGGAAACTTTGCTAAAGTGGCTGGTAGGACTAGCTGATAATAAAGCATCCAGTGCCAGCCCTGGTTGGTTCCAGCTCGGATATTATCTGGAGAAGTCTGTGGAGAGCCAAAATTAGGTTAGCAGGAAAAGTAAATATGACCATAAACTAAGCAATTTCATATGAGCAATACGTAATTTCATAACAAAGTATAATGAAATGCAATAATAAAGTCACTAAAAGCAATAAGGAGGTGACAAACCTTATCATCCAAACTGGGGCAGTTTTGATAGTGAAAAAGGATGCTATTAATATTGTGTCACAACATCCTAACCTGAGCCATCCTAGCAAATCACTCATACGATCACCTAACGGTAGAGAGTATGGAGTGAAGAGAAAGCCACATCAAAGTGTGTGGAAGTGTGTATAACTTAGAAAAAGTTAGGAAAGAGGAGAGAGATCACACGATGAGGAGGTTAAGGCAAGAGATGACCTACTGTAAAAATCCATGAAGGCAAAGAGAATTTGTGAGATCCCTTCCAAGGTCCTAGCAATGTATTTGCAGAGCCTTAGATACAAAGCAGAAAAAGCAAGAAAAAAAATTCTATCAAGTTGCATGAGCATGAGGCCAGCACCCTGATGTTTCCCGGCTCACGAGGCTGATTCTCCAACGTGGTCGCTACTGGGCTCTGAGGTGTGGGGCCAGGCTGAGGGCATAGCTCTTCTATTGTGCCAATATTACTCGTCCAAATTCCCGATTTTTCTCAGGTCACGATTTCAGAGGTGGTCTGAGTAGGGAGCAGCCTGCCCGTCCCAGTGGTTGTCCCCATATTGTACAGTATGCAAGAGAGGCCACCAACCGGGTTGCGCTAAATCGGCCATTTAAATGTCACTGACTGAGCAGTCCAGAGAAAAAGCTCTATGTCAAAGAGAAGGTTTCAGGAGCTTTAGACAAGTATGCATAAGGGTCTATCACTGAGGTGCGTTTGCTGGTCTGCTCTGTGGACGAAGCCAGATTCTGTCAGTTGTGAAAGTTCTCATTTAACCACATGTGTTAGAGCAGGTGTAGCTAAGTGTCAACTCATGAGCTTCCTCCTTCTGGGGCACAGTAAACTCCCCCTTTTACTCCCTCTCCTTAACCACAAAGGGACGATGAGGTCTGAGAAGCCAGTGAGTCAGAATTTTCTAGAACAGGACTCCGTATACTCTAGAGTCAAATGCCAGCCTGTACCAAGGCACAGATAAAAGATCCTCATTTTCTTAAGCAGAAACAGCAGAGGGGAGAGAGGAGATGACAGTTTCTTCCTCAGAACAATGAACTGCTGAGAGCCGAGTGGGAGAAATTAGTGACAATAACATGACATCTGTCAACTTTTAAAAAATTAGAGTCAGGATACCCAAAAGTAAAGTTGACAGAAGCAAATTAGGATATATCAAGATCTGACACATCACTGAATACCTGCTAATGGGAAAAAAAGATTTTATCTAAACTTTCTTATTGTCTTTATGCATAACACTTTTAAAAGCACATAACATTTTCATAAAAGCACGAACACCATTAAAAAAATAACCTTGCTTTTAATATGGAAGAGAGTATGAGAGGCATGTGAAGTTCATTCTCTCAAAACAGCAGAAACTCATTCTTGAGTCTTCTGTTTTTCAATTTTCTAAGCTTTACTCTCAGAAGCAGAGAGAGAAGCTTTAAAACCAATACTTCCTGTTCTATTGGAAGTTTTAAAAAATGGATTGCAGTAAAGTCAGAGATGCCACATGGGAGCAAAAGTGAGGGCAATTTTCTGATTTGAATGTCTTCCTCAAAATATTGAAATGCAGTTTTTCAGGGTAATAGACTGAGTCATCTTCTGCAATCAGCAGATGTGACAAAGCCACATGGCCAAATGGCTCCTTAAACTTGATTATTTAATAATGTTAATGTCAATGATCATTTGGAGATAACTTCTACTCATTTCAGAAGCAGCCATGAAACATGCACACGTTGGAAGACGTTGCTTGAAGATACTCATTGCCAGTGCACATTTATGTCCAAACCAGGGGCCATAGCTGAGAGCGCTGGGACCACCCAGGAGGCAGTCTAGCATCCAATAGTCCTGGGTTTTAATCTCACCTTCGCCTCCTATGAGTTGTATAACTTTGAGCAAGCTACATACCATCTTCCAACCTCAGTTTGGTGTGTTATATGGATGCAAAAGTGGGGGGGATGTGGCATGGGGACCTGGTGCCTTATAAGCCCTAAATAAATGACAGGGACACTTTAGCAGAATGGCTTTCTGGCTTAGGCAGAAGATATGAGAAGAAGGCCTTCTTATCCAAGTTAAGTTTTACTCATCCCTTATCTTAGGCTGGCAAAAGAAACAAGTTAAATATCCCTGTGAACATGCAGGTTGTTGACAATTAAGGGAGATATTACCTCAGCAGTTCCCAAAGAAATGAAGCATTTACGTGTTGGCTTCACATTTCACGTGAACCATAGATATTCCAGGATCTGAATTCCCAATTGTAAATTATCCAACTCCCTAGATTCCCATTGTTTCTTTCATACTTAACATTTAGAACTCTGCCAGTCATAGCATCTCTACTAGAAGGAGAGCAAAAGTAAGACAAAGAGGAAATGGTCACCCAAGTAATCAACTTTATTCTTTGTGAATAGCAACGCAGCTACACATTGAACATTGTGTTGGTGACTTGGGCCTAAGTGATAAAACAAGACAAAGAAATTGTGGCATAAGAATTAAAGAGAAGAGTATGCATATGATAGAATATGTGTGATACAAGTATACATCTGTTACATTACCCCAAAACTAAAATAATTAAAAAGCACTGCTAACAATAAGAGAATTTACCACAACAATAGCTTTAAGTGGATATTTTTTAAATAGCCCTTACATAGAAAACAAGCACCAATTAAAATATGTAATGGAAAAAAATACTGTTTACATATGGAAAACATTACACATAAACTTAGTAAGATTAAGACATATATAAAGCTTACATGAGGAAAAGCATAAAGTACTCCTAAAAACTACAAAGTTTACTGAAAAATGGAAAGACAGGTAGTATGTCTTGGTAGAAAAACTCAGTGCGATAAAAACGTCAGTCTTCCTAGAGTGATTTATACACTTAACGCCATCAACAGATATTTTTGCTTGGAGCTAGACAAAGTGGTTATGAAGTTCACTTGGAAGAAAAATCAAGCAAGAATAACTACAAACACCTTGGAAAAAGAGCACAATGAGTCAGCTGGAGTGGGGAAGCTATTCCTACTATGTATGAAATGACATTATAGATTATTGTTACAGTATAAATGCTAAAGTCTGTATAATTAAAAACAGAATTATATTGATCCATGAATATCAAGGCAGGCTAATAGAAAAAATAGAAAATCCAGAAATAGATATAGTTGCATGTGAAAATTCAGTATATGAGAAAGGCATGATATCTCAACACAATGGGGAAAGGACAGATTTCTTAATAAAGTAATGTTGGAAGAACTGAATAGCTATATGGACAAAGATAAAATAGAATCTATTCCTTACATGGGACACCATGAAAATTTCAAATTGGTTAGAGATTTAATACAGGAAATAAAACCACACACGTATGAGAAGAAAAGGAATGAATTTCTTCATTACCTGAAAATCCACAAAGCTTCCCGAACTATGATTAAAAACACAAAAGCAACAAGGGAAAATACTGATAAACTTAGCTACATAAAATTAAAACATAATTGCAGAAGGGAAGTACAAGACAAATGACAAACGAGGGAAACAGATTTGCAACATGGATCACAGATACAAACAGCTAATGTATGTGTGTGTGTGTGTATACATACATACATACATGTATGTATGTATGTGTATATATGTATATATACGAGCTTCTAAAAGTAGAAAAGGAAAAGACTAACAGTCTGACCAAAAAATGAGCAAGAGGTAACAATAACAAATTCCTAGAAAAAGAAATGCAAATGGCCTTTAAACATATAACAAGATTTTCAAATTTGTTCATGGAACATAAAAGTAAACTAAACTAAATCTCTTCTGGCAGCTAGGACAAAAATCCAAATATTCAACAGTATACCCACCACCACCTTGCCCCTCCAATAGTCCATGAGTAACTACCAAAAGTACAAGGAGAAATAAATGGATACAAAGATCTATGTAAAATTCTTTATATCCCAGATGAATTCCTACTTCAGATGAATTCAGAAATTGGTCAATCATGAGGCTAAACTGTTTTTCTTCAGTCCTACTCACCGGCTGCTCAGCAGATGTTCCTGAACATGGTTCAAAAGCTAGAAAAATTTCTTATTACTATTCTTCAATGGTTGTTTTTTTTTTCCCCTCAGCCTCTTCACAACTGAGATTATTACATACATTTCTTGTTTGTTTGTTTTTCTGTAGCTAAACCTGGGGTTTCCAGACTCCTTATGAAGGTTTCCAATTCCACCAATAACCACAGTGCTGAAGTCTTTATAAAGTATGTGATCACCCTGCCCCTCAAACTGCTTTCTATATGGAACAAAATCATTTTGACATTACATCTTGTCTACGTTCCAGTGGCACGTAGAAATTTCACAACAAGCAAGCAGGTGTCATCTTGTCAGGTATATCTCATCTACCAGTAAAATAAGCACATTGGAAGTTGTGGCTTCCCAACCCTCAAGAGGGTGAATGCCAACACAGGACCCCTCCCCTCTGAGGACGAGAGACACTATGAAGTAAGTCTGGGACAAGTAATGGGACAAGTAAAGTAAGTAATGGGACAAGACAAGGAACAAAAAAGACAAAAGAAAATGTTCTCACCATAAATACCCTACCTCAAATGGGCAAATTTGGAATGCAAAGGGAGTTTCCTAAAATGTGCACTTTTACAATTCAATCCGGAGATTTTCAGGATAATCGGCTCTTGTGGACATTAAAATTTTTTTTTAATGTTTATTTACTTTTGAGAGAGAGAGAGAGAGAGAGAGAGTGAGCAGGGGAGGGGCAGAGAGAGAGGGAGATACAGAGTCCAAAGGAGATTCCAGGTTCTGAGCTGTCAGCACAGAGCCCGACACAGGGCTCGAACTCATAAACCGTGAGATCATGACCCAAGCCAAAGCCAGATGCTCAACTGACTGAGCCACCCAGACACCCCAGCTCTTGTGGACATTTAAAAGCAAAATAGCTAGGTCTGTTAATGGAAGATCAGGTGTTAGGTCTTTCAAAATAATATTCGTAGTCATTAAAGCAGTTCCAGGGAAAGCACCACTGGACAACATGGTGACATTAAACCGAAAGGCACAGAATCAAAGGCACCCAGCAGCTGCCACCACCAGAACAGGAAAACTCCCAGGGTCCCTATTGCCCTTTCCAGAACTCCTGTCCAGATCCCTGTCCTTTGGCCAAGAAAGAGAAAGAGGAAGTAGGGCGTTTATGTGAACTGAAGGAGAACTTGAAAATTAAACCTTCTAAAATATGGAATACTCTGATGGCTCCCAGCTAGACCTGTTTGTAACTGTAGAATTTCTTCTGTTTTCAAGTATGGAGTCTTTCAACTGTGCTATCCCCTCAGGGTGTCAGATGTACTTTGATTCACCACAACAGTAAAATCAAAGAACAGCTTGCTGGATGGCATCACTCTCAGTAGCCAGGAATAAAGGCTTTATTTTCTCCACTGATCATTCTCCAAGTTTACTTTTGAAAGGTCCCACTAGCTGGAGTTCGTCATGTTGGCCTATTGCAAGGCATGTTTATTTCCTTCTAAACACCATCACAAGCCTTAACCTTATAGCGGCAGAAACAAAGAAATCTAGGATTGGAAACTGTGAGCATATTGCAGACGTGGATGGATGGTTCCAGCAGAACCAAAGGAATGGCCATAAGGAAGCAGCATGGCTTTTCGAAACCCTAGGGAATAAAAACCTACACAGATCTGTGGCGAGAAAAGCCTAAGCGAGGGGCACCCGCATCACTCAGTTGGTTGAGCAACCAACTTCAGCTCAGGTCATGATCTCGCGGTTCATGAGTTCAAGCTCTGCCATCGGGCTTTGTGCTGACAGCTCAGGGCCTGGAGCCTGCTTCGGATTCTGTGTCTCCCTCTCTCTCTGCCCCTCCCCTGCTCACGCTCTGTTTCCCTCTGTTTCTCAAACACAAATAAACATTAAAAAGAATTTAAAAAAAAATTTTTTTAAGCCCAAGCAAACCTCTCTTCCAAAACACTTTCTACTCTTTAAAAGACGTATTGTAAGAAGTGTTCGTATCATATTTGATAACTTTGCCTCATAGGGCTCATCCTGAACCATCAAAAATTCATTTCCAGGGCTTTAGTGTAGCAAGAGGCAAAACAGTTACGTTACAAACATCGTCACACTCGGGGGAAAGATGTAGCAGAAGATCTCACAAAGCCACTTGGTACCATCTACCATATAATTTCTCAATTCCTTATTACTTCCACCGATGAAAGGTACAATTACACTTCCTCCTTTGCTACCGAGAACAGCATCCATGTGAGGCAGCCCTTCCTTCATTAGCTGTAATCACACACCTAGAACAACTCTGTGTGATTACCTTGCCTCTAAGGAGCTAGGCAGTTGTTATGAAGGTGGAATGGACTTTTTTTTTCAGTTGATGTAACATTTTTTTCATCAGTATCTGATTTTTATTTCTTGTTCTTATCTACTTAGTATTCTAAGTTTAATTAGCGTGTGTTTGAGGGCACTGCTGAGCACAAGTGAATATGGTAGTTTGGGTCTGAATACAGAGTACATATTTATGCAATTTAACAGTTTATACAGATGTGCCTGGACTTGGGCTTTGGCTCCTTGTTTCTGATACAAGATGGAGAAGTCACCAACAGGGTGGAAATCCCATCCCATTCAAGAATGTGTGTGGGGTGTTGGGTGGGGGGGATGAACCAAATGGGTGACGGGCATTGAGGAGGGCACCTGTTGGGATGAGCACTGGGTGTTATATGTAAGTGATGAATCACTAAATTCTATTCCTGAAATCATTATTACCCTATATGTTAACTAAATTGGATTTAAATTTAAAAAATACAGCAACAACAATAAAAAAGAATGTGAGAAGCAACTTTAGATGGAAGAAAATTCCAACTGGTTTTGGCCATATTTCTAGCTTTATCTCCAATGTGATTTTTGTAACTGAGATAGAACTGACATATAACATGATGTTGGTTTCAGGTGTGCAACATGATGATCTGGTACCTGTGTACATTGCAAAGTAATCGCCACGGTAAAGTCTCAACATCCATTCCAATTTGATTTTTAGTGATCTGCCTGGGGCTTGTCTGGAGATGCCTCACCTATTCCTCTGTAGAGACATTTTAGTAAGTTTCCTTGTAGATGTGTTTTCTTATATAAAAAAAAAAATGTTAGTGCTTTATCTTTTTATTAAGGATACACACTACGGAGGGAAATTGGCACTGACTGCAAACTTGTTCTTTGGAAACATGGTCAGGCTATTATTTCAAAGACAAAGCTGAAATCCAAATGGATGTTTTACAGAGAGCCGCTTGCCTGGACACGCTTCGGCTCCTCAGAAGCTGATTCAAGACCAAAGTAGCAACGCCTGTGCTTGTCCAAAAGATAGAAAGTGTATCGAGATGCATTTTTATCAGGCTGCTTCCTAGTCACGGGTAGTAAAATGATCCTAGTAACACTGAAAATATACTCCTAAACATATTTGTTTATTTACAGGTGAAAATTCTTACTATTTATCACAGGATATTTATTCTGATGTAAACGTATTACAAATAAATATTCAGTAAGTATTTGTTGGGTTATATTAAGCTGAATGAGTTGAAACCCAAGAAGTTTTTGGATGCCACCGGTAACGTTTCACAAAATTGCATAGTTCTTTCTAAAGAATAAAAGCAAAGAAATGCATGGCCCAGTCTTCTACAAAGTATCTTCCAAGGGGCGACTGGGTGGCTCTGTCGGTTAAGTGTCCGACTATGGCTCAGGTCATGATCTCAACGTTCGTGGGTTCAAGCCCCGCGTCGGGCTCTGCGCTGAACTGCTCAGAGCCTGGAGCCTGCTTCAGACTCTGTGTCTCCCTCTCTCTCTGCCCCTCCCCCCACTTGTACTCTCTCTGTCTCTCTCTCTCTCTCTCTCAAAAATAAACAAATGTAAAAAAAATTTTTTTTTAAGTATTTTCCTAAACATTGTAGTTTCGGGTCAACAAGAAGGACCAGTTACTAGAAATAAGGGACCTTGGGCTTTTGGAAATGTGACCATATGAGGAATATACATCCACTCAATCGAATGTTTACCTGTGCAGCCGTTTGCCAGAGACATCTGGGGGGGCAGAAGACAAACGCTTTTGCTCCACCATGCGCCCACTCTCTCCTCAAACTCAAGTGGCCTGCTGCTCCCACTTGGAGAAGTGAAGAACAAGGCTGCCTCCGAGGCAAAAATGATCTGCGGGTGTTTTGCAGGTCAAAAGCTGAGCACCCACTTTTCTCCCTCCACCAAACCCCCGTCCTCCCTTCCTGGGATAAAACGTTCAATTCCTCCTCATCTCTCCTTCCTTTCATCTTCTTCCCCTTCTGACGTGGAAGAGGCAGCTCTTAAGAGAGTTGATAAGATTTTTGAATCCAGCTACCTTAGCATTCATATCAGCACAGCTCTAAAGAGTCGATTACTCTGTGGGTGTGGTTTACAGTTTTGTTGATACGGTTTCCTTTCTGTTAGTCCCGTTCACATTGCTTCAACAAGTTGGCCTCAGGGTTTTTCAGTGCTGAATGAGAAGCTGAACCAGAAAATAGCTAGGATCCCTGCCCTCTACTTCCCTGGGCTTCCACAAAGAGTGCCTTTCAAAAAATACTTGGACTTCAGTTCAATCCAACAAATATTTGAGTGTCTGTTGTGGTGCAATATAGTGTTAAGCACCCCAAAGGGGAGAGGCGTGAGTAGAGTTCCCAAGGACTCTCAGAAAGTTCCAGGTCTCCACTATGCTGAATGCCAGATGTGATTGAGAACGAGCTATGCAACCATCAGAGGCCAAGATTCTCATGTATAAAAGGAGAGAGATACAAATACAAATTCATAAAAGCTAAGTAAAAACCATGTAATCTATCATAAAAATTAGTAATATCATTGTGATTCATGCTTATTGAAAAGTCTAGAGGTAATAATGACCTTAGCAACCGAACAATGCTTTCTGAATAATATTTATCACTAAAATGAATTAGGACTCCTTGGAGGAATGCTCAATTTCAGGTTTAAGGCAGGTTATGGACAACAAGAGGCTGACACATCTTATTACGCCAGAAGGCAAGGAAGCTATAGGTGATTGTGTCAAACACAAGACTAACTTCAAAAAGCTGCTGCTGTCTATTGGCAATTTTAACACCAAAAACATTAATGCACAATTTAAAACACACCAAATATGTGAAAATCCCTGAGTTCTTAAAATTCCAAAATGATCATGCCTCATTGGACACTATTGCTAAGGTGCTGATTTATTATTATGAACATTTTAAATAAATGCATTTAACTTACCTTTCTTGTATGCATTGTATTTTGGAGTCAACAAATAGTTGATAAGGAAAAGTTCTTTACATAAGAGTTCCAACCAATAAGTGCAGAAAAAAGTGGCAGAAGCAAAAATCAAAACGTTATAGTCCTTAGTGACAGCATTGATTTGGGCAATGGTAGTTAAAACCCTTAGGTGAGAAGCCGATGAGGAATTTTATAATGGTTGAATCGGACTCACAATACCTAAACTTGTCAGTCAATTTTAACATCACTAGAGGTGGAAAAACCAGGTGTTACTGTCACTTGATGTGATGTAATTTGGAAGTGCCTAACACTATCCATGACATGTTCTTGTCCCCAAAATAAACTTGTATCAAATTGAGCCTCTAGATACATCTGCCAGTTTAGAGAACATATATGGAATATACATTAAACAATACCTCAAGGCTGTAATTAGCTGGATCCACAGTATAAGAAATTCCACAGAAAAATTACTTGATTTCTTTAACCCATAAGTAGCAGGAAAAAATAAGGCTGGGGAATTATCAAATGTTAAAAAAAAAATCTTTACAAGACATAGACCAGCAAATAAAATATAGGCTCCTTACTTTGATTTCAATTTGAAAAAGAAAAACAACTCTTACAAGTAACTTCTTAGAGAAAAATTGAGAAAAATGGAATGTAGAATGAGTATTGGGTAATATTGAGAAAATATCGTGAATTTTATTAAGTATGATGATGGTATTTCATAACTGTTAGAAATACATACAGAAGTACTTGTAGGAGAAATGATATGGCCTGGGATTCGCTTTAAAATATTTAACAATTAGCTCTTTCCACCATCTTTCCGTGCAACCATATTGGTGCACATGAATGTCCTGGCAGATGATCTCAAGAGCATTAATAATACTGAAAAGAGAGGTAAACGCCAGGTTCTTATTAGGCCATGCTCCAAAGTCATCATCCAGTTCCTTTTTTTTTTTTTATTAATTTTTTTTTAACGTTTATTCATTATTGAGAGATGGAGAGACACAGAGCATGAGCAGGGGAGGGGCAGAGAGAGAGGGAGACACAGAATCAGAAGCAGGCTCCAGGCTCCAAGCTGTCAGCCCAGAGCCCGCGCCGGGCTCGAACTCACGAACCGTGAGATCGTGACCTGAGCCGAAGTTGGTCACCCAACCAACTGAGCCACCCAGGTGCCCCGTCATCATCCAGTTTCTAACCGTGATGATGAAGTGTGTTTACATTGGCAAATTTGAAATCATTGATGATCACAGAGCTGGGAAAATTGTTTGGACCTCACGGGCAGGTTAAACAAGTGTGGAGTGATCAGCCCCAGATTTGATGTGCAACTCAAAGATCTAGGCAAATAGCAGAATCCTTGGCTCCTGTCCCTCCAGTTTGGTGTCATTGTACTGGCAGCCTCAGCTGGCATCATGGACCATGAAGAAGCAGGACAAAAACACACAGGAGGGAAAATCCTGGGATTCTTTTTCTAGGGATGTCATATATACGTGCAATTAAAATGCCTCAGTGGGGAAAAAAAAATACTTAACAATTAAAAAAGGGAAACAGATGAAACCAAAAAGAGGCAAAACGTTGGTAATGAATCAAGCTGGCATTCTTCATAAAAAGGTTTATTTTTCTGTTCTCTACTTTTGCATATGATTGAACACATGTACATTAAAACATTTTAAAGCAAGCACAGATTATGTGGCACCTGAGTAAAGGGATGTATTACATAATACATCCATTGATAGGGCTGTACTACTCCAAGATGATTCAGAACCACAGGGAAGATGCATAGTGGAAAAAATACTGAGCTGGAAGCTGGAATACAGAGTTCCCATCCCTAATCTCCCACTAAACATCCATATAACCTTGAGCAAGTCGTCTTACTTTTCTGCATCTCAATATCATCATCTATATAATAAAGATCTAACTAAAAATTAACTTCTAGCCATGCTGGCCTCAGAGTGTCCTAAAGTTATAATAGACCATGTAACGGCATGGTTCTCAGGGTTCAGCCTGCCCTGAATTCGGGTTCTCATCGTGCTACAGATGTTCCAGATGTTTAGGATAGGAGACCCTTCATGAAAATGCCTCATACTGTATCCAGCATGTTGTACATGCTCATTAACCATTTAACACCAGCCAAGTCATTTTTTAAATATGAATTCCAGGACTAGAAAAAGTCCACGGTAACATGATTTTCCTAATGGTACCCATATAATACAAGAACCAAGAGTGTAAGTTAGATGTCTTAGCTTTTTTCTTCCAAATGGGCCAGGCTGCATTTAAAAACAATAATAATAAGGTAACAAGATGTTTAACTTTTAGAATCAGGCAGCGACTAGAAAAGGCTAATAAGGAAGCTTCAGGGCCTGAATCACAGAGTCAAGAGGAGGCTGAAAGACACCTGAGACAGGAACCAAGGAGCCTTGTGCAAGAAAGCCAGTTAGGAAAAAGAAGAGCAGGCAGAGGGCAGGGCTCAGAGTTGACAAGAACACCCCATGCCCGGCAAGGATCTGAGTTTGCTGCAGTAATCACTCACTCCTCTGAGCTTTCATTGCTGATGCTCTGACCACCGCTTGTTGTCTGCTCTCCTGGGTCAAAGCCACACAGAGAGACATGGCAGCCCCAACCCAACAGGCTGCTTATAGTCCAACCTGCAGGTCTGAGCCTTGGACTTGGCAGATGTGGCAGCAGAGGTGTGGTAAGCAACAAGCGGGCTTTAGTAACAAGCATGCCAGGAACCTCAGTGGCCTCAATGACACAAAATATTTAATGAGCATCAGTTATTTATGAGTCTATTCGAAGCGCGTGGAACACACCAAAGCATCCTTCCAGTGAACTTGCCATCCAGACCTCCTGATGACTGAACACTTGAGTCCGAACTGGATTGAACAGAGGAAACACAAGACTCTGCAAACAATAATCAGTCGACATACAATAAATGAATAAATGAATGAATGGGAAAAATTGGAAATCAACATCTGGTTTCTATCCTCTCCTAGCTCAACCTATGGACCGGAGGGGAGGGATAGAGATAGTGAGCGGCTGGGACCTTACTTTTTTTCTCTTGCCTTGGAGTTGAGATTGGATTGTCAGGTTGGAAAAAGAGAAACTGTGGCCCCTTTTTGATAATGGCTCAGTGTTCTTCCATACCACTTCCCAAATGAGCGTTTAGAGAATGACTCACCATGTGGGTCATCTTTCTAATACTGTGCTATGAATCCAAGAACAGACTAATAAGAAATAAATTTATTTTACTATAAATCTTAGTAAAGATATTGAAGTAGATGTATTTAGTTCCTAATACAGATTATAGAAAAATATAGCTACAAAACAGTTCGGGCAAAATACAATTAAGGAAAAGATTTAAGGAAGGTTCTCAGTTTTATGGCAAAGAACAGTCCATCTGTCTACTTACTAATGATGAGAGCCAAAAAGGCTTTCTATTCCTTATTTATGACAATGGTATCAATTTCCATGTCCTAGTTATTTTTGACCTCATTAAAACCCAAATGACTCCAGAGAAACCATTCTGGGGACTTGCTATCCCAATCAGGGATCAAGATCAATGATTCTATGTGAGGCCTTAATTCTCTCAGTCTCTACAACTCCCAGGAATTAGCATGGCCATTTTTCTTTTTCTTCTTTCCCTTCTGTTTTTGGATGGCAGGAAGGCCTAAATGCTGGAAAGACTAAGATGTTTCCAGGCTGAAGAAGTCCCTGAAGAAAGGGACGAGGAAAAATGCCAGTAAACGAATGCCTGTGTTAATCTCTCCACTCTTTACAGGAGGCAGTAAGGAATGAGCCACCAGAGAAACTTCAAGAGTGGAATTCAAAGGATAATGATGAGGGGAAATGGAAGAGCCGAAACTAGGAAGCCAAGTTCAGAATATCCTGATGTCTCTGCTAGGATAAGGAAGGCATTAGTAAGCGATTGCGTGCACACAGAGCCAGGTCAACCGTGGCCGGTGGGTTGGCCAGCTGTGAGGAGAACAGTCTCTGAGAGGTGGTGGCAGGGGTGAGGTCCAGACAGGAAAGCAGGAAGGGAAGTGCATGCATGCAGGGGAGGAAGGTGAGCAAAGAAGCGGGATAAAAGCCCAGAGACATGAGCGGGAAAGTTAGTAAGGGTGAGGTACTTGGGAGCAAGAAGGACACACTATAAGAGGGGAAAACTGAGAAATCTGTGGAAGCTTGCTTAAAACTGACCATCCGTAAGCAAAAAAACTGCCATCAGGCTGGCCATACAGTACCTATACAGCTGTTGCTCAAATCTGCAACACATTTCTTTAATTCCTGTGCAAAAATACATTCCATCCACCAATTACATCTACCTGCAGGCACACAGGAAAAGCATGGCAGCAGCATCTGGCTGGGTTTTCCTAAATCCCACAGGTGACTTCTTCCTGGATCCCTGGAAGTTGGTGAGGCCAACCTCCGGGAAAGCCAAGTGTCGTAGACAGTCCAAACAATGGGCTGTTTTTTGTTGGTGTCAGTTCAGCTTCCTACGAACAAAACTAAGGCAGCATTTGGTTAGCAATTGGAAACACATATCAAAGGGAGGAAGCCTAACTCCAAACAGATTGTTTCCAACCATCCTCCATATACGTGTGTAGCAAGAATGCATCTTTTAGTCACAGCGATGCAAATGTCAGTGATTATAAACATGTGCGGAAGAGCTTGCCAGCAATTTGTTCTTGCCCTTGAATGACGAGACCCCTACAGAATCCAGGGGAAGAATGTGGAACTGGCATTGGCTTCACTATGAAACACAGAGATGTGAATGGTGGGAAGAAAAACGGACAGGAAAATCCTGAGAATAACCCTTTGTGGGGAAGCACGCTGGTCTCTGGTAAATGCAACTCTTTGCCCACCATACGAAGACTGTGTAAAGAACACAAAGGGAACTATGTTTATTTGAGAGAAAAATTAATTTCCAAGGACTCGTAAAAGAGAAATCATCCTTGGAAGAGGAGCTCAGAGGAAGGGAGGTCTGGGAAGCTGGAACATTCTGACATGCACTGCCCTTTCTTCCCTTTCAGCAACCTGCCTGTGTCTCACATTTTGTTGCCCAAACAGGTGCTAGATTTTACCCCGCGAGGGAAAGGATTTATAAGTGTACACTCTAAAGTTCTCTGTAAAGAAATAATCCACGTTAGCATGTCTCAGAATGTGTGAGACAAAATGAAACTGTTGTGGTTAGAGACGTTTCTGAGTTACTATCAGTAAACAGAATGATTGCCTATCGGTTTCTGTTTTACCAGACAAAATGCAGCTGCCAGTTAAACCATCTGTAAAAGTACTCCTCATGGACTTACTCAAGCATCACTGAGTGATTTTGCTTGCAGAAGTGACTTCTTTGGGTATTGTTTACTTTCTGTGGCTGAAGTGGGGAATGTTTGGGTCCCTCTACAGAGCCTTCCATAGACACGCTGGATTTGACAAGGCGTTCTCCCCGTGAGAACAAGCCTCGCCCAAATCCTTCCGTGTCTTCAAGTCTAACTCGGCTCCTGGAGAGCCTTCCTCAACCTCTTCTCCCCTGCAGGGCCACCCCCTTCTCTGTGTTCTTACTCATCAATGTTGTAGCCATTGATAACATGTGTTGTCTCATACTGTTGTAAAATTCTTTGCTGTAAGAGTCTATCCTTGGGGCGCCTCGGTGGCTCAGTCGGTTAAGCATTTGGCTTTGGCTCAGGTCATGATCACAGTTCATGAGTTCAAACCCGCACTGGGTTCTCTGCTGTCAGCACAGAGCCCTCTTCAGATCCTCTGTCCCACTCTCTTTCTGATTCTCCCCCGCTCATGCTCACATGCGCTCTCTCTCTCTCTCAATAAAACAAACAAACAAACAAACAAACAAATAAACAAAAGTCTATCCTCGTCAACCAGGTGGTAAGATCCTTGTGGGTGGAGGCATATCACACACCTCCAGTATATGGCTGAGAGTCTGTTACATACTCCACACGCCACTAAAATGGAACCAGATATGCAAGAAGCACTCAAATAAAAATGCTCTGTTCTCCACAAATCTCCAAGTGCATGATGGAACAAATATGTGGATTAGTATGATAGCTCCGCACTAATTATTTGATAAGGGAAGAAGAAGAAACCATGTGCAATGCAAGGGAAAGAAGGGGTTAGCGATTCTGATAATTCAGGGGAATGTTTCCACAAGAAGAAAAAGGTAGAGTTCATGAGCAAACCTAAATCATATAAAGTATTTAGCTGGGAAAAGAGATCTAAATTGAGGTACAGAGATTTCGATGGTAGGGGAGGCAAGTGGCTGGAAGGGGAATTTTTAAAAGAATTTCTTTGGATTTCATGAAAATGGCATGTTTCCAATAGGAGTATTCATCTTTCGCTCTTCTGGAAAACAACTCCTCACTTGATTGAAAACATTGGAGGCAAAAAACAAACAAATAAACAAACAGGGAAATCAAGACACCAAAGTCTAAGGGTGCTTTTAATCAGAAAACAGAATCTTTAAGAAGAGTGCATTCCTCGCAATGTGGCCGGCCAGCTCTGTAAACCAGTTCCTGCTGAAAACACATAAAATCCTAGATAAGTATTTAAAGGGTATTTTCAAATATATAAGCAAGTTTAAAACACAGGAAAGTCTTCGCTTGTCAGATACGAAGAATGAAATCAAAGTCTAAACACTGAGGCGAACCCAGTATTTCCAGGGGGCATAGGGATGGTTTTCAATCAGGTATGGGAATTCTGACACCCACACAGGAACAAGTGTTGACTTAAGTCTATTTAGGTGAAGGAGAAGCCCTCAGCGAGCAGCTTGCTTTCACAGAAACTTTAAAACATAAGCCAATCAGTTCATATAAACTCCACTCCAGGATGAGTAATACCACCAGGACCCATTAGCAAGCTAGCACAAAAATGCTGCTTAATGTCACTTTCCCAGCCTCGAGCACTTCCACAGAAGAAACATCAACAAATAAATGCCTCCGTAAAAATCAACTCACAACAGGGGTGCCTGGGTGGCTCAGTTGGTTGAGCCTCCGACCTCGGCTCATGATCAGGTCATGATCTCACGGTTTGTGAGTTCGATTGCCACATCGGGCTCTGTGCTGACAGCTCAGAGCCCGGAGCCTGCTTCGGCTTCTGTGTCTTCCCCTCTCTCAGCCCCTCCCATGCTCATGCTCGGTCTCTCTGTCTCTCAAAAATAAATAAACGTTAAAAAGAAAATCAACTCACAATAAAAAGCTACAGATATGAAAAAGCAGTCACAAAAGCGGAAAGTGGGGGACATTTCACGAAACCCAAGTTTTCCCCCAAAGAACTCAAAGTCATTGAAAAACCTGAAAGAGAATCCAAAACAATAATGTTATAAGTAATTAAAGATAAAGATAAAATAAAATCCTTAAAAAAAACAAACAAGCAGGACACTTTGAAACTATGAATGGGGAAAGCTTAAAAAACTTCTCCAAATGAAAAACAAAGTGTAACTTTAACCTGAAAAAATCCAGCAAATGAAATACAACAGATCATAAAGAGCTAAAGAGAGTTGGCAAGTTGGAAGAAGCCTCTGAGGAAATGGTCCAAGATCTACCACAAAGAGATAAAGTGATAAAAAACTATAAAAGAGTAGTTATAAGACTGGAGAATATATACATGTGATGTATCTCAAACTATAAAAACATAGTTCTTAACCTGAAAATGCATCTGTCTGGAGGTTGAGAAAAAACATATTAGTCATATATCCCCCCCTCCACAATCGTATATATTTTAATGTAACGAACTTACTGCTTAAAATTAAGTTTGGGTTAACCAACATTGAACCCTGCAGCAGGCTCTGGGCTGACAGCACGGAGCCAGCTTGGGATTCTCTCTCTCACCCTTGTGCACACCTGCTCTCTATCTCTCAAGATAAATAAATAAACAAATAAATAAATATTTTTCAAATGTTCATATTCCCCAAAGCAATATACACTTTCACTGAAATCCCTGTCAAAATTCCAGTATCTTTTTTCACAGAAGTAGAACAAATGATCCTAAAATTTGCATGAGACCCCAAAAGACCCAGATAGCCAAAGCAAACTTGAGAAAGAACAAAGCTGGAGACATCACGCTCCCTGACCTCAAACTATATTACAAAAGCTACGGTAATGAAAACAGCATGGTACTGGCATTAAAACAGACACAAAGAACAATGGAACATGATAGAAAGCCCAGAAATAGGTTTTTTGTGCGTCTTGCGTCCATGAAATATAGCCGGACCAACACTAAACCATCCTACACACCTAGAAAACTGATTGGAGGATTAACACAACGATCTGCACAACCTGAACCACAGAACTCAGCATGTACCTGGCGCGGAGAGGTGAACCTGGGAAGAGAGAAGCTGGCGGTGGGCAGGGAGCCACTTTTGCAGGTGGACAGAGCATGGAGGGGGGAGAATACAGGAAAAGCACCCCATCCCCAAAAGCAGCTGGAGAGAAAGTGGAAAATTGGAAACAGCCACAGGGAATAAATGAAAAAGGGAGAAAGGAGAGGGTTTAAGTTCCATTAAGACTGTAAACAAGGGAGGCACAGAGACTGCAACTCCGCAGCTCCCTACCTGGGGGTGCTCTGGTGGGAAGGGCGAATCCCCGGGAGCAGAGTGGGGTCCGGGAGATGCTCGGGCCACACGGGGAGAAGCGGCTCCACTGCTGGAAGGACATTTGGTAGAGACGGTTGAAGCCACCTGGTCCCGGCAGACCCCGGAAAACGGCCACACTCACTGGTGCTGGAACAAGGTCGTCGAGGGTGAAGCCCGATGCCAGGCGTGTTGTGATTTTCCATAATCCCCGAAACGCTGCTGCTACACCATCTCGCGACCTTTTTCTGGGGCGGGCTGGCACCTGGCTGCAGTCTCGGGGCTCCGGCAGCAGGAGGGTCCCACAAGCGGTCCTGGGTTCAGCTGACATTCGGCCGTTGCTCATTCGGCCAGGGCTCAGAGAGACCCTCCCGCAGAGGGGTGGAACAGGTCAAGGCCGCAGTCCACCGGAAGTAAGGGGCGGGGAAAACAGCCGCATCTGAGACAAAACTCAGGAGAGAGGTACTGCCTGGCACTTGGTCATGGAGAGTGAAGCAGGGAGTGGACAGAAGCTGAAGACAGAGGACAGGTGCGCAATTGCTGATCGGGGAGAACAGACAGGGTGGCTGGAGGACGCCATTTTCACGCTCCCGCGCACGCGCATACTTACACGCGCCGCCACCATCCACCCCAGGAGGCTAGCAGCGCCATCTAGTGGAGAACGGAGCCGTCACACTGAGCCCCGCCCGACTGGACCCACCTCGATCTTCAAGAACACATGTCTCACCGACGGCTTAGTTTATGGACTATAAGTCTCTACATAGACTGACGTCTAGGGGAAAACAAAGTAATTTCAGTCTGATTTCAATCTGTTAGCAGGTCCATCTATTCAATTTTCTTTCTTTTTCTTCTCTTTTACACTACTTTTCTTTTTCTTGAATACAGAAAGACAAAAAATTCATTTTTATTTTCCCTTTTTATTAAAAATATTTTCCTTTAATTTTTTTATTATATTTTTTATTTTGTGTAAATTTTTTCCAATTCTATCTTCATTCCATCATTTTATTTTAGTCTACTTCAGTGCAGTCACCTTTTCAAATTTTCAAACAATTTCTTTTTTTTCTTTCTTTTTTCTCTTTATCATTTCTTTTCTTTTTCTGGAATGCAGAAAGAGAAAAACTTCATTTTTATTTTTCATTTTTATGAAAAATATTTTTCTTTAAATTTTTTCTACTATATCCTTTACTTTTGTGTAAATTTTTTCAAATTCTATTTTACTCCCATCATTTCATTTTAGTCTACCTCAGTGTATTCATTTTTTCAATTCCCAAACTTCCTTTTTTTCCCCCCCTTCTTTTTCTCTAATCTGTCAAACCACTTTCAACACCAAGGCCAAAACGCACCTAGGACCTAGCATCATCTATTAGATATGTGTGTGTGTGTGTGTGTGTGTGTGTGTGTGTGCTAAATTATTAATTTTAATATTTTTTAATTTTAATTTTTTATTTCAATTTTTCTACCTCATTAATTCCTTTTCTCCCTTCAAAATGACCAAACGAAGGAATTCACCCCAAAAGAAACAGCATGAAGAAACGAAAGCCAGGAATTTAACCAACACAGATACAAGCGAGATGTCTGAACCAGAATTTAGAATCATGATAATAAGAATACTAGCTGCAGTCAAAAATAGATTAGAATCCCTTTCTGCAGAGATCAAAGAAGTAAAAAATAGAATGAAATTAAAAATGCTATAACTGAGCTGCAATCATGGATGGATGCAGCGGTGGCAAGGATGGATGAGGCAGAACAGAGAATCCGTGATATAGAGGACAAACTTATAGAAAATAATGAAGCAGAAAAAAAGAGGGAGATTAAGGCAAAAGAGCACGATTTAAGAATTAGAGAAATCAGTGAGTCACTAAAAAGAAACATCAGAATCATAGGAGTGCCAGAAGAGGAAGAGAGAGAAATAGGGGTGGAAGGCTTATGTGAGTAAATCATAGCAGAAGACTTTCCTAACCTGGGGAAAGACACAGACATCAAAATCCAGGAAGCGCAGAGGACCCCCATTAGATTCAACAAAAACTGACCAACAACAAGGCATATCAGAGTCAAATTCACAAAATACTCAGGCAAAGAGAGAATCATGAAAGCAGCAAGGGAGAAAAAGTCCCTAACCCACAAGGGAAGACAGATCAGTTTTGCAGCAGACCTATCCACAGAAACTTGGCAGGCCAGAAAGGAGTGGCAGGATATATTCAGTGTGCTGAATCAGAAAATATGCAGCCAAGAGTTCTTTACCCAGCAAGTCTGTCATTCAAAATAGAAAGAGAGATAAAAAGTTTCCCAACAAAAATTAAAGGAGTTTATGACCACTAAACCAGCCCTGCAAGAAATTTTAAGGGGGATTCTCTGAGGAGAGAAAAGGTGAAAAAAAATATATACATATAAATACCAAAAGCAACAAAGATTACAAAGGACCAGAGAACACCACCAGAAACTCCAACTCCACAAGCGTCATAATGGCAATAAATTCATATCTTTCAATACTCACTCTAAATGTCAATGGACTCAATGCTCCAATCAAAAGACATAGGGTAACAGAATGGATAAGAAAACAAGATCCATCTATATACTGTTTACAAGAGACACACTTTAGACCTAAAGACACCTTCAGATTGAAAATAAGGGGATGGAGAACCATCTGTCATGCTAATGGTGAACGAAAGAAAGCCGAAGTAGCCACTTATATCAGACAATCTAGACTTTAAAGTAAAGACTGTATCAAGAGATTCAGAAGGGCATTATATCAGAATCAAGGGGTCTATTCACCAAGAAGACCTAACAGTTGTAAACATTTATGTGCCAAATGTGACTAAATCAATTAATCACAAACATAAAGAAACTCATCGATAGTAATATCATAATAGTAGGCGACTTCAACACCCCACACACAACAATGGACAGATTATCTGATCAAAAAATCAACAAGGAAACAATGACTTTGAATGACACACTGGACCAGATGGACTTAACAGATACATTCAGAACGTTTCATCCTAAAGCAGCAGAATATACATTCTGCTCCACTGCACATGGAACGCTCTCCAGAATGGAACATATACTGGGACACAAATAAGCACTCAACAAGTACAAAAAGATTGAGATCATATCGTGCATACTTTCAGACCACAACACTATGAAACTAAAAATCAACCACAAGAAAAAATTTGGAAAGGTAACAAATACTTGGAGACTGAAGAACATCCTACTAAAGAATGAATGGGCTAACCAAGCAGTTAAAGAGGAAATTAAAAAGTATATGGAAGCCAATGAAAATGATAACACCACAACCCAAAACCTCTGGGACACAGCAAAGGCGGTCATAAGAGGAAAGTATATAGCAATCCAGGCCTTCCTAAGAAGGAAGAAAGATGTCAGAGACACAACCTAACCTTACACCTTAAGAAGCTGGAAAAAGAACAGCAAATAAAACCCCAAACCAGCAGAAGACAGGAAATAATAACAATTAGAGCAGAAATTAATGCTATCAAAACAAACAAACAAACAAACAAACAGAAACAGTAGAACAGATCAATGAAACCAGAAGCTGGTTCTTTGAAAGAATTAACAAAATTGATAAACCATTAGCCAGTTTGATCAAAAAGAAAAAGGAAAGGACCGAAATAAATAAAATCAAGAATGAAAGAGGAGAGATCACAACCAACACAGCAGAAATAAAAACAATAAGAGAATATTATGAGCAATTATATGCCAATAAAATGGGTAATCTGGAAGAAATGGACAAATTCCTAGAAACATATACATGACCAAACTGAAACAGGAAGAAATAGAAAATTTGAACAGATCCACAACCAGTAAGGAAATCGAATTAGTAACCAAAAATCTGCCAAAAAACAAGAGTCCAGAGCCAGATGGCTTTCCAGGGAAATCCTACCAAACATTTAAGGAAGAGCTAACACCTATTCTCTTGAAGCTGTTCCAAAAAATAGAAATGGAAGGAAATCTTCCAAACTCTTTCTAGGAAGCCAACATTACCTTGATTCCAAAACCAGACAGAGACCCCACTAAGAAGGAGAACTATAGACTGATTTCCCTGATGAACATGGATGCAAAAATCCTCAACAAGATATTTGCCAGCCAGATCCAACAATACGTTAAAAAAATTATTCACCACGACAAAACGGGATTTATATCTGGGATGCAGGACTGGTTCAATATCTGCAAAACAATTAACGTGATTCATCACATCAATAAAAGAAAGGACAAGAACCATATGATCCTCTCAATAGATCCAGAGAAAGCATTTGACAAAATACAGCATCCTTTCTTGATAAAAAGCCTCAAGAAAGTAGGGAGAGAAGGAGCATACCTTGAGATCAAAAAAGCCATATATGAACTACCCAACGCTAATATCATCCTCAATGGGGAAAAACGGAGAGCTTTCCCCCTAAGGCCAGGAACAAGACAGGGATGTCCACTCTCGCCACTGTTATTCAACATAGCATTGGAAGTCTTAGCCTCAGCAATCAGACAACAGAAAGAAATAAAAGGCATCCAAATTGGCCAGGAGGAGGTCAAACTTTGACTCTTCGCAGATGACATGATACTCTATATGGAAAACCCAAAAGATTCCACCAAAAAACTGCTAGAATTGATTCATGAATTCAGCAAAGTTGCAGGATATAAAATCAATGCACAGAAATCGGTTGCATTCCTATACACCAACAATGAAGCAACAGAAAGAGAAATCAGGGATCGATCCCATTTACAGTGGCACAAAGAAACATAAAATACCTAGGAATAAATCTAACCAAAGAGGTGAAAAATCTATACACTGAAAACTATACAAAGCTTATGAAAGAAATTGAAGACACACACACACACACACAAAAAAAAAAAAAAAAAAAATGGAAAAAGATTCCATGCTCCTGGATAGGAAGAACAAATATTGTTCCAATGTCGATAGTACCCAAAGCAATCTACATATTCAATGCAATCCCTATCAAAGTCACACCAGCATTCTTCACAGAGCTAGAACAAATAATCCTAAAATTTGTATGGAAGCAGAAAAGACCCCAAATACCCAAAGCGATCTTGAAAAAGAAATCCAAAGCAGGAGGCATCACAATCTCAGACTTCACGCTATACTACAAACCTGTAATCATCAAGACGGTACGGTACTGGCACAAGAACACTCAGATCAATGGAACAGAATAGAGAACACAGAAATGGACCCACAAACGTATGGCCAACTAATCTTTGACAAAGCAGGAAAGAATCTCCAATGGAATAAACACAGCCTCTTCAGCAAATGGTGCTGGGAAAACTGGACAGCGACATGCAGAAGAATGAACCTGGACCACTTTCTTACACCATACACAAAAATAAACTCAAAATGGATGAAAGACCTCAATGTAAGACAGGAAGCCATCAAAATCCTTGAGGAGAAAGCAGGCAAAAACCTCTTTGATCTTGGCCACAGCAATTTCTTACTCAACACGTCTCTGGAGGCAAGGGAAACAAAAGCAAAAACGAACTCCTGGGACCTCATCAAAATAAAAAGCTTCTTCACAACAAAGGAAACAATCAGCAAAACTAGAGGGCAACTGACAAAATGGGAGAAGATATTTGCAAATAACATATCAGAGAAAGGGTTAGTATCCAAAATCTATAAAGAACTTATCACACTCAACAAATAATCCAGTGAAGAAATGGGCAAAAGACACGAATAGACACTTCTCCAAAGAAGACATCCAGATGGCCAACCGACACATGAAAAAATGCTCAACATCACTCATAATCAGGGAAATACAAATCAAAACCACAATGAGATACCGCCTGACACCCATCAGAATGACTAACATTAACAACTCAGGCAACAACAGATGTTGGCGAGGACGTGGAGAAAGAGGGTCTCTTTTGCATTGTTGATGGGAATGCAAGCTGGTGTAGAAAACAGTATGGAGGTTCCTCAAATAGCTAAAAAGAAAACTACCCTACGACCTAGGAATTGCACTACTAGGCATTTATCCAAGGGATACAGGTGTGCTGTTTTAAAGGGACACATGCACCCGCATGTTTATAGCAGCACTATCAACAACAGCCAAAGGATGGAAAGAGCCCAGATGTCCATCAATGGATGAATGGATAAAGAAAAAGTGGTATATATATATACAATGGAGTATTACTCGGCAATCAAAAAGAATGAAATCTTACCATTTGCAACTACGTGGATGGAACTGGAGTGTATTATCCTAGGTGACATTAGTCAGTGAGAGAAAGACAGAAATCATATGACTTCATTCACACGAGGACTTTAAGAGACAAAACAGATGAACATAAGGGAAGGGAAACAAAAATAATATAAAAACAGGGAGGGGGACAAAACAGATGAGACTCATAAGTATGACGAACAAACAGAGGGTTACTGGAGGGGTTGTGGGAGGGGGGATGGGCTAAATGGGGAAGGGGCACTAAGGAATCTACACCTGAAATCATCGTTGCACTATATGCTAACTAATTTGGATGTAAATTTTAAAAAAATAAAACAAGTTAAAGCTTAAAAAAAAAACCCAGAAATAAAACTATGTGTATATGATCAATTAATTCATGGCAAAGGAGCCAAGAACATACAATAGAGAGAAGACCATCCTGTCAACAAATAGTGCTGAGGAAACCGGAAAACACATTCAAAAGAATGAAATTGGACCACTGTCTTACTTCATACACAAAAATTAACTCAAAGTTAAAGACTTGAATTAAGTACTTGAATTAAAGACTTGAATGTAAGACCTGAAACCATAAAACCTCTAGAAGAAAACATAAATGGTAAGTAAGCTCCTTCACATAGGTGTTGAAGGTGATTTTTTAAATCTGACACCAAAAGCAAAGGCAACAAAAGCAAAATTAAATACATGGGACTACATCATACTAAAATGCTTCTGTACAGCAAAGAAAACATCAATGAAATTAACTATGACAGCCTAATGAATGAGAGGAAATATTTGCAAGTCATATATCGGATTAAAGGTTAATATCCAAAATATATAAAGAATTTATATAACTCAAAAGCAAAAACAAAAAAAAATTGTGAATCATATATCTGATTAAAAAATGCCAGTGGAGGGGCACCTGGGTGGCTCAGTCGGTTAAGCGGCCGACTTCGGCTCAGGTCACGATCTCACTGTCCGTGGGTTCGACCCCCACGTCGGGCTCTGTGCTGACTGCTCAGAGCCTGGAGCCTGTTTCAGATTCTGTGTCTCCCTCTCTCTCTGACCCTCCCCCGTTCATGCTCTGTCTCTCTCTGTCTCAAAAATAAATAAATGTTAAAAAAAAAAATTTTTTTAAATGCAAGTGGATCTGAATAGACATTTTTCCAAAGAAGATAAACAGATGCTAGACAGATGAAAAGATGCTCAACATCACTCATCACCAGGGAAATGCAAATCAAAACCACAATAAGGATATCTCCTTACACCTGTTAAAATGGCTATTATGAAATAGACAGGGGCACCTAGGTGGCTCTGTCAGTTGAGTATCACACCCTTGATTTTGGCTCATGTCATGATTGTAGGGTCATGGGATCAAGCCCCGTGTCAGGCTCCATCCTGAGTGTAGAGCCTGCTTAAGAATCTCTCTCCTTCTGCTTCAACTCATGCTCTCTCCCTCTCAAAAAAAAAGGGGGGGGGGAGGAGAGAGAGGAATAGCAAGTGTTGGCGAGGATGTGGAGAAAGGGGAACCCTTGTACACTGTGGTACAACTGTATATTGGTATAGCTACTGTGGAAAACAGTATGGAGCTTCCTCCAAAAAATTAAAAATACAATTTCCATATGATCCAGCAACTCTGCTTCTAAGTATTCATCCAAAGAAACTTTATCCAAAAAATACGAATTCAAAGCAGTGTCTGCACTCTCATGTTCATTGCAGCATTATTTACAACAGCCAGGATATGGAAACAACTTAAGTATTTATCAATAGATGAGTCAAGAAATGTGGTATATGTATATATACGTAGATATGTATATATATGTATATATGTATATATAAAATGTATGTGTGTGTATATATATATATATATATATATATATATATATATATATATAATACAATGGAACATTATTTAGCCATGAAAAGGAACAAATGTTGCCATTTGAGACAACATGGATGGACTGTGAGGGCTTTATGCTAAGTGAAATAAGAAAGACAAATACTGTATGATCTCACTTATATGTGGAATCCAAAAACAAAAAGAAAAACCACCAAGTTCATAGATACAGAGAACAGATTGGTAGTTGCTAAAAAGGGGGGATGGGTAGAAGGGTGAAATGGGTAAAGGCAGTCAAAAGGTACAAACTTCCAGTTATAAAATACAGAAATCATGGGGATGTAACGTTTAGCATGGTGACTACAGTTAATCACATTCTCGTATTTGAAAGTGGCTAAGACTGGGGCACCTGGGTGGCTCAGTTGGTTAAGTGTCCTACCTCAGCTCAGGTCATGATCTCACCGCTCGTGAGTTCTAGCCCCACGTGGGGCTCTGTGCTGAAAGCTCAGAGCCTAGAGCCTGCTTCAGATTCTGTGTCTCCCTCTCTCTCTACCCCTTCCCTGCTCATACCCTGTCTCTCTGTCTCTCAAAAATAAACATTAAAAATTTTTTTTTGAAAGTGGATAAGACTATAATAGATCCTAAAACTTCTCATCACACGAAAAAAAATTTTTTGTAACTATTTAAGGTAACAGATGTTAACCATACTCATTGTGGTGACCACTTCCCAATATATACAAATACTAAATGAGAATATTTGCTGTCCACCTGAAACTAACACAATAAGTCAATTATATCTCAATTGGAAAAAAAAAAAAAAAAAACTTGTAAAACCAGCAATGGAATTCAGACCTTTCAGGAAGATTAGAATGTATACAGCAGGCCCCGCAGGGCCCAACAACCTGAAGGACCCACCTCCCTCCCAGGACGGCCACAACTTGGCCCCTACCTGTAGGAGCCACATCTGTCCCAGAATAGCCACAACTTGGCTCCTACCTGTAGGTCCAAACAAGAATGGGAGCCTGGGCAAGAGCCAGATCTGATTTCCAAAATAAGCTGGAAATTCATGCTTTTATGCAAGATTTCTTATCCTTAAAACTGGACACCAATTCAAAATTTTAAAACATATCAAATAAGCCGAACGAAACATCTCTCTGGGCCAATTTCCAACAGCTGGTCACAATTTTGGAACATCTACTATAAAGAACCAGATCTGAGGCCTCCTCCTGGCCAGTTTTTATGGCCCCTGAATTCGGGGGAAGAAAAGAAGTGGTGTTCAAAGCCGCTTCTAATACTTGAGCCATGTGAAATTAAATGTTGCCTGCTATTTTGATGAAAAGCAGAAATGGTAGAATTCTACCGATCGATTTGTACCTTTGAAGATTGTAACGGATAAAATTGGCCACCTGCCCCCCCCCCCCCCCATTAAGACCATGATTGGCAGGATCTACTTGCAGGTGGTATGGTGGGAAGGGGTGAGGGGTCATGAGGTCATACCCAGTGATCCTGATGCACCCTAGTCTCTCTGCCTTATCCTGTCTATAGTCATATTTTTTCAGCTCTTTTCCCCCTTCTTCTGGTCACTGCCTTGTAATTAGGGCAGAAAACTGACAGGTGCGGGGGGTGCCGACAGACTCAGGGGAGCTTCCGCAGCTCCAGGCATCATTCTGCTTATTAACAAAGACCTATCTACTCTTGACTATGTTTCCAGCCCTGCTATAAACAGTTTCCATTTGGATCTTTACAGCAATCCTATGAATGAAGTCCCACAATGATGCGCCTCCGCAGATGAAGCTTGGAGACGTTAGGAATTCAGTCAAGGCCACGCGAAGCAGAGCCAGGAGGAGAAGCCAGATGATGCCAGCCCCAGAGCCGCGCTTTTAAACCACCCTTGTTTCAACCTCCTCACCGCAGGATTTCATCCTGTTTGCTTTTATTTGCCCACTACAGAGTACCAATTGGTTTCCCCAACCCAAAACAGAGTAAATGTCTAACAAGACCTTGCATCTGTAGGGCATATATTAACATTTTAAAGGGAGCTTTAGAATTTGCCTTCTCTTCATTATAATAAAAATAGAGCCTGTCCTTCCTCATAATAAAAATGAGTTTCCGGGAAGGACACTGAGATGAGCTCATCTCCTTGATTTGCACTTTCTTTTTAAGGAATTCAAGAGACTTGGAAAAAGACCATTGTTCTCTTAACATACTAATGTTTGATGATGAGAGGTGTTTTCCTTGTATTTTAAATGATAAAGCAAAATGTGCCTGCGCACGTGTGTGTGTGTGTGTGTGTGTGTGTGTGTGGTGTGTATATGTATGTGTGGGGAGTGTGTGTATATGTTTATGTGATATGTGTTTGCTGTGTGTGAGTATGGGGTTTGAGTGTGTGAATTTCAAGGTACCCCTCAGGGCAATCGATGCAGTCACATGCTCTAAAGTCCAGAGGTTGGACCATGAGCCCAGGCCACATCCATCTATGTGTTTACATACAGGTAAAGCACCTTTATGTTCTCAGCTTCTAAATTTGTTTTCCTTTTGACAAGCACATGAAGCTTTTCCTGAGGGAGGTTTTGATTCTTTCGTTGAGGTTTATAAATCACGTAGCATCGCTTCGGACGTTCCCCATTCTGTATATGCCCTAACAGCTAAGACTTTCCTTCTCACGAGTCAAAGAAAAAGTGTCTCTCTTTTAAAGTATGTGAAAGAGTTGATATATTTGAGATCTCTCTGCTTGACTGGCAGGCCATCTTGGCTCTGGAATTCTGCAGATAATTATCACTGATGTTGCAAATGAAGAATTTCCAAACGTGGATGATTTTGACCAAGCACTTCCTCTGGCAGGAGGTAGTTAAAGATGTCAGACTAAAAGGTCTGGCCTCCTTCTCCCAAATACAACTACGTAAAAGATTTCAAAAGCTATACTATCAAAATTGTAAACTTGCCCTGGGGCAAACGGCTTGCGGACTGATAGGAATAAACTGGTGAAAGGGAATCAAAATTGAAACCCACAAAGAGAATAAAAATAAAGTGCAAGCCTCATTCAGGACCTTTGTTTTCCTTTTCCTTCTAGTAAGGAAACACTTCCCCAGGTGAGGCTCAAGTGCCAGGAATGCAAGCATGGTCCTCAGGGAAATGTACCCCTGCTCCGTTTTGCTCCCGAAATATCATTCTTGCCTTTTGCCCAGAAAGAAGCCTGCCATCTTGCATTGCTTCTGTCTTTGGATGAACAGTACCACGACGTGGCACTTAGTGAACTGGGTGGCAGTGATCCACCCGAGAAGCAGCGAGGGCCCGGGTAAAGGCAGTGAGGAAGGGGTAGAAGAGGAGGTGAGGGATTCGGGAGATGCTGAAAAGGTAGAGTCACCAGGGCCTGATGCTCACATCACATTTGAATTCCCAGACATCAGGGCTGGGAAAGTCACACGACAGTAGGGGCCAAGCAGATCAAATTAGTAAAGAGTACTGGGGGTCGGGATGGTGGAGACTATGGAAAATTAGAGAGAGCACATAAAGAGAGCAGCCCCTCCTTACTCCAATCAGTTGCAGCTCCAATCATTACAGAACCAAGGCCAAAGCTTTCCACATATCCCTCTCTCCAGGAGAAGCCAGAAATCTTGCTTTTCCTGCAAAAAGTCTGAATCTAATATCAAGATAATTAATTTTTAGTTATCGATTTCCGTTTTAAAATATGGACTGTTTTTATTTAGAAACACTGTCTCAACCAAAACACCCAAAGAGGACTGAGGTGAGGGACACCTAGACAGAGCTGAAGCTTCCGGTTTCCAGCCTCCAAAAGAGATGGCAGCACTACTCACCAAGATGAGAAATTCCTTCTCTCTCTAGATGATGGGACTTTTTTAAAATTAAGATACATCTGTAATCTCGTTCAACAACCATGGAAACTCAAGATTGGAATGGAACACACTTTCATCTGACCCAGCTATATACCTCTAATTCTTCAATTCCTTCTGCCTCTAGGATTTCTTGCAACCCTGAGATTCTATTACTCTGTAATTTCTATAATGGTCCTGAGCTACATCAACTCCTACTCCTTACATCTGTGTGCAAGGCTGTGGCTTTAGAATCGATTGTTAACATTCCTTTTCCTCTTTTTTAGGCTTCTCTCCTGAGATAGCACAAGTCAGATGTGATTTGACACTTATCTTGTTAAGATGAACAATAGATCATTTGGATGCCACTCAAGTGCAGAAATGTCCACATTTTTCACATCAGTCATGTAATTGTCAAATCACTTCACCCTGCTTTTCAGATCTAGCTCAAGCTATGAGAATTCCCAGAGTTTTAAATTCTGAGCCTTTTTTAACGGTCTTTTGAAAACGAAACCGAAACGAACTTGATCTTGAAAGTGATCTCTTCATTCAGAAAACTTTTATTGTGCAGGTTTTATTGAGTGCCTACATAAGGAGAATAAAAACATGATTATGGAAAGTCACCTACAGGCTAGGAGAGGAGAAATGCACGATCATTTATAAACTAACACAGAATAACATTAGTACTTAGCAAAGTTTGTCCCTCTACTAAAAACAAAATAGAACCAGTAACAAACAACTGGGAAATAAGCTTTAAAATAATATGATTTGAAAGAGATCAAAATGTGTGAAATGCTGAGGAATAAATTTTTTTTTAATTTTTAATAAAAAAGTATGCAATACCTACACACTTAAAACCACAAAACATTGCTGAGAAAAAATTAAAGAAGACCTGAGAAAAATGGAAAGATGTACCACATACATGGATTGGGAGACACAGATGTTAAGATGTCAATTATTCCAAAACTGATCTAAGATTTAATTCAGTTCAATCAAAATCCCAGCAGGCTTTTCTGTAGAAATTGATGAACTAATTCTGAGGTTTATACGGAAATGTAAAGAACTCATAATGGCTAAAACAATTACAAAAAAGAAGATCAAAGTTGGAAGGTTTACGGTTTGATTTCAAGGCTTAATATAAAGCTGTAGTAATCAAGAGAGTGTGGAATGTTAAAGATAGACATTACATATTTTATATATGTTAGAGATAGATATGATAGAGATAGATATGTTAGATAGATATGTTAGAGATAGATATGATAGAGATATATATGTTAAAGATAGACAATACATATATTTTATACATATATAAAGCTATAGTAATCAAGAGAGTGTGGAATGTTAAAGATAGACATTTAATCAGTGAGAATTTGATAGAGAATCAAATAGAGAATTTGAAATAGATCCTCACATTACGGTCAAGTGATTTTTGATCAAGTTTCCGAGATAATTCCATGGGAAAAAAATAGTCTTGTCAAGAAATAGTGCTGAGGGGCGCCTGGGTGGTGCAGTCGGTTGGGCGTCCGACTTCAGCTCAGGTCACGATCTCGCGGTCCGTGAGTTCGAGCCCCGCGTCGGGCTCTGGGCTGATGGCTCAGAGCCTGGAGCCTGCTTCCGATTCTGTGTCTCCTTCTCGCTCTGCCCCTACCCCCTTCATGCTCTGTCTCTCTCTATCTCAAAAATAAACGTTAAAAAAAAATTTTTTTTTTAAAAAGAAATAGTGCTGAAACACTGGGTATTCATTTTGAAAAAAAAAATTAACTTTGACCCTTATCACAGACACAAATATTAACTTGGTATATATCAAAGGCCTAAACATAACAACTAAAACTGTAAAACTTCCAGAAGAAAAGAGGAGAGTCTCTTTTACAACCTTGGGGTAGGTAAAGATTTCGTAGATAAGGCACAAATCTTTGGTGCTTCAAAAACATAGTTAAGAAAATAAAAAGACAAGCTTGACACTGGAAGAAAGTATTCATGGTGTGCCTTTATGACAGAGTATTTATAACCAGAATATACAAAGAACTCTGACAACCCAATCATAAAAAGGTAAACAGTCAAATAAAAATGGGCAAAATATGTAAATTGACATATCACAAAAAATATGACTGGCCAAAAAGCACCTGAAAAGAAGCTTAACATCATTAGTCATCGGGGAAGTATAAATTAAATTAGAAGGTGTCAGTATACATCCATTAGAAGGGCTAAGTGCAAGATTTGAATAGAATGATTTCCAGATGTCTGTCATTCACTGAGAGAGAAGACAGAATCGAGAGCAGACGTGAAGAAGAAATGACTAACGTAGTTGAACACAGACTAAGTTTGAGGTGCCTGGAGAACGTACAAATTGGGATAAACTCATGCAGACAGAAAACTAAACTGAACTAAAAATAAAGACTTGGGAATAATGAATATATGAATAAAGGTAAAGCCCTAAAGTGGATAGCTTTTCCCGAGAAGAACGTATAAATAACTTGAGATGAGATAAGGCACCAGACAAAACCATAGAGAACATCACCATTTAAGGGACAGATGGAGAAGAAAAAGTCTAGGAGGTAGAGTAAGAAGGAACAACTGAGGGGCGCTTGGGTGGCTCAGTCGGTTGAGCTTCCGACTTGGGCTCAGGTCATGATCTCGCGGTCCGTGAGTTCAAGCCCCGCGTCGGGGTCTGTGCTGACAGCTCAGAGCCTGGAGCCTGTTTCAGATTCTGTGTCTCCCTCTCTCTGACCCTCCCCCGTTCATGCTCTCTCTCTGTCTCAAAAATAAATAAACGCTAAAAAAAATTTTTTTAAATAAAAAAAAAGAAGGAACAACTGAGAAGATATGAGAAAAAAGTTTCAAGGACAATACCTAGAAAGAGGACACAGTCAACGGTGTCCGGTACGGCAGATCTGACAAGTAATATAAGGACGGAAAATAGTTTCTTGGCTCCTCATCTCATAGGTTATTGCTGACGTTAACAAGTGTGATATCGCTAGAGTGGTAAGCACAGAATCTAAATGACAGTGGAATAAGGAAGTCATGGGAGATGGAAAAGGGCCAATGAAAAAGTTAGACCATTCTTCAACACCCTAACTGCAAAGAGATGATAATGGTAGGATAGAAGGTGGGCTGGGAGAAGAATTATTACAGATATAAGAAAGTGTTCCTTTATTTTTTTAAATGTTTATTTATTTTTGAGAGACAGAGAGAGAGAGAATGAGCAGGGCAAGGGTAAGAGGGGGACAGAGGATCCAAAGCGGGCTCTGTGCCGACAGCAGTGAGCCTGATGTGGGGCTTGAATCATGAACCAAACTGTGAGATCGTGACCTGAGCTGAAGTCAGACGTTCAACCAACTGAGCCACCCAGGCGCCCCAAGAAAGTGTTCTTTTAAACATAAGAGAAAAAACAAGCAAGTTTTTGTGCTTAGGAGTGGAATATGAGGACAAAGAAACAGTAGAGAGGCAAAGACTAGCAATACATGGGAGAAAGGGGTAGTCAATGACTCAAACTTCCCTAAGGGCTTGGGAGATATTGTGTGCAAAATCGGACACAGGGGAAGTAAAAGAAGCAAATCCATTAGGAAGGAGGTCCTACAGCAAGGAGGCCAGGAACTTCTCCCAAGTGTATGTCCATTCATTATTGAGTGAGTGTGTCTCATCCTCTGGGGGAGGAGGAAGGACTGGGCAAGTGATAGAGATGATCCCAACATGCCCACTCTCTGTCTGATTCCCACATCGTCTCTGGAGGATGTCAGGTCAAATACACGAACACAGTTGGGCACCTGGGTGGCTCAGTCAGTTAAGCATCTGATTCTTGATTTCATCTCAGGTCATGATCTCGTGGTTTGTGCGACTGAGCCCCACATTGGGCTCTGCGCTAACAGCACAGAGCCTGTTTGGGATTCTCTCTCTCTCTCTCTCTCACTCTCTCTCTCTCTCTCATGCATGTGCTCTTTCTCTTCCCCTCCCCCACTCGCATGCACACTCTCTCTCTCTCTCTCTCAAAATAAATAAATAAAATTTAAAAAACCCCACGCCAACACATTATACATGAGGAACAAAAACATCTCTTCTCATCACATCTCTGCACAACTCTTCTTGGAGGCAGCTAGCTCCCTGGGGGAGTGGACACTGCAGAGAAAAGGGGGTGTAGAGGAGTCAATGTTCCCTGTGTCACACTGCCCTGAGTGACCGGGTGCTTTCCCCCAGACCACCACGCCCACGGCCTCCCACAGCTGTCTTCATCGATGGGCTCCTTCCTGTCTCTACCTTGTTTTAGGACTCTCTCTCTCTCTCTCCTGTTGTTCCAACTCTGCCCTCCTATGGAGGCCCCAAGTGCCCTGGGCCAAGCACCTCTTTTACATCTTCCTCCCCTAATTTGCTCTGCTATACACAGAAATGTTGGAGATTAATGCTCTATAATATATTCCCAAGCACAATAACAATCGACGAGATTGTGCTATCCACAAGTCAGTTTTTTCAGCATATCTTATTACAGTTTTATGAAGCAGCTTGCTACCTACAGTTATTATAAATTGCTCTATGGTTGTAATTGTTTTCCAATTTTTTTTTAATGCTTATTTGCTTTTGAGACAGAGAGACACAGAGCGCGAGCAGGGGAGGGGCAGAGAGGGAGCGAGACACAGAATCCGAAGCAGGCTCCAGGCTCCGAGCTGTCCGCACAGAACCTGACGCGGGGCTCGAACTCACGAGCCGTGAGATCATGACCTGAGCCGAAGTCGAACGCTTAACTGACTGAGCCACCCATGCACTTCTGTGGTTGTAATTTTTAATTTGGAGCACTGGATCCAGGTAGATAAAAAACCTGTGTCCTTCAACCATTATCAAAATACTCAGTTGCTTTCATTATCTGAACACTCCACTAAAGCAAACAAGTCACAGCTTCAAAAATGAGAGGCTTCTAACATGACAATCCAGAAACCAAGGAAAAAACATTTTGCCTCAGAAATTCTTTAGCACAATAAAAAGGGTCGCTAATATAAATGCAATACCTAACACTGTCCATATATTCGTTTTTCATTTAATCCAGGCAACAAATTAATGCAGGTAGTTTTTTATTATCCTCATTGTACAGATGAGAAAAATGAGGTTTAGAAATTCACATTCCCAAGTGTATACATTCCATTGAAAGCAGAACAGGAATTCAAATTAGCATTTTCTGATCCTAAGCTCTTAATAGAAACATAATTGTTTCTCTTCATAAAATCTTGCAGGATTTTATCTAGGATATCTAGGATATCTTCTAGGATATCTGCTAAGATATTCACCGGGTTTGTTCCTCCACCAAATGGATTATCAGATAAGAGCTTCAGAGTTGGAAAAAATGCATATACTCCAACCTTACTTTCTCTCACCTCGTTTTGTGCCACACACACAAGACTTTCTCTGGACTGATTTTCATAAGCATATTTAAAAAAAACTTTTTTCTAGGGGCACCTGGGTGGCTCAGTGGGCTAAGCATCCAAACTCTTGATTTTTGGTTCAGGTCACGATCTCACAGTCTGTGAGTTCGAGCCCCACGTCAGACCCTGTGCTGACAGTGTAGACCCTGCTTGGGATTTCTATCTCCCTCTCTCTCTACCTGTCTCTCTGTCTCTGTCTCTCTGTCTCTCTCTCTTTCACTCTGTCTCTCAAAAATAAATAAATACACATTAAAAAATTTTTATTCTAAGTTCTAATATCTATACAAAACAAAGGAAATATCAAGAGAATAATGATAGAGTTAGAAGTGAATGCCTGCAGGATTTTGGCTTATATAATTTTATGACAATATTTTAACCTGTTGAATCCATGGCACGAACATGAGAACCATGGAAGAGGTGACTACGAAGAGGAAGGTAGTTTTTAAAAACAACTTTACCGAGTCTCCATTATGTGTAAAGCTCTGTGCTGCGGGTCATATGCAAAGGAATATCCCGCCAGAATTTCAGGTAAACTGGACCCCGGGCATTTATTCCAGGGATTTATCGGTGCTCAAAACCTATTTCGAACCTCTCCTCCAGCACCGCCTCAATTGTGGAAATTGCTTCCTTGGTGCATATTTTCACTCATTCATTCATTCATTCATTCAATTAATATTTTTTGCCTTCTCTGCAGGTCCTACAGACGGGATCAGCCATTTGATTTTGGAAACAACCCAGAGCAAATTAAACTCGGGTTGTTAAATAAGGTTTAGTTCCAAAGAGGCAAGGCAATTTCCTAACATGGCTCTGAGGCGGCTATCAAATTTCTTCAGGGCAATTCCAAAACTCAGTCTCTGAAAGTTAAGCTGTTCTGGAATCCTTCAGACATCTGAACTTTTCCAGCTCACCCCCAGCTTTTGCATGCTGGTAGAGCTTACCAGACAGGGTGCCATGAGTGGCCGGTAGGCCAGGAGGTACTACTCTCCGTCCACGAGGCAGCCGGGCTGGACATGAGGTCATTGGAGTCCTGGGGCCAGTCACTTCAGAGTGAGAACGGCTTCATCTGTGGCTCCTCTGAAGGCCACCTGATCTGAGCAGAGTCTGACTGAGTGTCACACCCATCCCAGAACCAGAGAGCCGGAGGAGGGACGTCCTGAATGCACAGCAACCCTGCAACGTGCTGTGGAAAGCAAGACAGCGCGACAGCACCTGGACATTACTGAGCAGCCAATATTGGGTACGTCCTACCTCCGCCGGACAAGGGGTGTGGAGGTCTAGACGTAGAGGTCTTCCCCTGTGCCCGGGGAAGCATGCTGCCACAACCCGAAGCGAAGCCGGGCAGGTGCCTAGAGGCCAAGCTTCGGACTACAGCCCCAAATCTCGACCTTGAAAACATGGGAAGTGTATTTCTATGCGGAGGATGTGGTTTTAGTACTTACGAACTGGCCGCGTGGGATTGGTTGTGCGATCTGCCAGGTCGAGTTTCACGGTCATTTTTTAAATCCGTGATAGGAAAAAGTCCGAGTTCGTAGTATTTTTGGATTAGCGACAGAAACGGATTACATTTGGCAATGGAGACAGGCAAATGTTGTTGGATTCTTTACTTTTGTTATAAATTTTATGACCATGAAAATAATTTCTTGCCAATGATAACTAAAAGAACCGGAGATCATTCCAGTCAAGTGGCCAATCACCCTAATTCAGTGGCTATTCTTAGCTTCAGTCATGATGGGATGACCAGATATATTTATGTCATGAAATATAAAGTAGACAATATCACCTATGATGCAGTCTAGTCAAAAACGCTTAATCTGAATCTAGCAAGACTTAAGATGTAAATTTCAGTTTCTAGGAAATGCAGGAGATAGAGAAACAAGATAAATGACACCACAGGAAGTAATTAAATTAGGGATTATGTTTTCCATTTGTTAGGTCGTGTTTTTTGTGAACATTTTTTGATGCTCTCTGTTAAGGCTCTGTACCTCTTTTGTAAGATTTATTCTTTAAAAATTTCTATTCTTTATTAATATTATAAAACATACCTTGTTTAAAATTAGATTTTCTGTTCCTTATTGGAGTAAGAAATAAAATTAAGATTCAGATGCCTGGAAGAAGAAGAAGAAAAAGAAGGAGGAGGAGGAGGAGGAGGAGGAGGAGGAGGAGGAGGAGGAGAAGGAGGAGGAGAAGAAGAAAAAGAATCCATATATTGGTTAGATCCTCAGCTATATCTTCATTTAATCTAATCAGTCATCATGTGACTTGCTTTATTCATGGTCTAATTACCTATGCTTAGCCCTAAAATTTAGTTTTTCATGTCTGAGAGCTGAAGGCCTAATTTAGGAACTCTATTTCAATTCTAAGTTTACATATGTGTACACATTATGTTTGATGTGCTGCGTTTAGTTTCCCTTCCCTGCTATTTTTATTGTTGTTCACCCTTCCCCCCCTTTCTGATGCACTGACACATTATCTATTATTTAAACTTACTCTTAGGTGACTTTGCACCAGGTTACTTTTCCTTCTAAGGGGTTTATTTTGTTTCCTGAATTTTTCAGAGTGAGAATGTACCAGACTCATTTTCCTTGAAGTGGGGATCTATCACACCATAAAAGCATCCCCTTCCAACCAATCCCACTTAGAATCTGTCTGTGACCTGTGTTCTGAGCCAGTCTGAAGAAGAATCCCTTAACAGGGATCCTTTGCGGTAATGCGCCTAGCTCACAGAATCGTAGCTTGCAAAGCCTATGCTCTAGATTGTAACGGAAAAAGGCAAGTTTACCGTGCCTCTGGCAGGACTCCAAACATCTGAAATGTTAGAACATGGTGCTTTTATGCTGAAACGTTACACAATCCCTGGAGCGCGAAACTGCCGTGTTCCCACTACTGATATGTTAGGGACTGAGGGGCAAAGAGGTAGCAGGTTCCATAATAAAGTATCTGTATCTAGGTGGCAGGGGGAGCACGGACACTTGAAAGACAGCATTCAATTTAGGCATTTTCCATCCTGGAGGTGATGAAAGAGAATATTGCAAGGACTTTTAAAATCCCTCCTACAGCAACCAGAACACCACTCATCGCCAAGGTTTTACAAATCACTTTTTTTTGGTCTCTGGAGTAAATCCCTTTATCTACAGTTTGGGACCCTAGGATCAGAAGAAGGGGACATCTTGATCCTGACATGGAAATCAGAATTCTCCGGATTAAATGCCTTAAGAGAAGATTCCTTTCCCTTTGTTGAGTCTGGTTTCTAGAACAGTCTTTTCTCAGAAGATAACTGCAATATCTATTAGTTCTTAAAAATATTTACTGGATCGTGAAAAGATGAATTCCTTGCAACCCACTGCCGTGAGTCAAATATAAAGAAATAAATGCAAAATGCATGCCCTTCAGCCTCCAAGGGCAGATGGGGGGAAGGGACATTTATTTCTTTTTTTAAGTTTATTTGTTTTGAGAGAGAGAGAGAACAAGCAGAGTAGGGGCAGACAGAGAGGGAGAAAGAGAACCCTAAGCAGGCTCCACACTGTTAGCACAGAGCCCCATGTGGGGCTCGAACACACCAACTGTGAGATTAACCCCCCCCCCACATCAAGAGTGGGATGCTTAACGACTGAGCCACCCAGGTGCCCCTCTCTTTCCTGACATTTAAAAACCTGCAAGATGCAGACTCACCGAGAGAAACTAACTCAGAGTAGACATTGATTGTTCCAACTGAAACAAACCAAACCTGAGGCCTCCCCAGAAAGGTGTGGCAGAACCTGGTTTTGCCACTGTCTGGGCTAGTCCCTTGGATGTCACTTGGCCGCGCCTGGGTTTTTTTTTTTTCCCCCATCTGTAAAGTGAGGGTTGGAATAAACCCTCCCCCAAACTCCTTTCACCCTTCAGTTTCTATACTTTTCCCAGATTCTAAGAAGCTTTTCCGTGTCTAGCCCCGTGTATCCTAAGGAAGCCACACGTGGTGCCGTCGTTCCAGACACAGACGTCTCAGCCTCTTGCCCCCGATTGTGTTTTTACACTTCTTAGGCGATGCCAGGTGTTCCCCGGGCTCCGATACAGCGGGGGTTTCTCTCCTGTCGGGCAGGATTTGTTCGTGCGCTCCTTTTGCACGGACTACAAAGCCCAGGCCACTGGGGGAGACCTCAGGTACAGATGTCAGCTCTCCTCTCGGTCGGAGAGAGAGAGAGAAAGTAGCTGGAGAGGATTCTATCAGCCCCCTGATGGCGAAGAGGCTGAAGGGCCCCAGAGGCATGTGATGCTTTTCCGGCAAGATGTCAATGCCGGCGTTCTGCGGCCGCACCCCGGCGCTAGCATTTCCAGGTCCCCCGCCGCAGAGCTGCCCCTGCCCGGAGGACAGGCCATGCACTGCTGCGGCGCTGCGGCCACCCGGGGTGAGGGTCCCGAGCGGGCCCGCGGAGCCCCCTTCCCTGCGCCCGCAAAGCTACGCAGGAGAGCGCTGCCCTCTAGCGACAAAACTGGGAGATGCGGCGCGGCCCGAGCCTCCGCGGAGCCCTGAGGCTGCGGGCACCTGCGAAGGCTGAGGTCGTGTGGGGTCCGTGTGGCTGGGAAAGACTGGAGGCTCTCTCTGTGTGTGAGGGGGGCTCTGGGACAGTTTGTGGCCTCCCTCTAGGGCCAGGCCAGATGGATACGTGGCTGGATCAATACACAATAGATGTATGATGGGTGGGTGATGGACAAACCAAAGGGAGGATGATGACAGGTGTCAGATCAGATGCGCATTTCTAGGGCTTGCTATAGGCCGGACACAAGGCTAAATCAATGCTTTCGCCCATTATTTCATTTGCGCCTCTCCGGAACCTTACGAACGGCACATTCCCTCTGGTTCCTATTCGCCAAACGAGGAAAGTGAGGCCTTACATAAGACACATAACTTGCTTCTTGGCAATGTTCCGCAGAACTAGAAAGTGGCGGAGTGAGAGCCTCAACCGCAGCCCCAGACCCCACCGCCGGCTCCTGGCCCTCTCCCTGAGCAGCGGAGGTGCGCCCCCAAGCCCCAGGCGCCCGGGGTACCGCGCCGCTCGTCTCTCGCTCGCCAGTCCTGGCACGCTAGCATCACACCCGCCCTGCACCCCCCTGTCACTCATCAAAACCCCCAGGACACCCTGGGCACAGCGCTAGAGGCAGCGTGTCCCCGACTGGGAAGCCTGGCTAGGGAGCTGGGTAAAGGCGGGTCCCCTCCCGCCGCTGCCGCGCGGCGTGTTGTCCCTAGAGGAACGCTGTTCCAGTCCACGTTTGGTCAGGGGTCCCACTAACGCGAAAGGGGAAAGCTGTCCGGGGATTTTTAAGATTCCCGATAAGTTTCCATCTTTCTGTACTTTAACCCTTCCCTGAGCGCCTCCGACGATGCGCCGGACGCGGTTAGACGCTGAGGCAGGGACCTGAGAATCCAGTGGGGGAGGTGGGTACAGACAGGTGCATAAATGACATTCGGGACGGCCGTGCCGGGCACCCACCGCGACCACCCAGCGCCCCAGGGGGAGGCGGAGAAAGGGCAGGTTCACTCGCTCACAGGGTCTCCAGCACATTCCAGAAATCTAAGTCTGCCCACCTGCCCCTCCTGACGCCTCCCCCTCGGCTCTCTCCTTGGAGCCCGCACCCCCAGGGCGTGCGATTTCAGTGACCTCACCCGGGGGGGACTTGATGTCATCCCACTCTCTCTCCACAAGCCCTGACTGCCTCGATGTGTCACCCAGCCGCGAGCTGAGCCACCCTGCGCCCCCCGCCCCCGGGCCCGCGTGCTGGGGCCGGGACGGACCCCTCCCACCAGGGCGTCGGCGCGGGACTGGCGTAGGGCCTGCGTCAGCTGCAGCCCGCCGGCGATTGGGGCGCGCTCGCCTCCTTGGCTTGGGGGCTAATTATAAAGTGACTCCAGCAGCCACCAGCCCCGGGACAGTCAGGCCAGGCGAGGCAGCCGCGCCGAGCCCTGCAGTCCAGCCCGCGGCCCCGCGGCGACGCCGAGGACCGCGACGGTGAGACCCGCGTCTGCCCGCGCCCCCGGCCGCTCGGCCCCGATCCCCGCCCGCCTCACACCTGCCTTGTTCTCTCCCATCTAGAGCAGCGCTTGGGACCCGATGTCGCCGACCAGCCTGCGCCATCCGAACGGCGTCAACGTGAGTGAACTTGTCCAAACCGCGCCTTTGCTGCGTGCGTTTGCGACCGTCCGCCCGCTCGGTTCGAATCGGCGTTTTCCTTCATTGCATGGGGCGCCCCAACTTTCTTCGGGTGCCTGTTTGTGACCCGGGTGAATGTCGTCTCCCCCCCCCCCCGCCACGCCGCACCCCGCCCCAAGGCTCCCGTTCTCTTGCATTTGGTCTTCGCAGGTGGTGTTCTGTCCAGAATCCTCCTTAGGCTGTGGGAGCCCAGAAAGAGAGCCCCGGGCATCCGCGGGCTCTGGGGGCCAGTGCCAGTGCCCACCTGGAGACCGCGGGGCCATCTGCCCCCTGGGCCTCCAAAAGCGGCGTCGCCAAGGCGGGAGGGGGGCCCAGGAGGGCGCATCCCTGGGAGCTCCGGCTCGACAGCCGCCGGCTGGGACTGTCCCGGCGACGGGTCCCTCCGAAGGTCGCGCTCTGCTCCGAGCGCGCTCCGAGTTCGCGTCCTTTTCTCCCTGCAGCCCATGGCGCGGTTCCTGACACTCTGCATTTGGCTGCTGGCGCTCGGCCCCGGGCTCCTGGCGACCGTGAGGGCGGAATGCAGCCAGGACTGCGCGACGTGCAGCTACCGCCTGGCGCGCCCCACCGACATCAACCCCTTGGTGAGTTACCGAGGTGGGCGGGCGGGCGGGAGGGAGGGCTGGGAGCGAGCCGGTCCGCAGACAGGGCGCATCCCCCGGCCACTCGGTCCCGCCGCCGCGGCGCCGATCTCCGCGGTGACGCAGGTGTCCGACCGTTCCCTGAACGCCTACCAAAGTCCCGCTCTAGCTCTCAGCTTTGGGACCCGCGACCCTCTAGGGACCGATAAAAGAGGCAGCGTCTCCCCACAAACCAAGTTCGTTTTACCCCTGGGGATGCAGGAGCCCCGGGATACGCGCCCTTCAGCATCTTGGAGAGCATTTGGTGGTCACCCCACCTGTCCTAAGGACGATGTTCGGTCACCCCAGTTCCCAACATATCCCACGAAGGTCCCCTTGCACACAACCCATCCTCCCATCCTTCCTGCAAATAATGTCATTTTTCATTAGTGACATTTCGTTGTCTTTCTTTGGATTTCATTTCTCCAGCCCTTTCAACTTCAGGTCCCTCAAGCCCTTACCCTCACCTGTGGATAGGAGAGAGGAAAGGGTTGGGATCGGGAGGAAGGGAGAGGAAGGGGGGTGCAGTGGAAGGGGGAGAAACAGATCAGCACATCTTACAGGCAAGTAAGACCCCGGAATTCAACTTCTGTCTTCCCTTGAATGTACTTTTGTCATACCACTAAGACAACAATTTAATTTGCTATGAAAAAGGCACAGGAAAGGTGTCCAAAGAGGTGACAACAATGCAAAGATAACTACAGGACAGAAGCTGGGGGGAAGGGGAGGAGGGAGGCTGAGAACAAAGAACCCCCACTCATTCTACTCATAGTCCCTGTGCTGGTAAATCAGCCTTGGTGCTCTACTGAATCAGAATCTCTGAATTGGGGACCCAGGAAGCTTCATTTTAACTGGCTTCTCCAGGGATCCCTTTGCACTGTCTTCTCAATTTGTTGAAATTCCGTGATGACTTAAAAGGCTCAGTAGAAAATAATGTATTAATCCAAAGAGTTAAGTTCCCCATCTCAGCCTTTGAAGAAATGTTGTGATGTAGACGTATAAAATAGGGATGAAAATTAAGGAAAGGATTCCAGAAAACCCAAAGTGTATGTTTCAGGTTAAACGTTGGCTTGTTTCAATTGAAGCACCTGGTCCCTTTCATTCAATATGAACAGGTACTTGCATGGCCTGAAAAAGAAGACACATAGTAGGGCTTTATATTTAAACTCTGATAAAATGTTGCATCTTGAATAGGGGCAACAAATCTCTTCATCTAGCCTTTGTCGTTCTGATTTGTTTGGCTGATGGGTTTTGCCTTGGCTGATTGGTTTGCCAACAACATGTAGGGTTGTTAGTTTCTCTGCGACAAAAGACTGTTAATGACTGTGTTGTTGGTATGATGGCAGTTCTGGAATTTTAGCTCAGATGCAGAAGACCTATGAGAAATGAGGTTGCCTGACCAAAACTATGTAGAATCAACATAACAAATATGGAGCCTCTACCGCGTGAAAGTCACTTGTGTTTTGTTCGGTGATGGGTGCAAAGCTAAGCAGGCATGCCAGGGTTGTTGTCCAGATGCATAGACATATATTGGAACTTATAAATTAACATCACTTCTTTCAGCATGGGTGTGTGTGTTTTGTTTTTGTTTTTGTTTTGTTTGTTTTCTGGTTGTCATCATTTCTTGTTGAAAGAATCTCAACATTAAAAAGCCTTTTGGTGACAGTATACAAAATGTTCAATGGTAATTTTTGGCAAAGAGAGCGTTGATATTTCATTTTTGAATGGAAATGGTATTGACCCCTGAACAGCTTATGTTTCTAGTGGTGTTTCTGTTTCTTGCTCAGATGTCAAGAGTAACACAGGATCATTTTAAGCGCATCATCTGGAGGGGTTTATAAAGCATCTCTTTACTTTTCTTAGACACAAAGTTTAAATAATTATTAGGAGCTGGTTAAAGAACCCTAAGGAATTTTGTTGCACTAAGAAAATACTTTCTTGCATTGTGAAAGTAACATGTGTGTGTTTTATACAAATTAATATACCAATATATTTTAAATACCAAGACTGGGCCTGGTTTTTCTAAATCAAGGGTCTGTAACCTGGGTTCCATAAGTAGACTTGAGGCAGCTATCAAAAGCTCTGAAATGCCCAGAACTATTATATAGACTTTATAAATGGTCACGCAATATTACTTCTCTTTTTATTATACCCAAGTGGTCTACTGGATAGAAGAGAATCTTAAGATTGTTAGAACACATAGTCTAAATCTTATGCTGATTAAAATTTAATTATTACATAATAAAAAGAAGGAATTATATACAGATCACTTCTCATTCCCATTTTATCAAATAATATGATTTCCATTGGGAGGGGAAACTTTTCTGTACATTGGTAACTGTTAAGAAACATGAATAATGTGTGAATATTTGCATATGCATAGTTGCATATCAGACCTCATCATAAGAAAGATTCTGTTCGAGATGATTAAATCTGTTTTAATCAACCAAGGGGGCAAAAAACAAAACACGCAGCAACTCAATATGTCATCATCCAAGTAATTCATAGACTTACACTGAGTTTTAGAATGTCTTTCTTCTGCAACTTATTCTGAAATTGCTGTTTTTCTTTCAAGAATGAAAATGTTTGCCGGAATACTAAATGCCATTCCAGGTAGAATAGTAACACAAGAAAGTAAACAACCTAATATTATTAATATTGACCTTATCTGTAAGACAAGAAGATAAAAGGAATCTGGGGATGATATCCCTAATTAGGTAAAGAGAAGTTTCTCCCTTTTGGTTAGAAAATGCTCGAACAAAATGCAATCAACAGTGGAAGGTTACTCAGTGAAATTAGATTGTGCAGGCAGCCAGTCGAGATTAAAATTGGGTGGAAAAAAGTCTTTTACAATACTGAAATGGCGTGGTAGCTACAGTCCGTTCAAATTCAAAGACAAATTCTAATTTGACTCAGTTAATTACCCACAATGATTCCGTTTCCCTTTGATGTGCCTGTTCAGAATATTGAAAAGCTGTAATGAGAAATTGGAAATCACGTTGTCATAGAAGAGTTTCCATAGGAAAGCACACTCCACACACACACACACACACACACACACACACACACAGAAAAACTGTTTACCTAATGAAACCAGAAAAGCCTCTTTGTATCACTAAATGGGATTCCTTTCCCAGGCTTGCACCCTGGAATGTGAAGGGAAACTGCCCTCTCTCAAGACCTGGGAAACCTGCAAGGAGCTCCTGAAGCTGACCCAGCTGGAGATTCCTCAAGATGGCACCAGCGCCCTCAGAGAGAGCAGCCCCGAGGAGAGCCACGCGCTAGCCAAGAAGTACGGGGGCTTCATGAAAAGGTATGGAGGCTTCATGAAGAAAATGGATGAGCTGTATCCGCAGGAGCCGGAAGAAGAGGCCCCCGCGGGGGAGATCCTGGCCAAGAGGTACGGGGGCTTCATGAAGAAGGACGCCGAGGAGGAGGACGAGGACCCCCTGGCCAATTCCTCGGACCTGCTGAAAGAGCTGCTGGGGCCTGGGGAGACCCGAGACGGCGGCCGCCCCCGCGAGGGCGGTGATGACGAAGACGTGAGCAGGAGCTACGGGGGCTTCATGAGAGCCTTGAAGGGCAGCCCCCAGCTGGCGCAAGAAGCCAAGATGCTGCAGAAGCGGTACGGGGGCTTCATGAGAAGAGTCGGTCGGCCCGAGTGGTGGATGGACTACCAGAAGAGGTACGGGGGCTTCCTCAAGCGCTTTGCCGACTCTCTGCCCTCCGACGAGGAAGGCGAAAGCTACTCCAAAGAAGTTCCCGACGTGGAGAAGAGATACAGAGGATTTACGAGATTCTGACCCCCTTCCCGGCCGATGACCCCAGGCCCCAGCAGGCCTCCCTCTGTCCCCCGGTCAATCGTGTGTTATTATCGCGCACTGCTTGCATGGTACGGTGGCCTTTATTGTCTGGGTAACTACACAACCTGCAAGCGCTCGCTTCGGGCGCCGTGTTCCCTCGACCGTGTTGATGCTCAGTATTGGTCTCTTACAGCTGTGTCGTGTTCCTGCTAAAATGGTTGCTGTTCCTTTGTCCTTCACTCTTGACAAAAATACCAGTAAACGCTTACTTGTAAATAGGTACAATAAACCCATTACCCCAACTGCATGACCTTCTTGTAAGTTTCTCCTTCCCCAAGGTTCTCATTCGCCTTCTGGTCTCCATGGTAAATCCTAAAGTTGAAGACACTGAGGCCATCTGCTTTTTTTTTTTTTTTTAATTTGTTTAATGTTTATTTATTTTTGAGATGGAGAGAGACAGAGCATGAACAGGGGAGGGGCAGAGAGAGAGGGAGACACAGAATCTGAAACAGGCTCCAGGCTCTGAGCTGTCAGCACAGAGCCTGATGCGGGGCTCGAACCCACGGAGTGTGAGATCATGACCTGAGCTGAAGTCGGACGCTTAACCGACCAAGCCACCCAGGCGCCCTGAGGCCATCTGCTTTTGACAGACTCACCACTGGCCTCCTCTTCCAACCGCTGAAGCGGCCAAGCCATGTTTCGTTTCGTTCCTTACACGGAAAATCTTAGATGAGTAAACACACGTAGCAAAATACAATGTATTTCCACTCTTCGTTTCTGGAAATCAGATACAGGAAGAAAAACCAAAACCTAATAAAGAAACTAGCTATGCCCTCATATATAAGGAAATCTGCACTGATATCCAGATGTGTATGTCCGTTTTCTTCAGCAAAGTATTTTAGAAGTTAAAAAGAAATGAAAGATAATTTGGTTCCATTTCACAAACGCAGATGAAGCCCTCTGGCTAAACAGTTGAACCAAGGTCGCCCAGCAGTTGAAGGACACAACTAGAATTAAGATCCCAAACTGCTTGCTCCCAGGCAATAGCCTTTGCCTTCCAGCTCCCTGTCCCTCGCTCAGGTCACTACCAACAACTGGAAGAACTTGGGACTCTATCTTTCTCACTATTGTATACTCTGACACCACAACCCAGACTGCGTTCTCCAATATCTGACAGATGGACATACGAATGAGTCAAGGGATGACTGAAGGGATTTGGGGACCAGATCATTTGAAAAGGTATTCCAGACATTTGAGAAGGCAGATTATCCCACAAGAAGCTTATGGCTATTTCATATCAATTAAACCACTGGGGACGACATGCAACAACAAACGTAAGAACATATGTAACATTCCTTCCTTCTTTCTAGTTGAAACTACCTGTAGCTAAACTCCCATCCACTAAGTCCTTTCTCCAGGACCCTCACCCACTCTCTCCTTTGTGTTCCTCCCCCCAAATTCAGAGTTTAGCAACTCAGAAAAGGAGAGAAAGAGTCTCTACCTTGCAGTCCACCACCTTTCAAGCCTGTGTGCTCCCTTCTGGAGAGGCAGCCCCGCTGTCCCGGGAGTTCTGTCCCGGAGTCCAGCCCTGCTGGGGTCCCTGGGACATCCCCTCGGCCATACACTATGAGAAGACCTCTGATCAGTGCAAGGGGTCCCAGGTCAACACCACTCTCAGAGCCACACCGCCGCCTATATTCCCGATCCCTGGCAAACTAACTTTTGCTTCCAGGTGAGAGCCCTCTCCCTTTCGAACTAGAAATGGAAGTAACGTAAGTGTTTGGAGCAGATCAGGAAGAAGGGGATAGCCAGAAGCTGGCCCTTGGAAACCAGTGACATGAGCAAAAAGGAGTGATGAGGTTATAACACATCAGAGATGTCAGGTCTCCGTTCAGCTTTAGACAATTGTTTCCCTGGGAAATGCCAACCCCACGTTGCTAGACTTTTCCAAAGAAACCTGAAACCCAGATCGTCGTGGTAATAGCCCAAGTTTTTAATTCTCTCCCCAAGAGCAAAGGATTCCCAAACCCTGGAAACAGAAAGTCAGCCTACACCCTAGAGATGGCAAGAGTAAAATGCCCTCCTCCCCACCCCCACCTACCATGATAAGATCGTAACATAATCATTACCTTATAAGAATACAACATGTGTAATACACATCTCATCCAATAGGGTTTGAGAAAAGAACACAATTTTCATGATGAAAGCAATACACTATTTTTTTTTTTTTTTTCCCAAATCAAGCACTGTTCTTTATGTAGTAGCCCTTTCTTTTCTATTTTAGGGTAGCCGTGTAGATAGACCAGGCCAAAACCCTCGGGGTAGTCAACAGACCTGTCACCTCTTTTGCCACCTATCACCTTGCTATAGGTCCAGCAATGTCTGGGGTGGGACAATGTCACTCATTCCTATATGTCCTCCCCCGCCTGACGCCTGGGGGAAAATGTGGAACCCAGAAGATGCGCCCCAAATGTGCAGGGAGGGAGAGAACAGGGAAGAGGGACCGGGAAGCGGGAAAAGAAGAAAGCGGAAAAGATGGCCAGCCACGAGGGCTCCTTCTGTCCGGCTGCCTTGTATAACTGCGGAAAAGGTCAGCTGAAGTCCAGCTTCGCAGCCAGTATCGCGGTCGTCCGGGAAATGGGGCTCGAGGGGTGCGGTACGGGTTCTTCCTGGGTCCCCACAGAGCTCCCGCGTGCCTGGCCTGCGGTCCGAAATCCATCATTAGGATTTTGCACCTTGAACTCAGAAAGGCTTTGATTTCCAAGAATGTCCTACTTCCAAGGAGCCTTTTTCCCTGAGTCAGCCTGGGGTGCCGTTTCAAACGCCGACAACCAGGCTGTGACTGAAGCCCTCAGCACAGGCATTCGGGGATCCATAAACACGGGAGGGACGAGGGTTACAACCAGCCTAGGGCGAGGGCTTCGGGGCAGGGGGGCTGGATGCGCCCGGAGCCCCAAGGGGCTGCTGAGCTGGGGGCCTGGAGAAAACCCGTGCGCCCTGGGTGCAGAGGCGCACACTCCCTGCGGAGGGCACCGCGGCTCCACCTGTACCTTCCCGAGTGCTCTCTCTGGGCCCCCTCACCTCCGTCCTGGCTCTCAGGCCGCCCCAGGTCCACCTCAGGCCTAGTCCTGGCCTGGGTTCCTTCCGAGAGTCGAGAGTCGATAGCTCTGCGGACTCTGTGTAGCAAATCCCAGCTAGCCGTGGGGCCTGAAGCTCTTGCGGCCACACTGTCCTCATTAGATGGTTGTCGTAACTTCCGGTGCTCGCAAGGGGCTTTTGGGCTTCTCCTGACCCGCAACGCCTCGTCCTGGGACGGTCGGGAATGAGGTGTCCCGTCACCCTGGGCCTCTCAGGGACCAGGCCTCTCCAGGCCTAGGTGCTCTGGCTCCCGGGCCTCCCAGGGTTGAGATACTGTCCCTGAGCTTCTGGAAGTCTGGCCAGAGCCTGAGAACACCCAACCACAGTGTTTTCTCTCCCGGGCTTCGTGTCTCCTGAGGCAGGAAGGATTGCAGAGCCCTTAATCATCTTCTTCGCTTTCTCAGTGTTCCACTGCAAACATGTAAAACCCGTGTAAGGAGGAAGTTCTCCAAAAATAAAAGGCATGACGAATCTGAGCCTCGAGCCACGAAGGTTTCTTCTTAGAAGATGGAAAGGGGCATACAGCTTTGAATGCCTTGAGACTTCGACCACCGTGAATATCTATGGGCTTTGTTTCTGGAGGGGTGCTTAAGCACCCCCACGGGAACCAATTCATCCATTCAACTAATAATAAAGCCAGCTATATGAATGTGATGGAAGGGCATTCCAGACTGCGCCAAAAGTGGCTGCAGTGCCCCCAACTGGGAGGAGGAACAAGACTTAGGAGGTCTTCAGGCTTGGGGTGTTGACACGACCAGAAATAATTCAAGGTTGAGAGCAGGTAAGTGGCAAGGTAAAGCTGACGTGTTTCAACCTCCCTGTCGGCCTCAAGTTTCCTCCCTCCTGAGGGAAAAATGTGCCAGTTACCTCAGTTATATCTGCCACCCGTATCTGTCGTCTTTTTGCAGCCTTCAAAGTATCCCGGTTTAGCCGGGGGTGGGGAGAAAAAGTTATATAAACTTTCAGGTTTGGTGATAAACATGCAATGAAGAGATACTCTTAATCACTTCCTACACCAAACACCTGAACTTGTAATGCTCACCCATTGCTTCAAAAGTGGAAAACAAAAACAAAAACAAACAACAACAACAACAACAACAACAACAACAACAACAACAAAAAACCGTGCTATTATTGACCAGGAATGCCTGTCTCAGCAGAGAAGGGAGCTTGGCAATCATGTAAATATACCCATCCGTGTCACGTGCTGATACTTTTTCTGTTCGCGTTTTTTTTTTTTTTTAATCAAGTATAACATGTCTGCAGAGAAGTCCACATGTCACAAGTGCACATCTCACTGAATTGCTGGAAAGGAAACATACCCATGAACCAGCATCCAGGTCAAGAAATAGAACATCCTCAGCACCCACTCCCTTGCCCTCCAAATAAACGGCTCTTTCCTTTTCCGCAAACGTAACTACCCTCATGACTTCTATAACCATAAAGTAACTTGCTTATTTTTAGATTTCTCTATAAAAAGAAAACAGATTTTGTTCTCTGTAACAATGTGGTTCAACATTACGTTTATGAGAATTTTCCATGCTGTTTCAGACAGCTGTGGTCTATTATTTTTATTGCCATATAGTATTCCATTGTATGGAAATGCTGCAAGGTCCATTCTACTACTGATGGAAGCTTGGGCTGTTTCCAGTTTGGGGCTTTTGGGGATACTGTGGCTATAAGCATTCTGTGTCTCTCATAACTTGTAACACATGTGTAACATTGTAACACATTGTCTTGGGCATATCACTAGGGGTAGATTTGCCAGATCGTAGGGTATGATATGTTCAATTACAGTCTATGCCAACCAGATTTTTTAAATGTATTTTTTTAAGTTTTTTAAAAATTTATTTTGAGAGAGAAAGAGTGCAAGCGAGGGAGGGACAAAGAGAGAGAGAAAGAATCCCAAGCAGGCTCCTATGCGGGGTTCCATCTCATGAACTGTGAGATCATGACCTGAGCCAAATTCAAGAGTCGGATGATTAACCAACTGAGGCACCCAGGCGCCTTATAATGCCAGGCAACTTTTAAAGAGTTTGTGCTAATTTGGGCTCCTGGCCACAGTTTATATTCTACCAATACTTCATATCATGAGCCTTATTTAATTTTCGCCATTCTGTTTTAATTTACATTTCTTTAGTTGCTGGTGAGATCAAGCGTCATTTTTTTTAACTTGTTTTATTTTATTTTTAATTTACACCCAAATTAGTTAGCATATAGTGCAACAATGATTTCAGGAATAGATTCCTTAGTGCCCCTTCCCCATTTAGCCCATCCCCCCTCCCACAACCCCTCCCGTAACCCTCAGTTTGTTCTCCATACTTATGAGACTCTTCTGTTTTGTCCCCCTCCCTGTTTTTATATTATTTTAGCTTTCCTTCCCTTATGTTCATCTGTTTTGTCTCTTAAAGTCCTCCTATGAGTGAAGTCATATGATATTTGTCTTTCTCTGACTAATTTCGCTTAACATAATACCCTCCAGTTCCATCCACGTCGTTGCAAATGGCAAAATTTCATTCTTTTCGATTGCCCAGTAATACTCCATTGTATATATACACCACACCTTCTTTATCCATTCATCCGTCGATGGGCATTTGGGCTGTTTCCATACTTTGGCTATTGTTGATTGTTCAAGCGTCATTTTATAGGCTTATTGACCATTTGGGTATCCTTACTCTTTTGCTTCTCAAATGTATTTTTCAAGTTACACATCTGAACTATTTTCTGCTCTGTGCTGAATGGTCTAAAAACCATGAAATAAATGAATGAGTTTTTTAAATGATAAAATGCTCTCAAGAGTCATTTTTATCTCCCTTTTATAACATATATAAGCCTGTCTATGACCCTGGTGGCCGGCTGACTCAATGGCATTGCTAGCAAATACTGGATATGCTTTATGTTGTTCCCGCCATGTTGTTTTACATTGAGAACATTCAGGTAGGATGTTCGGTCAAGCAGCCTTATCCCAACTGGTTGTCTTCTGGTGTGCTGGGTCTCCCTGTAGGCTCCCTGGGATCAGTATAACTGGCAGCCGACAAGACCATCCTCAGCAAGGGAAGAGGGACAGACCATTTTTAGTGGGATTCACAGGCTTTACTGATGGGGTTGTTTCAAGGCACCACTTCATCCCAGACCTTGCAGACAGGCACCATCTTCCCTTGGCCACCGGGCATCTGCTTCTTCTCTCTCTCTCTCTCTCTCTCTCTCTCTCTCCGTTCCGTGGGCCTCCGCCTGCTGCCACCATGCCTGCCCTCATTTTAAAGCCAATCTAGAAAAGAAATGGGAAACCTGGGGAGTTGCAGACATGAACTGGAAGAACCAACCTTCTAGAATTCTTCCTTCAAGTTGTCAGTTGAGTAGAAGGCTAGATCTTCTAGGGATAGTAAAGTGGGGCTAAGAAACGAGGAGGGGCCATGAGGAGGTCACACAGCTTGAAATCAACACTGAGGTGATGGGACATTGAGCTCTTGTTAAAGACTTGGCTGGTAGGGCAGGAGCTTAGGTGAATTGGGAGTGGGCAGACCTTACACAGCCAGCCCCTTCTTCCCTTTTCAATGCTTATGTTATTCACTGCACAAATATTTATGGAGCATGTGCTACAGGCCATGCATGATTCTAGGTCCTGGGGCTACAGAAAACAAAATTCCACCCAATTCTGTGCATTCTCAAACTTACGGTCTAACGTGTAGAGTGAAACGCTAAACACCAAAGAAGGTAATTTCAGAGAGTTTTAAGTGCCATACTTGTCCTTCATAACAAAATTCAAACAAATGCCGAACTATACAGTGTTAAAGTTAAATTTGTCTGTCATCTCCCATGACTTCCACAGAGGTAACCACCACTAAAAGTTTGGTGTTTATCCTAAATATACATATTTTTTCATAATGACGACATACGTGCTTACGTGGACACGTACAGTTTTATTTTTGTCGTCAACATGAATAAAATAATTCTGTACATTTTATCCTGCCACTTTTTTTTTTTTCACTAATGTATCTTGGCAATATCTCGACATCAGCGTGTACGTCTGCCTGATACTCTTCAACTACTGCATGGTTACTGTGTAACATGGATGCTTTGCTTTTTTTTTTTTTTTTTTAATGTTTTAATTTATTCTTGAGAGAGCATAAGCGAGGGAGGGACTGCAGCGAGCCCGATGGGGCCTTGAACTCGCAAACCGTGAGATCATGAGCCAAAGTCAGACGCTCAACCAACTGAGCCACCCAGGTGCCCCCCTGCTTTGCTTTCTTTAAAACCAACTCCACTGGCCATTTTTTTTATATTACCAACAATGCTGCAGAAAGCATCCTCATAAATATGCACGTACACCATACCCTATCCTATATAAAAAGCATGTGTGCGTGTGTGTGTGCGTGTGCGTGTGTGTGTGTGTGTGTGTAGCAGTAGCAGTAAGAGGAGTAGTAGTTGTCAAGCAAAGTACCGCGCAACCCGAGCGGAAGACTAAACACTTCTGCGCATGGCATCTTGGTATCAGAGTCACCAAGGAAAACACAATGCAATTAAGCATTGGGGTGACGGATGTTTTACTCACATAGAGAAGAGACAGGGCCAGATGAGCTTCAATACTGGGCGTCGGTCCCCCGATGACCAGCAGGTCTCATCCATGGCCAACATAGGGCGATTGGCCTACCTGCTTTCCTCTCCTGTGGCAGTGGAAGGAACCCTGTCCCCTCCCCGCAGAGGACAGATGTGGCGGTGGGGTTGGCCAGGTGTCATGTCACACACACCAACTTTGAGATAGAGGAGCACTCACTGAGCAGGAAATAAGGGGAGAGAGTCCCACACGAGATGATAAACCTACAACAGGCGGTGTGGCTTCAGGCTCAAGGCTCTTTCTTATGCAGACCACTCGTGAGTCTGCCTGTCCCGCCAATCCAGTACATTCCGACTATTCTGGAATTACTCAAAAGACATGCATATTTCATAGTTTATGGTTATTGACACATAACTTCCAAAAATACCATACCAACTGGTATCCCCATTTACAATATACATGTGCCCATTTATCTGTTTGGTTGTTTGTCTTTTTCTTAACTGATTTGTAGGTAATTTTTTGGCAGATTATATCAAATAATCCTTTTTCTATACATACGGAATTATGTAACTAAGAAGTGCAAGATTTTCATCATGTGTACCATAAGTTGTAAATGTAATGCCTCGAAGTACAAGTCTCTTGGAAAAGCTTTGGAATTAAACTTTCTCACAACTCTAGGAATCACACAATTGTGTTCTCCATGAGACATAACTCCAAGGAAGAATCAAGTCTGTCTCCTGATGGTAGACTTTAATGTGAAATCACTTTGTAAAATAAGGCACGAAACAATGTGGAAGCATTTGAGAGTTGGGATACATCACACGGAAACTCCTTTGAGCACAATAATCTCACAAAATAAGTTGAAGGAGGAAATGGGTTGATATGATGGAGTCTCTAAAGCCTGACATTCACCTTGAAGCAGCTTAAGGAGATTGGCCTGGCTGAGCACCTTCTGTACCTGAAAATCTTCAGATGAAATCAAAACTAAATTTTATATGACTGGATCCTTGCTACACAGGGTCTAAGAAGATATGCTAGAAAAAAAAATAACTTTTATAGAATTGTATCAGAATTTAAAAGCCACTAAAACAAAACATTTCACTTTAGGTCAATCAAGCATTATGAATCAATTGCACTAGAAAATCGATGGCTGATTTATCCTGTTACCAATGACTTCCAAGAGTCCCCTTCTTCACTTCTCCCTGCTCAGGGTCCCCAGGCTAGTCAGGGTCTTTCTGTATAGCTCTCACAAAACACTCTTTCTGATTGTTTGATTGTTTGGTTTATTTTTCCCTTCACGGCACATGTTTCATTTTATAACTCTTTATTAATTTGTGTGACTGAATTCTGTCTCAACAAGTGGGAAAGTGGAAACTATCTCTGTTTTGTTTGCCATTGGCATTCAATAAAACAGCACTGTGAGTCCATACTCCTGTCTAAACTCACAGCAAATATGTGTAAATTGTTTTACTTTAAAAGACATAACTATGCTCAGAAAAAGATGGACCTACAGGTAGTTTAGGCAAAATATAAACAAACTATGCTAAGCAGGAGTGAAAATGGTAGGTTCCCAGGTTCTGAGCCTTGAGTGTGGTGGGGGGCAGCCTCCTATTTGACTGTTTCATAATAACTGGGACCAAGTGGCAATGTACGAGAGCCAGGTCGATTGCCAAGGACCTCAGATGAGGGCAGGTCTTGCCCGTCGATTGAAAAAGACTAAAAAGAGTCAAAAATGCTAACCAGGACTCTGACTTCCTGGGGTGACAGGAGTAAGTAGATACAGTTAAAGAACCAGTATCTGGGCAAAGCCCTCTGCCAGCTTAGCTACTAAGTTGGCAATATGATTAACTTCATTATGGGGAAATGTCCCCAAACCTCCCATGTAAATTCTATTTCTGAACCCAAACTGGTAAATAAGTAAGAATGGGGAGGGAGGGAGGGAGGGAGGGAGGGAGGGAGAGAGGGAGAGGGAGAGGGAGAGGGAGAGAGAGAGAGAGAGAGAGAGAGAGAAACAATCCCACTTGCTATGAGTAGCACTATAAAATTCTAAAATATGTAAGGAAAATAACTTTAAGAAAGCCAACAAATACAACAACTTCACTCGTGATGAAATGCAAGTATTAAGACCATCTGAAAAGAAAGTTTAAAACAGGTATTTTGAGATTTTCAAAGAAATAAAAGCAGGAAGGCCATCCATAAAAAGGAGATCAAGAAATTATGAAATTAAAATGTGTTAGCAATAAATGAGCATATTGGAAAAAAACCTAATTATGCAGGACAAATTCTAGAGTAGACACAGTTCACAAATGTATCAGCCAATAGAAAGTTAATAATGAGGAAATCAGCCACCATAAAACAAAGATGTTTTTAAAAATTTTTTAACATTTATTTATTTTTGAAAGAGAGAGAGAGAGAGAGAGAGAGAGAGAGAGACAGTGTGAGTGGGGGAGGGGCAGAGAGCGAGAGAGAGACACAGACTCTGAAGCAGGCTCCAGGGTCTGAGCTGTCAACACAGAGCCTGACACAGGGCTCGAACTCATGAACCACGAGATCATGACCTGAGCCAAAGTCGGCCGCTTAACCAACTGAGCCACCCAGATGCCCCAACAAAGATGTTTTTTAACTGAAACAGTATTTAAGTGACAAGAATAGATTAAAGAGCTTCAATAAATATATTTTAGAAGTTCCAAAAACTTAGTCTATGAAGAATGACAGAGAAAAAACTAGTAGCCCTTCACATCTACTAGATTGGCTACCATAAAAAAAGATGGCCAATAACAAGTGTTCTCAAGGATATGGAAAAGCTGGGACCCTTGTACATTGGGGGAAAACAGTTTAAAAGTTGAACATATAACTGCCACGTGGCCCAGCATTTCCACCGCTAAGTATATATACAAGAGAATGGAAAACATGTCTGTACAAAAACTTGTACACAAATGTTCATAGCAACACTATTCATAATAGTCAAAAAGTAGAAACAACCCAAACACTCATCAGCTGATAAAAGGATAAATAAAATATGGCACATCCATACAATAGATTATTCAACCACAAAAAGGGATGAAATACAGATCCATGTTGCAATATGGATGACCTTGCAAACATTAGGCAAAGTGAAAGAAGCAAGACACTGAAGGTCACATATTGTATAATTCCATTTATATTAAATATCCAGAATCCATAGAGACAGAAAGTACATTAGTGTTTGCTAGGGGATGGGGGAGATACCAGGTGAATGGGGACTGACTGCTAATGGTTCTGAGGTTTCTTCCAGAGGTAATAAAAGTATTCTGGAATTATATAGAGGTGATGGTTGCACAATTTGACCATATATTAAGAACTGAATTGTACACTTTTAAAAAGTGACTTTTATAGTGTGTCAGTTATATCTCAATAAAGTTGTTCTTTAAAAATAAAAAGGCTGCAAATTTCCTGGGATTGAAGAAAGGCTTTGATCCAAAGATAGAAAACATGAAGAGGGGGCCAAGCAGGATACATAAAAGCAAATCCACATTTAGCTACATGACAGTGAAATTTAAAACATCACCAGTAAAGAGAAATCTAAGAAACCACCAAAGATAAAAGACAAATTACTTACAAAGGAGTAACAGACAGATCGAAGGTTTTATACTGACATAACACACGCTAGAATACATTTTAAAATACAGTAAAATCTTGGTTTGTGAGCATAATTCATTCCGGAAATTACATGCTTGTAGTCCAAAGTGCTTGTGCATCAAATCGAATTTCAAGAGCCATTGGCTCAGTTGTGATCATGTGACATCCGGCATCACGTACTACTCGTATGGCAAGACATCGCTTGTTTGTCAAGTTAAAATTGATTAGAAATGTTTCTTCATCTTGCAAACACTCGCAGAACAGGTTACTCGCAATCCAAGGTTTTACTGTCTCTTTTAAAAACTAAGGACAGTCAGGGGAGAGGTGGAGACATTCAAGCCAAGATCCTATATTTCATTACATTAGTATTTAAGACTGTAACATTGAGACATTTGGAATAGTACAAATATTAGGAACATTTAAAATTCTTTCTGAAAGATATACTAAAGGATATACTTCAGCAAGAAAAATAATGAATAGAGAAAGAAAAGGTAAAAAGAAATAATATTAAGGCTCTTAGAACTTATCTCTTTCTTGCTCTTAAAATGTAATATTAGTTAGCATTGACTATTTCAAAAAATAAATTTTGTGTGTTTAAAGCAAAATGAAAATTCCAGATAAAAATAATGAGGAAGAAAAGAGGCAGAAAATTCAGTGGGTAAATAGGGATAGAATCAAAACTGTTTTCAAAAATAGCAAGAGAGGAAAATAAGCTAGTCAGTTTTTTTTATAGGGATAGTAAAAGTTATAACAGCATTCTTGATGTATAATTAATATACTGTGAACTGTACCTATTTAAAGTAGAAATTCTTATGAGTTTGAAATATGTATACAAATGCAAAACTATCATCACAATCAAAATAGTAAACTTAATCTTGCCCTTGAAAAGGCTTTCAAGTGCCACTTCACAATTCATCCTTTCCTTTCCAAGTGTCTCTGCCTACCCACCATCTGTTTCTGGACATTAGTTTGCATTTTTTAGAATTTTATGTAAGTAGGGTAATATAGAATATATCTCATATAGTATATTTGGGGTAGCTCCTTTCACTCAGCGTAATTGCTCTGAGATTCATCCATGGTGTCACATACATCAATAGTTCATTCTTTTTTATTCCTTTTATGGATAGGCCACAATTTGCTTCTCCATTCACCTGTTGATTTTTTTGCTCTTACCAATTTGAGGCTATTGTAAATAAAGCTATCGTGGACATTCATGTATAAGTCTTCGTATGGACATTTGCTTTCATTTCTCTTAGATAAATACCTAGAAGAAGAATGGGTGGCATGGAAGATGTGTTTTAACGTTTTAGCAAAGATAAAACATTTCTGCAAGCTCTCTTCCAAAGTGGTGGTATCATTTTCCATCTTTTCATTCTACTAGCTTTTTCTTGCAGATTTCTTTGGATTTTCTACATGAACAGTAAGGTCATCTGTAAATAACGATATTTTGGGCTCTTCCTTTCAAATCTGTATGCATGTTATTTCATTTTCCTGCTTTATTGCATTAGCCAGAACCTACAAGAAATGGTAATAGCAGACATCCTTATTTTGACTTATATCTTAGAGGGAAAGGATTTAGTCATTCAGCATTAAATATAATGTTAGCTATTAGGTTTTTCATAGTTGTATTTTATCATATTGAGGTTTCCTTGTAGTCCTAATTTGCTGAGAGTTTCTAAGAGGGATGGATGTTTTATTTTGTCAAAATAATTTACATTCTCTTCAAAATACTGTTTTATCTGTAATTTTGGTGTCCTATTTTCCTTTTACTCAGTTCAAAATTCTTTCTAATTTCCTTTTTTGGCTTTTTCTTTGACTCACTTTTTTTTAGAGGTATGTTATTTAGTTTCTAGATACTTGGGGATTTTTCAGGTACCATTTTGTTACTGACTACTAATTTAATTCTATTGTGATCAAACAACATACTTTATATGATTTGAAACTTTAATATTACCCAAGGTTTGTCTAACAGCAAAAACAAGGTCTTTCTTGGTAAATATTTTGTATATTGTGCATTCGTTCAGTAAAATGTCTCTAAATGTAGATCAAGTTAATTGATAGTGTTGTCAACTTCACATCCATACTTTTCTGTTTCCCTGTTCTATCAGTTAATGAGTATAGGGTATTGAATTTCTGAATATAATCATGGACTTGTCTGTTTCTCTTTGCAGTCCTAGTGGGTTTTATATCGTGTATTTTTGAAGTTCTGTTAATAGGTATATAAGCATTGAGGACTGTTATATCCTCTTGATTAACTGATCTCTTTATCATCATGAAATAACTCTCTTTATTCCTTGCTTGACATATACTTTGTCTGATTTTTAATATAGAAATATAGCTTTTAAAAAACCAGTATTAAAATTTTATATCTTTTCCCATCCTTATATTTTTATCCTATTTGTATCTTCATATTTAAAGTGCTTTTCTTATAGACTCAACAGACGGGTAGGTCTTGCTTTTCTTTATTTAATGGGATAAGACTGCTTTTTAATTAGGAAGTTTAGGCAATTTCATTTCATGTGATTATTTGTATGAATGAATTTATATTTGCTGCATTGCTAGTTGTTGAATAGCTAATTCATATCTTCTTTATTCCCTTTTTCCCCTCTCACTGCTTACTTTTAGATTAAGTATTTTTAATTATCCTATTTTATTTCCTTTGTTGTTTTATTGGCTAATCTTTATTTTATTTTTAGTGGTTGCTTTAGGTTTTATTTTCAAGTAATACTATACCATTTCATGTATAGAATGTACACCTTACAACAATATACTTCCCTCTCTCCTAGCTTTAATGTCATTGATGTCATACATTTTACTTCTATATGTGATATAAACTCTGTAAAACATTGTTACTATTTTACATTTACATGATCAATTACCTCTTAAATAAAATGAGACAGGAAAATGTTTATTTCCATAGCCTTCACTCCTTTGTGTAAAGTCAGACTTCCACTTGGTATCATTTTCTTTGTGTGTGCAGGACTTTCTCTAACAGTTTACATTTCTTCTAGTACTTGTCTGGTGACGATGAATTCTTTTACCTTTTGTATGTCAGAAAAAGTGTTTTGCCTTTGTTTTTCAAAGATATTTTCACTGGGTGTAGAATTCTAAAGTGATGTTTTGTTTTTCTTTCTGTGTTTCATGGATATGACATCACTATCTTTAAGAGCTCATGCTTCCTTTTTACATTTTTTTTAAACATTTGTTTATTATTGAGAGACAGAGAGAGACAGAGCATGAGCAGGGGAGACACAGAATCTGAAGCAGACTCCAGGCTCTGAGCTGTCAGCACAGAGCCCAACGCGGGGCTCGACTTCATGAGCTGTGAGATCATGAGCTGAGCTGAAGTCGGACACTTAACCCAGTGACCCAGCCAGGTGCCCCAAGAGCACATGCTTCTTACAGCCAGTATCCTGTCATCCTTATCTTTGTTCCTTTGTATGTAAGATGTATTTTTCCCCCTCTGGCTGCTTTTAAGACTTTCTCTCTATAACTGGTTTTCAGTAATTTGATTATGATGTACTTGGTATATTTTTATTAATTTTTTGTGATTGGGGTTTGTTGCATTCATTGAACCTGTGGGTTTATAGTTTTCACAAGATTTGGACAATTTTTGGACAATATATCTTCAAATATTTTATTTTGTTCCTACCCTCTTCCTTTGGAGACTCCAAATATACATATATTTGCCTTCTTGAAGTTATTCCACAGCTCATGATGTTTTGCTAATTTTTTTCAGGACTTCGTCTCTTGTGCTAGACATCGTTAAGCACTCTACCTATATTACCTCATTTTCCCTCACAGCAAACATGTAAGTTGAGTAAAATTATCACCCCATTTAAAGCACTAAAAGTTAGGTAACTTGCCCAAGATTGCAGGGTTAGTCATTAGACCATCAGCATTCTAACCTACCCGGGGCTTGTGATTACTCCTGTCCCTAGCAGAAGAACACAAGTGGACATACCTGTGGAAGCCAACTGCCTCCTTCTCTTGTTTGCTCAGGGACATATCACTCAGCACATCTTAGGAGTGAAATCTGGGGGCACCTGGGGGGCTCTCTGTTACTCTGTTAAGCGTCCAACTTTGGCTCAGGTCATCATCTCACAGTTCGTGGGTTCAAGCCCCACGTCGGGCTCTGTGCTGACAGCTCAGAGCCTGGAGCCTGCTTCGGATTCTGTGTCTCCCTCTCTCTCTCTCTCTGTCCCATCCCTGCTTGTGCTCTGTCTCTCTCTCTCAAAAATGAATAAACGTTACAAAAATTTTTTTTAATTTTAAAAAAATTTAAAGAAGTGAAGTGTGGCCACCATTCATAAGCATACTTTCCAAGGCTTTTCCATGCTGACACCGCTCTTCCTACAGACACCATCAAGGTGTCTGATGCTAGATGGCATCAGGCTTGGAGCTCCCAGCCTTCCCTAAGTCCCCATCCTCAGGTGTTAGCCCAGGTCCCAGGAAGAGCTGAAAAACAACTGGGACTTGACTCAGTCCAGTAACCAATCGAGGTCAACTCCAGACCTGTCATCTAGTTCATGAAAACTAGAAGGTCGGTATTAAAAGATGTGAGGCTTATACATTACGATCCATATCACACCCTCTCATTTCTTAAGAGATGTTTTGACATGTGCCCAACTTTAAAAACTCAGAAAGGAGTTGCTGTCCCAAATAAGGAAATAATAAGTACTAAAATGCTCTCAAAATGTACAGGAGAGAGTGAAATATCAGCCATGACATCTGCCACATAAACATTCGTTAGCATAATACTGCACTGAAAATTTGCTTCCAAAAGCGGGAATCTGGGATAGGAGGTAAAAATTCTTAAAAGAACAGGAAAAGGGGCAGAGAAGTCGATGTTGTCTGGACTTCGGTCTTCTCAGGTGCATCTTGCCCGGAAGCTATCTCTTTTAATCCAGTCAGGATACAAACTGAAAAACATGTAACCCAAGGAAAGCAATTAGGGCCATCAACCAAGGAAGAATGTGGAATATGGGAGCCAACAGTACTGACCAAACCAGAGTGACAGGTTGAACAGGTTAGTCAAGAGAGGACTAAGGTTGTAATGCCTATTCATTTCTTTAACAAAGATTTATCAGGCATTGTTCTAGGTTGCGTCTAATTGACAGGGTCTTAAAAGTGGCGATAGAAGGTCATAAAACCAAAATCAGACTTGCTCAGCAGATATGGCAGGAGAGCATTGGCTAGGGGAGGGCCAGAAGTTGGGAACCAAGGCAAAACAAACTGTACCAGAGTTCAGAAGCCATTGTGTTGAAACACTCAAGCTTCACCTGAACTGATGGCCACAATGTGGATGTCTTAGAGTGGCCAGCTTTTGTTATGTTAGGCTTATGAGTGACTGTCTAATAAACATCCTCTCTGCTTCGTATTTGCCATTTCCCCCGCATCTTCTCCACGTTGCTCGGTGACCCCAGGAGGCCACCTAAATGGATTACATCAATGGGTTGCGTTGCTCTGTGGCTTTCCATTGGGTTTCACTGAGTAGAAGCACTAGGGAATCAGAGGGTAGGTAGTGGATGGTTCATACCTCCAGCTTCCTCCCTGCAGGGTTGCCACAGGCTAACTGGGCCCCTGGACCAAAGGTCTCAGATTTCAGAGGACAGCCATCTCCGTGCAGTTCCTCTGACTTCAGTTCTGGTAATGCTCTCCTTTGTTCTTTAGACCTAAGGTGGCAATTCTGTACTCTCCCTGGGTGACTCCCTCAAGATCTGCCCACACCTCTGTAAATGCTCTCTTTATTCAGCTCCACTTTTTTGAATTATTCTACTTTGAGTGTTTCCCGCTGGGGCCATAACCATACAGTAGCTGAGACCCAGCATGCAATGAGAAAAGAGAAATCTCCAATACACAAGAATAAATTTAATTAAACTGTTAAATTAACTTAACTTAACTTAAAATGAACGTGAGGTAATATATTGAGAGAAATAGAAAAGAAAGGGAAAGAAAAGAAATCTCTGAGATCGGAGGAGAAAAGACAGTAGGGGACCAGGGGCCATGGTGGGGCTGGCACCTGCGGTCAGATTAGATTATTCTGTAAGGTTGATCATTTACATAGCCATTCTGATCAGGAATCTGGAAAAATGTAACCGGTGAGATCACTGTGGGGTCCGAGGGGATTTGAAATTCTTCAGTTGCCCAGAATTATGACCGTTTCAAAATACACTGTGATTAGAGCGAGTAAGGCCACTCATCAGAAATCCACTGAGTGTATCTTTCAGTTCTAGAGTGGAGAAAATACGTTATAAAAACCATTTGAATCTGCTCACAGACAAGAATACTTAACTCCAGGAAAGAGATTATATTTTCTGAATAAAAACACACATGCAGGGGCACCTGCGTGGCTCAGATGTTGGAGCTTCCGACTCTTGGTTTCAGCTGTTATGATGCCAGGGTCATGGGATCAAGCCCCATAATGCATGGAGCCTGGAACCTGCTTGGGATATTTTCTCTCTCTCTCTCTCTCTCTCTCTCTCTCTCTCTCTCTCATACACACACACACACACACAATAAATAAACAAATAAATAAACACAAATGCAGTAATTTTAGTGGATTATTTTAATGAAACATAACTCTCTAGTGCCCCTTAAGCCTTTGGATTTTACCAAATCTGAATTGTTATAGAACATTACATCCTGCCACTCATTTCGCTTAAATGGGTTTTGTTCTACCACAGTTGTTTTAACCTATAGGTATTTTTTAAATGTTATAGATATTTAATTGTGTAAGTTTTCCAGATGCATTGTTGTGGAAAGAGTGCCCAGCTGTGAGTGAGAGCAGTGGGTCCAGGACTGGGTAACCTGTGTGACCTATGCGTGACATCTCCAAGCTCCAGGGGCCTTTTTGGTCAGTCCAGGAGGGGTGGTAGCAATCAACCTCATTTTGAGCATTCTTGAAATCATTGTCTTTATTTTAGTTTCACAAGCTCTTTCTGCTCTGCATTAAATGGGGTACTATGTAAATACGAAAGCTAATATTCTGACAAGGGAAAGCCTGCTTTGTAAATTTTATTAAAGCAAGTCAGATATACATTTCTTTTGTCAGCTAAAAATATTTCTTGAAAATGAGTTTTATTTAATTCTCTACAACCACTATTATTTTAGTCTAACTAGTTTAGACTAAACCACTATTATTTTAGTCTAACTAGTTCCGGCAAAATACATTTGCTACAATTAACCTCGTACCTGTTGCGCTGTAAGAATTTCAAAAATGACTTGTGCAACTACAGAAGTTTCACAACAGCCCAAAATGTTCATCATTCTATCAAGGCTTCTGTGCCAATGTATTAGCAAATGCTGTTCTTTGCGTGTGGTTTTATCTATTAAACTTTAATCTGATTTGACCAAGTTATAGCAAATGACCATATAACTTCAAAGGATCTGTCACTGTCCTACAATCCCCCTGCAGAATCATGAGACATATTTCAGTAAATTCTAAAAGCTAAAAGGAAACCACACATCTACACACCCTAAACTTTTCCTTAAGTATAAGTAACTCAAAGTGCTCATCTTTGCCTCTACTGTCATTTTTCCTCCATTTGACAACAGTTAGGTTTTATGTGCTTTATGGATGATGTAAATTCTGATTTGTTCATTAATAGTTAAGAAATAGCTATTGTATACCTGTCATGTAAAAAACTGCTACGGGGTAACAAAATACATAAATCTTACTAGGTAAGATCTATTTTAGATTCCCTGAAACACTGCAACTTTCCTCTGTCACATACAATTGAAATTAAATAGTTTTGCCCCATTAGTTGTTTTCTATTTATCTTCCACTAAACTTCTAAGAAAAAAAAATCGTCTTTGGTGCTATTTCATAGCTGTATCCCAGGAGATTAGCACACGGTTCTCAAGAAGACAGGTATTTGAAAAATATTCGTTGAGTAAATGAATGGCTTCCAAACTGGTTGGGAGTGCAATTCGTATTTTTAATTTTTTTTTTCTTAATGTTTTTTATTTTATTTTTGAGACAGAGAGAGACAGAGCATGAGCAGGGAAGGGGCAGAGAGAGAAGGAGACGCAGAATCCGAAGCAGGCTCCAGGCTCTGAGTCATCAGTACAGAGCCCGATGCAGGGCTCGAACCCACAGACTGTGAGATCATGACCTGAGCCGAAGTCGGATGCCCAACCGACTGAGCCACCCAGGTGCCCCAACAATTTGTATTTTTAATTTAGAGTTAATTATCAATAGAAGGAGAAAATTACGGAGTCAGAAAATTATTCAGGGGTCCCTGGGTGGCTCAGTCGGTTAAGTGTCTGACTCGATCTCAGCTCATCACCTGAACAACACCATGAATTAATATTTTTCAAATAAATCCAGTGACTGCGTCACTGTCAAAATTATACGTCGGTAGGTCTGCCAGATTCCATCATATGACTCGCTGAATGCAACTGTTAAAGGCACATTTTTGGTTCCAGTATGGATGGCACATACACTTCATCCCAGTTGTCAAATGAGATTAATATCCAGTAAAGGATCTAGGCCCCATCAAAGTTCATACTGGATGGCAATATCTATCACGAGTGTGAGATGGAGAATGGCCACAACTGATCCCTGATTTAGACCAAAGGCATGCCTTAACGGTGAGGATGGTTGGTAAGTCATTCGATCCAGGGAAAGCACAGAAGGCAGGACTAAGGCAAGAATGCCCACTGTTACCACTATTATTTCCCATTTGTCCTGGAGGCATCAGTCAACGCTTTTGACAAGCAAAGTTACAAGTATAAAGATTGAAAAGGAAGAGATAAAACTACGCCTATTTATAGATTGTATAAAATCAAGAATATCAACTGAAAAGCTACAGTCAGAAAATGGACGAGATGATAAGACATAAAATTGACAAATAAGTTAATACCACAATATACATGTAAACAACTAGTTAGAAAATACAACTAAGAAAATACCTGCAACTGTTGCTCACGTCTTTCCATGGCGTCCAGGAAACTTGACATCCTAGCCTCCCACGGGCAGACAAGACCATGTGACTAATTCTGAGCATTTCCAGTAGACTGTATTTCAAGGAAACCAAATAAAGATAGATCTTTGCAGAAGAAAGCTAGCTACCAATGTAGAAGGAATGATCGAATTAGAAAACCATCATTCGGTAACACCTAACGAGATGATTGACTCATACAAGGAATATGTCATTAGTAAATGTATTACATGTATGATTCACTACTCATGAAAGGGAAGAGGTGACTGTTCGATAAAGTAACCAGATGCTCTAATCCATCAGATAATCAAAGTTAATCAGATATTTAAATTTCCTGATGTGATGCAATGCCAATTCTGCATTACCAGTCATTTGTCTAAATAAAAACGTTGAACGTATATCCTTAAGTTTTTATATCTGACTCTGGTTTATGGGAAATGTGGGAGGTAGAGCAACCTAAATTGCATCATAAGGAAGCAAGCAGAAAAATTCAAAGACACAAATTCACAGGGTAGCACCTGTGCCACTTCAACATCGTGGTGTCAGGGCCATTCAAAGAGGAGAAGCTTATGGCAGGGACATGCTCATTACAATTCCAAGTACTTCCCTACATTTCCCACTTCCCTTGCCCTTGGGTTGGGGCCATGCAGCCAGTTGTAGGTCAAGGACTGTGAGGGGTGGCAATTCTGGGCCAAGACAGTTAAGAGCCAGTGGCCCTTCGCCATTCCTTTGTTGGACACCACCATCCAGATCCAGATGGCCAAATGCAAGGTGTGTGAGGGCCACCCGACCTTCATTAAATTAAGCAAGTTAAGTGGCAGGCTTTGTCAGCTCAATATCTAGCATTAAATATTCTTCATCGACATAGGGCCTGTGTTGAATTTAAAAAGAGTCAAACACAAAGTAACAGATGTACTATAACCTTCTGGGTTGGATGCCAGTCTGGATAAACAGCTGAAAAAACCAGCTGGAGAAATTCAAATATGGACTGTTCAGCAGGATGTTGGGCAACAGGAGGCAGAGTGACATGTGTGACCTGGCCCCGGGGAGCAGGGCCAGGTGGAGAACCTAGCAGGAGACACCATGGGGCAGAAGCTCACAAGAACAAAAAGCAGAATGACACTAGAGGCAAAAGCCATGGGGAAACTAACCCCTGGAGAGGACCCACGGTTCCCTGCAAGGGCCTTAGTACGGCACAAAGTTGTGAGCGGGTCCCCGTATTTTGAGTTGAGTGCTCCAAAGACGACTAGGCTGTAACCAAGAAGGGAATCACTTCGAGCCGGTAAGATTAATTGTCTGCCGTCATTAAAAATGGAGGCTTGAGAACTAAGGTAATTCCATTCAAGGAGAAATAAGGAGCTAGTTGTGCACTTGGATCTCGTGGCTCATTGAGAGCGTAGGTGGGCCATGGTTAGCTGATGGTTAAGACGTCCGTGGCAAAGGGGAAGGGGTTTTGAGGACAGACATCCACAGACAAAGGTGTGCAAGAGAGAAAGAGAAGTGCAGACAGCCCATCAGCCCGTGAACTCCCTCTTCTGGTCAACACCATCCAGAGGCACAGAGGACACCCCCTCACAAAGCCCAGGCTTCCTCTGGAGCTGGGCAGGGGCCACCCTGAGGGCTGCCTCGCCTCACACGACCCGGAAAGGTAGACAGATGGTACTCTGCTAACGCTAATTACAACGGAAAGCAAAAGGACGATGTGGAATACGTGCTCAGAGTGTGGATTCGGTAAATACTGAATAAACAGACAAACACCGGAGTAAGAATGCCTAGTGCCTCGCTAATCAGATCCGCTCCGGGACACTGCAGGGGAGAGTGCTGTCTGACCAATGATTCTGCATTCATTGCTTCTCATCCTGCACACCTTCTCTTCAACATCGATCCCAGACGGTCCCAAAGAACTCCCAGAAAGCCTGACAAAAATACATAAATCTATGTATGTACATACATAATGGGTATAAATATAGAGACGTGTATGCTTTACACAAATGTTTAAGCATGTATAGATCTATGTGCATGTATAGTGAATATGTGTGCATACGTGTATGTGTTTGCGTACGTGTATGTGTGCATATACATACATAGGCATGTACATATGTGTATATATGTATCCCAAAGTACTGTCTCCACAAAACCATATCAAAAGAGAAATTAGAAGAATTAAACTAGAGTCAAGACAGCTCTACTAAAAATTGCCAGATAAAAAATTAGAAAAATTTGTGCTAAACTGATTGTGCTAGAATACAATCCCCTTGTTACCTGGTAACAGAATGTTAATTTTACTGGAGGGCCAACACGCCCGGCTAAAACTTCTTTTGCACACAGAGCGGCCGTGGAAATGTAAGCAGGGATTCTCTATCTCCCTCTCTCTCTCTCTCTACCTCTCTCCCACTCGCGCTGTCTCCGTCTCTCAAAACAAATAAATAAACTTTAAAACAAAATGTGATAGTTGAAGCACAAGCAGCCACATTGTGCCACCTGAGGAAGGAAGCCAGGAGCTAAAAGGACAGTCTAGAAGGTCAGAAGGAGGCTGGAATCCTAATGACTTTGGGGAGCTATCACACTAGTCCAGGAACAAAGCCACTGTACGTGTATCTAAATATAAAGAGCAGTGCCTCCTGCAAAAAAAAAAAAAAAAAAAAAAAAGCAGCTCAACAGTGAACCAATCTTACATCTTTATTTCATGGATTCAGCAAATACTTACAAAGAACAGACTATGAGTTATACCTTTTGTTGGGTGCGTGGTACCAAGGTGAATTGGGCCAGACTCTCCCTTAAGAAACTCATAGTTTTGTGGAGGAGAGAGACATGGAAACCAAAATCACAGTTTGATAAGTAATCTGTGAAAGATGAGGCAGAAAACTCTGAACTGTATAGTTATTTATACTTCAAAATATTTCTCTTCTGACATACTTAGTTCATACCGTTTTCTATTTTCTGAGATCTTGAAACTACATTGAGAATTTATTAACTATATCCGTAATAGCATTTGAAGATCATTGTTCAATTTAATTCAATCAAAAAAAGTTACTGAGTGCCTGTTATTTGCAAGGCATTGGCGAGGTTATGGGGAAATACAAAAAATAAGGGAGTAACAGTCACACTTGTACTTTTCTGTGAGTCCCAGAGGGGCACAAAGCATGATACACCTGCAAGGCCAAGAGAGTCACTTTTCTTTAGAATTCCTCATAGTGAAAGATGTTTTCTTAAAAGCACGGCACAATGTTTCCTGTGACAGAAGAAGGTCAACTAATAAATATAGAAAAGAAGACAACGCTAAATTAGAAATCGCCATTTTGCAATCTCCGGTGTAATCATCAATTCAGGCAAGGATCATGGGTGGATGTTAAAATCACTGAGTGTTCTACACACCTACTGGTAGGACTACAATGCACGGCATTGACAACACTCGGTCCTGGCCAGGATGCGTTGCGACAGGAGCTCTCATTCATAGCTGATGGCAGTGCAACTGGTCCGGCCATTCTGAGAGACAGTTTGGCGGTTTCTCACAGCACTGAACACACTCTTACCATACAACCTAGTGACCGCTCTCCTCGCTACTTACCCAAAGGAGTTGAAAACTGACATTCACAGAAACACCTGCACACAGGTGTTTTCAGTAGCCTCACTCATAATTATCAACTAAGATACAAGCAAGATGGCCTTCGGTAGGTGAATCGGTAAATGCGATGTGGTACCACTAGCCAATGGAATATGATTTAGCTATGCCAAGACATGAGCTTTCAAGCCATGAAAAGACCTGGAGGAAACTTAAACGCGTATTACTGAGTGGAAAAAGCCAATCCAAAAAGGCTACATGCTGTAGCCACACCATGGAATCACCGTATGATTCCAACTATAGGTCATTCTGGAAAAGGCAAAACTATAGGTACAGTGAAAAGATCGGGGATTGGGGGTGGGAGGGATGAATAATAGGTGGAACACAGAGGATTTTTAGGGCAATAAAACTACTCTTGTGGTGCTATAACTGTGGATACATGCCAAAACCCAAGAACAGAATGAGCCCTAATGTAAACTATGGACTTGGGGTGATAATGATGCGCCAGTGCAGGATCATCAGGTGTAACACATGCACCTCTCTGGTGCAGATGGTGATAGTGGGAGGGGCTGTGCAAGTGGGAGATGGGGGAGTATCCAGGAACTTTCTATGCTTTATGCTCAGTGTTGCTGTGAACCTAAAACTACTCTCAAAAATATAAATATAGATTATATAGATAGCTATAGATATAGCTACAGATAAGATATAGATATAGATATATAGATATAGATATAGATATAGATATAGATATATAATACATATATTTTTAAATCATTAGGGAAAAAGATTGTTGGAAGCAATGTAGTCACATGGCACACAAGCACCATCCCATAGACCACTAGTACTTATGATTACTGTGCTTTTATATTTTTTAAGGTTTATTTATTTATTTATTTATTTATTTTGAGAGAGAGGGAGCATACACGCATGAGTGAGGAAGAGGGGCAAAGAGAGAGGGAGATAGAGAATCCCAAGCAGGCTCTGCACTGTCTGCAGAGGAGCCCTGTCAGCAGGGAGCCTGACATGCGGCTTGAACTCAAGAACCTGTGAGATCATGACCTTAGCTGAAATTAAGAGTCCGATGCTTAACCAACCAAGCCACCCAGATGGCCCATTACTGTGCTTTTACAATGGGGAAAGCTTGTAGTTGCCACCTTCTCCTGGGGATTAAATTCAAGCATCTAATAGTGAACAGCCTAGATATTATGACAGGTTGCAGTATGAACTGTTCAATAGTATATATGACATTTCTTGCCAAAAATGTTTCATCTGAGTGTAAGCAAGTCCTTAAACTTAAATTGAAGTTCACAGAAGATACAGGGGATAGAGATCCGGTTACACGACACCATGAGAACAGTCAGACAAACAGAGAATACAAGACATTCTACAAGACACCTGGTCTGTTCTTTTCAAAAAGTCAGTGACGGGTGCCTAGGTGGCTCAGCCAGTTGAGCCTCCGACTCTTGATTTCAGCTCAGGTCATGATCTCACAGTTCATGAGTTCGAGCCCCATGTGGGGGCTCTGCCCTGGTAGTACAGAGCCTGCTTTGAATTTTCTCTCTCTCTCTTTCTCTCTCTGCCCCTTCCCACCTCCCACCTCTCTCAAAATAAATAAATAAGCTTTTTTAAAAAATGTATCAGTGACATACATATTAAAAAATTTTTTTAAGATAGAGCTATTCTAGGCAGAAAGTTATTATAGGCAGCCAAATGCAATGCCTGAAACCTGATTGAATCTTTAGGACAAGTGGGGAAATATGAATATGGATTAATATTAGATGGTATTGTAGACTTAATGTTAGCTTTACTAGGTATGATCATTTCATCCTAGTTACGTATGATAGCTTCCCGCTCCAGAAATAAGCACTGGGCACCTGCATTTGTGACTTAAATGCAACTTAACTTTGAAAGGGCTCACCAAAAGAGAGGAGATAAAAAGCAAATAGGGTAAAATTTTAACCACTGCTCGATCTAAGCGTAGGTTTTTGGAACACTCACGTACTATTTCTTTAAGTGGGAGGTGTGTTGGAAATTTTTCACAATAAAAATGTGAGGAAAATCGTGTGTCCTGATCGGCAAATTGTTTCGACAAATCAACAACTGAGTGTCACTTCCCTAGCTGAGCTAAGAAATAGTTCTGTCCTCTTACTGCAGAAGGAATGACTTCCGTGCACCTGTTGGAGGGCGGACCAGTTGGCGGTGTTGTGCCTGTACATTACTTTAGACATGCGCCTTCACAGGACACACCTTTACCCCAGGCCTCTGTGGGAATTGAAAACACTGGGTATATGCCACACATTGTCATTACGTAAACATAGCTTAGACACAGCTAAATTCTTATGGTTGACACTCCTCTATCTGACAGCCACAGAAATGGTGAACGGTGGAAAAGGACACATAAAACCAAAATCATTTACGAGACAGCTTCTAGCATCTAGCTTGCTTCAGCCCCTCTAAGGACTTGTGTCACCACAGTGCAGCATTTTTGCAGGTAAAATTTAGGTCCTGTGGCCACTCTGGCAGAAATGCTAGGTGCCCACTGCTGAGGCCATTCTTCTCTGGACACAGTATATAAAACGGTTCCCAAAGAGGGGCGTGTGGTAGTTCTACTGTCATCTCCAACATTCTTCTTTTATTCTTCTTTTCTAGCTGTTTTTGCTAATTTTGCTGACTTTCTGTGGTGTGAAGCTTAAGAGGTGGTGGAAGATCAAAGGAGAACCAAAGAAGAAAGAGGGACATGTGCTTGGGGGCCCGGCAGTGCACACTTGTGAGAGCATGTATTTGGCCTGGCGACAAAGCCCCGCATTCACCAACAGCAACGTGAAGAATGTGGCTCCCACGAACCCTTATGCAAACCCCTCTCCCAAGCCCTCAGCAGCTTCACAGTAGAGGCACAGTATAAAAAGTCGAGGATACTGGCACAAAAACAGACACATAGATCAATGGAACAGAATAGAAAACCCAGAAATGAACCCACAACTATATGCTCAATTAACCTTTGACAAAGCAGGAAAAAAAAATATCCCATGGGAAAAAGACAGCCTCTTCAATAAATGGTGTTGGGAAAACTGGACAGCAACATGTGAAAGAATGAAACTGAACCACTTTCTTACACCATACACAAAGATAAATTCAAAGTGGATTCAAGACCTAAATGTGAGACAAGAAACCATTAAAATCCTAGTAGAGAACATAGGTTGTAACCTCTTCAAAATCAGCTGTAGCAACTTCTTACTAGATATGTCTCTGGAGGCAAGGGTAACAAAAGCAAAAATAAACTATTGGGACTTCATCGAATTAAAAAGCTTTAGCACAGGGAAGGAAACAATCAACAAAACTAAAAGGCAGCCCATGGAATGGGAGAAGATATTTGCAAATGACATATACGATAAAGGGTTAAAATCCAAAATATATAAAGAACTTGTAAAACTCCACACACACACACACACACACACCCCAAATAATTCAATTTAAAAATGGGCAGAAGACATGAATAGACATTTTTCCAAGGAAGACATACAGATGGCTAACAGACATGTGAAAAGATGTTCAACATCAACTTATCATCAGAGAAATACAAATCTAAACCACAATGAGTTTACGTACCTGTCAGAGTGGCTAAAATTAACAACTCAGGAAACTACAGATGCTGGTGAGGATGTGGAGAAACAGGAACCCGCTTCCTCAAAAAGTTAAAAATAGAACTACCCTATGACCCAGCAATTGTCCTACAACTGCACTACAATTACTAATTGTAATTGCAATACAAACAATACTAAACCGAAGGCATGCATGCACCCTGATGTTTATAACAGCATTATCTACAATAGCTAAATTACGGAAAGAGCCCAAATATTAATAGATGGATGAATGGGTAAAGAAGATGTGGTGTGTGTGTGTGTGTGTGTGTGTGTGTGTGTGTATGTATACATATATACATATAATGTATATACATATATATACATTATATATATATATACATATATACATATAATGTATATATTTAATATATATATATAATGTATATATATAACGTGTGTGTGTGTGTGTATAATATATATAATGTGTATATATATATATATATATATGTATAATGGGATATTACTCAACCATAAAAAAGAATGAAATCTTGCCATTTGCAATGATGTGGATGGGGCTAGAGTGTATTATGCTTAGTGAAGTCAGCCAGGGAAAGACAAATACCATATGATTTCACTCAGATGTGGAATGTAAAAGTTTAAAAAACAAAGCAAATGATCATAGGGGGAGGAAAGAAGCAAACCAAGAAACAGACTCTTAACTATAGAGAACAAACTGAGGGTTACCAGAGGGGAGGTGGGTGGGGAGATGGGGGAAATAGGTGATGGGGATCAAGGAGGGCACTTGTGATGAGCACTGGGGTGTTGTGTGTAAGTGCTGAATCACTAAATTGCGATTACCTGCGGGAACTAACATTTCACTGTATGTTGACTAACTGGAAGTTAAATAAACAGTTATAGAAAGAAACAAAACAAGGGAAGGAAAGCTTTCCATGTCTCGAAGATGGGGACCTTTGTGATGACTGTCCACAAACCGAGTGAATTATCAGAGTCTCTTGTGCAAATGATAAAAACGCACGGCATTCTATAAAATGCTTTGTTATGTTTGTTATTTCCATATTTTTAACATTCTTGAGAACCAAGGATGGAACCAAGTAAGGAATACTTACTCCATTCTCACAGCCGATCCTCTAACCCAAAGCACTCAGGAAGGGCCAGAGAAAGGAAAGGACGCCTTGGGATTCAAAGCACAGTTTATTGCACGTTATTTAGGGAAGCTCCGTGTATAGCGGTTAGAGGAGCGGGAGCTTTGGAATCACAGTCTGGGCTCAAATCTCACTTCCACTTATGAGAGGTACACCCCTTGGCGAGTTATGTACCTACCTGAGTCCCATGCTTACCCCACAGGGCTGTTTGGAGAATTAAATAAAACAAGGCATGGGAAGCGCATAGTGTTTAGTACTTGGTAAGTGTTTGCTCATCAGAATGCTTCTCAAGTTTTTTTTTCTAGCTGCCTGGTTGCCACAGCTGCCCAAGGACCTTCCTGGGAGTCGTGTCTCCTCTGGTCAGAGCTTCCTGCACCCAGGCTTACATAAAGCTTTACCTCTGTCCCCAAACTGAATACTTTCAGATGCTTGAGAGTGTGGTCTCTTAGTCCAGGGAATATTTCGGCAATGAATGACTAGAGAAATGTCAGAACTCTTGTCCTCAGAATGGTCCCAAGGCATAACAGTATGTTATTGAAAATTAATAGTTTTTACAGAGAGCTACATGAAGCATCTACTTTGAGAGCAAACTTCCTCCTACAGAAAAACCAGAAAGAAAGTCACGATCTTTTCTTGTTCTCCACATAAAAATCCTGTGACCCAGAATGCTTTCTGCATCACACTTGGATTTGTTTGGGGGAGGTTCCCTCAGTTTTACTCACAAATAATTGACATATCACTGTATAAGTTTAAGGCATATAGGATGATGGTTTTATTTACATATATTGTGAAATGATTACCACAATATATTAAACTAACATTCATCTTCTCATAGAGATACAATTTGAAAAAAACAAAACAAAAAATCTCCTTGTGATGAGAACTCATAGGATTTTTTTATCTTCTAACTGAAGTTTGTATCTTTGACTACCTTCCTCCGATTCCCCTTCCTGCCACCCTCCTCCTCTGCTAACCACAAGTCTGACCTCTTTTTTCTATGAGTTTGCACTTTTTTTCTTTTCTAGTTTCCATATATAAATGAGATCATATAGTATTTGTCTTTCTCTGAGTTATTTCACTTAGTACAATGTCTTCAAGATCCATCCATGTCAGATATCCTGGGTGGCTCAGTCAGTTGTGTGTCCAGCTCTTGATTTTGGCTCAAGTCATGATCTCAGTGCTCATGAAGGTTCATGAGGGTTCATGAGATCGAGCCCCATGTTGGACTCTGTGCTGACAGTGCAGAGCCTGCTTGAGATTCTCTCTCTCTGTCTCTCTCTCTCTCTCCCTCCCTCCCTCCCTCTGTCTGTCCCTGCCCTGCTCACTCACTCTCTTAAAATAAATAAATAAACATTTAAAAAAAGATCCATCCATGCTGTTACAAATAGTAGGATTTCCTCATTTTTTATGGCTGAATAATATATACATACACAAAATGGAATACACACACACACACACACACACACACACACACATTTCAGCTTCATTCTCCGATTATCCATTGACGGACACTTAGGTTGATTCCATGTCTTGGCTATTGTAAATAATGCTGCAGTGAACATGGGGGAGCAGGTATCTTTTCGAATTAGGGTTTTTGTTCCCTTTGGATTTCTTCCCAGAAGTGGAATTGCTGGATCACATGGTATTTCTATTTTTAATTTTTTGAGGATCCTCCATACTCTTTTCCATAATGACTTCATCAATTTACATCCCCACCAACGTGCACAAGGGTTCCTTTTTCTCCCCATCCTTGCTATGTGAAAAACATGCAACTGGACCCATATTTTACACCACTTACAAAAATTAACTCAAAATGGACTAGAGATTTAAATGTAAGACCTGAAACTCCCAGAAGAAAACTGGAAAAAAGCTGTTTGACGTGGATCTGGGTGATGAGTTTTTGATTAGGACACCTTAAGTACCAGCAACAAAATAAAAAATAAATAAGGGAGACCGCATCAACAACAGGGCAACCTTGCAAGAGATAAATGAATTGAGACGTGCAAAACACTCAGAACTTGCATAACATGGGGCGCCTGGGTGGCTCGGTCGGTTGAGCAGCTGACTTCAGCTCAGGTCACGATCTCGCGGTCCGTGAGTTTGAGCCCCGCCTCGGGCTCTGTTCTGACCGCTCAGAGCCTGGAGCCTGTTTCAGATTCTGTGTCTCCCTCTCTCTCTGACCCTCCCCCGTTCATGCTCTGTCTCTCTCTGTCTCAAAAATAAATAAACGTTAAAAAAAAATTAAAAAAAAAAAAGAACCTGAATAACATGTAGGAAGATTCCAGAAGTGTTGTTGCTATTGCTGCTGCTGCTACTACTTACTATGCCAGTGGTCATTTCCTCAAGCAGCTGTGGTCTGTGTTAACATGGGTTTTCTAGGTGTGCACATCTGCATGAAATGGTTGCATGAGTGTTCAAGTATAACACAATATGATTATCAAAAATCAAGAAAGTGTCACCAAAACCAAAAATTCCTCTATTATTTTTTGTTTAAAGGCGGGTCTGGGAAAAGGACACATTAGCTCCAAGAAAAGTCTGCTCTGATGGTAAAGGCCTGGACTCCATTCAGGAGACCTCTGTCCTAATCCCGAAGTTACCTATTTTATTAGGTAGCTCTGGGACCTTGAATAAAGCTACTCGATCTCCCACACACACACACCCCGCCGCCCTCCTGGTCCTCACTATACAGTAGAAATAACTACCTGGCTTGACTTTCAGAGGGATATTTTAAGAATCAGGTAAACATATGTCAAGGCTTTGTTTGTACTACAATAATATTTCTATTTTATTGAACAACTGCCTAATGAAAAGCAAATTTCCATTAGATAGGAGATCATCAGGAGGCTTCATATAATGACTGGACTGAGAATCCAAAGCCTTGGTTTACCAGTTACATAACATTGGGCAAGCCAAGGCTCAAAGACCTTATTTCGTTAGCTATAAAGCTGTCCTACGAATCTGTGACCTCCTTGCGGGTCAAATTAGATGATGTGTAGGAAAGTACCCTGTGAATTGGTAATATTCTTGTTAGCATAAAATATTTTCATACTCACTACTTACATAATTCAGGAATTCAGTGACTATAGCTGTTGTTGCTGAAATACATTATTTTGGAGAGTCCAAGTCTCAAGGATAAATTCCCTTGCACCAAATGCTTTACGTGCACCACGCCTATGCCTTCTCCCTTGCCTTCCTATAGGAACAAAGTGATCTTTTAAACACATTAATCAAACCATCACACTCCCTTGACCAGAAATGTTCAGACGGTTCCCAATGTCCTTGGAATAATGTACGGTTCCCTGTCAAGGCAAGGAAGCAGGTCCACGATGTGGCGATCTTCTTCATCTACCTCCCCCCTCTCATTTTCTCTACTCTCTGCTCACTTCCTGTACTCCAAGGATCTTGATAAGACACCAGAGTACATCAAGCTCTTTCCTACAGGAGGGTCTTTGCCCAAACAGTTCTCTCTGACAAGAATACATTCTTTCTCCTGACTTTCACATTGCTCCTGCCCATCCTTTAGGCCTTGTGTAGTCTCTGAACTTGGCCCTATGGCTCGTCCTATTCAGTTGGCTTGATTCAGTTACATAGTTACAGTAGCAGGTACCAGTTAAGCACACATAGCCTTCTAGTTAAATGTCAGCAAACCTTGGGAGAGATGATGCTGAACATCTAAAACCAGAGAATCAACTTCCACGTGAAGAGCAGGAAAGGAATCTTCATTTGCTTCTATAAAATTCCAAAGATTTTTTTTTTTTATTTTTTACTGCTGTTATTAACTCCTGTATTCCAGGATTAGGAAACCAAGGAATGTCTCCACTGTGGTTCCTGGGTGACTCCGTCAGTTGGATGTCCGACTTTGGCTCGGGTCATGATCTTGCGGTTTGTGGGTTCGTGGGTTCGAGTTCCGCGTAGGGCTCTGTGCTCACCTGGAGCCTGCTTGGGATTCTGTGTCTCCCTCTCTCTCTGCCCCTCCCCTGCTCGTGCTCTGTCTCTCAAAAATAAATAAGCACTAAAACTAAATTTTAAAAAATGTCTCCACCAAGATTTGCCTGCAGTATTTCTAATTACGGTAGATTTCCTTTTCTTGAGGTCCTCCCATTCTTCCACGGTACCTGGTCTACCAGGAAATGACCTTCCTTGATACCTATGAGGCTGGGAGGAGTCCTGTAAGCCCCAGAACAGGTATCAGTCCAGCTTCCTGGGAAATAAGCTTGGAAGGCATTGGTTCCACATATGGGCTATAACCACTGTCCCTAAAAACGGGAGTTTATCATATATGATCAAATGACACTTTTTAATGACACTTAAAAATGACACACCTGTGCTGTGGTTACACTATCAATGTCTTCAATTATATCCTGGCAAAGAGAAAGAAGTGGTTCTTATTGAACCTATAAAAATAAGTCCATGGCCATAAAAGAGGAAGGATCTCAGAATCTCAGTAATAGTCACTGTGCTAGAATCTGTCTACTGCCCTAAATAGGTTCATGGACAAAGGAAATTAATATTTTTCATGTTACCAATACAATGGCTTGATCATTTATGGATATATGCTGGTTACAATAAATTTCATTCCATATATTTGTCTAAGCTTAACCCATTATCAAGACGTTCATCTGAAATCCACGTTCAGAACTAGAATTAGTCCTCTGAGCACTTGTTAGTTTATAATCTACACTAAGATTCCCCATAAGACATTTTCTAAAATTCTGAGGCTGTCGGTTGGAACAAGATATCTTTCAAAAAGAGTTTTGTGGCAGCTTATGCAAGCATAGCTTCCTTCACTGAGGATCAGACACATATCAAGAAGAAAGGAAAAGGACTTCACATGCCCATCAGAAAATAGAACGTTGGGAGGAGACAAGATGGCGGACCAGCATGGAAGTTTTTTGTGTGTCTCACGTCCACTAAATACAGCCAGACCAACACTAAAGCATCCTACACACCTAGAAAACTGATCTGAGGATTAACACAACCATCTGCACAACCTGAACCACAGAATTCAGCAGGTAGGCGGCGTGGAGAGGTGAACTTGGGGAGTGAGAAGCCGTGAAAGGTAGGGAACCACTTTTGTGGGAGGAGAGAGGGCAGAGACTGGGGAGGGGGAGAGGATATGGGAAAAGCACCCGTCTCCAAAAGCAGCTGGAGAGAAAGTGGAAAATTGGAAACAGCCACAGGGAATAAATGAAAAAGGGAGAAGGCAGAAAGGAGAGGGTTTAAATTCCATTAAGACTGTAAACAAGGCGGGCGCAGAGACCGCAACTCCGCAGCTCCCTACCTGGCGGTGCTCTGGTGGGAAGGGCGAATCCCCAGGAGCAGAGTGGGGTCCGGGAGGCGCTCGGGCCACATGGGGAGAAGCGGCTCCACTGCTGGAAGGACATTTGGTGGAGACGGTTGAAGCCACCTGGTCCCGGCAGACCCCGGAAAACGGCCACAGTCGCTGGTGCTGGAACAAGGTCGTCAAGGGTGAAGCCCGCTGCCAGGCATGTGTTGTGATTTTCCATAATCCCTGAGACACTGCTGCTACACTACCTTTTTCTCACGACCTTTTTCTGGGGTGGGCTGGCACCTGGCCGCAGTCTCGGGGCTCCGGCAGCAGCAGGGTCCCACAAGCGGTCCTGGGTTCAGCTGACATTCGGCCGTTGCTCATTCGGCCAGTGCTCGGAGAGACCCTCCCGCAGAGGGGCGGAACGGGTCAAAGCCACAGTCCTTCGGAAGTAAGGGGCGGGGAAAACAGCCGCATCTGAGACAAAACTCAGGAGAGAGGTACTGCCTGGGGCTTGGTCACGGACAGTGAAAGAGTGGGGAGTGGAGAGAAGCTGAAGACAGAGGACAGGTGCGCGATTGCTGATCAGGGAGAACAGACAGGGTAGCTGGAGGACGCCATTTTCACGCTCCCGCGCACGCGCATACTTACACGCGCGGCCACCATCCACCCCAGGAGGCTAGCAGCGCCATCTAGTGGAGAAGGGAGCCGTTACACCGAGCCCCGGCCGACTGGGCCCACCTTGCTGTTCAAGAACACACGTCTCACCCACGGCTTAGTTTATGGACTATAAGGCTCTACATAGACTGACTTCTAGGGGAAAACGAAGTAATTTCAGTCTGATTTCAATCTGTTAGCAGATCCATGTATTCAATTTTCTTTCTTTTTTTTTCTCTTTTACACTACTTTTCTTTTTCTTGAATACAGAAAGAGAAAAAATTCATTTTTATTTTCCCTTTTTATTAAAAATATTTTCCTTTAATTTTTTTATTATATTTTTTATTTTGTGTAATTTTTTCACTTCTATCTTACTTCCATAATTTTATTTTAGTCTACTTCAGTGTAGTCACCTTTTCAAATTTTAAAACAATTTCCTTTTTTTTCTTTCTTTTTTCTCTTTATCATTTCTTTTCTTTTTCTGGAATGAAGAAAGAGAAAAACTTCATTTTTATTTTTAATTTTTATTAAAAATATCTTTCTTTAATTTTTTTCTACTATATTCTTTACTTTTGTGTAAATTTTTTCAAATTCTATTTTGCTCCCATCATTTCATTTTAGTCTACCTCCGTGTATTCATTTTTTCAATTCCCAAACGACTTCCTTTTTATTTTCCCTTCTTTTTCTCTAATCTGTCAAACCACTTTCAACACCAAAACCAAAACGCACCTAGGACCTAGCATCATCTATTCGATTTGTGTGTGTGTGTGTATGTGCTTTTAATTATTAATGTTAATATTTTTTAATTTTAATTTTTTATTTCAATTTTTCTACATTAATTCATTAATGAAAAATATTTTTCAAAAAATATTTTTCAAAATATATTTTTTCAAATTCTATTTTACCCCCATCATTTCATTTTAGTCTACTTCAGTGTATTCATTTTTTCAAATTCTCAAACGATTTCCTTTTTTTTCTCTAATCTGTCAAACCACTTTCAACACCCATACCAAAACACACCTAGGATCTAGCATCATTCATTAGATTTGTGTGTGTGTGTGTGTTTAATTTTTTAATTTTAATTTTTTTAATTTTAATTTTTCTACCTTATTAATTCCTTTTCTCCCTTCAAAATGACAAAACGAAGGAATTCACTCCAAAAGAAAGAGTACGAAGAAACGACAGCCAGGGATTTAACCAACACAGATACAAGCGAGATGTCTGAACCAGAATTTAGAATCACAGTAATAAGAATACTAGCTGGAGATTAGAATCCCTTTCTGCAGAGATAAAAGAAGTAAAAAATAGAATGAAATTAAAAATGCTATAACTAAGTTGCAATCACAGATGGATGCAGTGGTGGCAAGGATGGATGAGGCAGAACAGAGAATCTGCGATATAGAGGACAAACTTATAGAAAATAATGAAGCAGAAAAAAAGAGGGAGATTAAACCAAAACAGCATGATTTAGGAATTAGAGAAATCAGTGACTCGCTTAAAAGAAACAACATCAGAATCATAGGGGTCCCAGAAGAGGAAGAGAGAGAAACAGGGGTAGAAGGGTTATGTGAGCAAATCACAGCAGAAAACTTCCCTAACCTGGGGAAAGACACAGACATCAAAATCCAGGAAGCACAGAGGACCCCCATTAGATTCAACAAAAACCAACCATCAACAAGGCATATCAGAGTCAAATTCACAAAATACTCAGGCAAGGAGAGAATCATGAAAGCAGCAAGGGAAAAAAGTCCCTAACCCACAAGGGAAGACAGACCAGGTTTGCCACAGACCTATCTACAGAAACTTGGCAGGCCAGAAAGGAGTGGAGGGACATATTCAGTGTGCTGAATCAGAAAAATATGCAGCCAAGAGTTCTTTACCCAGCAAGTCTGTCATTCAAAATAGAAGGAGAGATAAAAAGTTCCCCAGACAAACAAAAATTAAAGGAGTCTGTGACCACTAAGCCAGCCCTGCAAGAAATTTTAAGGGGGAATATCTGAAGGGAGAAAAGATGGAAAAAAAAAAAGCAACAAAGATTAGAAAGGACCAGAGAACACTACCAGAAACTCCAACTCCACAAGAATCATAATAGCAATAAATCCATATTTCAGTACTCACTTTAAATGTCAGTGGACTCAATGCTCCAATGAAAAGACATAGGGTTACAGAATGGATAAGCAAACAAGATCCATCCATATGCTGTTTACAAGAGACCCACTTTAGACCTAAAGACACCTTCAGATTGAAAATATGGGGATGGGGAACCATCTATCATGCTAACGGTCAACAAAAGAAAGCTGGAGTAGCCACACTTATATCAGAAAATCTAGACATTAAAATAAAGACTGTATCAAGAGATTCAGAAGGGCATTATATCAGAATCAAGGGGTCTATTCACCAAGAAGACCTAACAGTTGTAAACATTTATGTGCCAAACGTGACTAAATCAATTAATCACAAACATAAAGAAACTCATCGATAGTAATACCATAATAGTAGGCGACTTCAACACCCCACACACAACAATGGACAGATTATCTGATCAAAAAATCAACAAGGAAACAATGACTTTGAATGACACACTGGACCAGATGGACTTAACAGATACATTCAGAACATTTTATCCTAAAGCAGCAGAATATACATTCTGCTCCACTGCACATGGAACGTTCTCCAGAATAGAACATATACTGGGACATAAATAAGCACTCAACAAGTACAAAAAGATCAAGATCATACCGTGCATATTTTCAGACCACAACACTCTGAAACTAAAAATCAACCACAAGAAAAAATTTGGAAAGGTAACAAATACTTGGAGACTGAAGAACATCCTACTAAAGAATGAATGGGCTAACCAAGCAGTTAAAGAGGAAATTAAAAAGTATATGGAAGCCAATAAAAATGATAATACCACAACCCAAAACCTCTGGGACACAGCAAAGGCGGTCATAAGAGGAAAGTATATAGCAATCCAGACCTTCCTAAAAAAGGAAGAAAGATCTCAGATACACAACCTAACCTTATGCCTTAAAGATCTGGAAAAAGAACAGCAAATAAAACCCCAAACCAGCAGAAGACAGGAAATAATAAAGATTAGAGCAGAAATTAATGCTATAAAAACCAAGAAAACAGTAGAACAGATCAATGAAACCAGAAGCTGGTTCTTTGAAAGAATTAACAAAATTGATAAACCACTAGCCAATTTGCATCAAAAAGAAAAGGGAAAGGACCCAAATAAATAAAATCAAGAATGAAAGAGGAGAGATCACAACCAACACAGCAGAAATAAAAACAATAATAAGAGAATATTATGAGCAATTATATGCCAATAAATTGGGCAATCTGGAAGAAATGGACAAATTCCTATAAACATATAGACTACCAAAACTGAAACAGGAAGAAATAGAAAATTTGAGCAGACCCACAACCAGTAAGGAAATCGAATTAGTAATCAAAAATCTGCCAAAAAACAAGAGCCCAAGGGCCAGATGGCTTTCCAGGGGAATTCTACCAAACATTTAAGGAAGAGTTAACACCTATTCTCTTGAAGCTGTTCCAAAAAATAGAAATGGAAGGAAATCTTCCAAACTCTTTCTATGAAGCCAACATTATCTTGATTCCAAAACCAGAGACCCCACTAAAAAGGAGAACTATAGACCGATTTCCCTGATGAACATGGATGCAAAAATCCTCAACAAGATATTGTTGCCAGATCCAACAATACATTAAAAAAAAATTATTCACCATGACCAAGTGAGATTTATACCTGGGATGCAGGGCTGGTTCAATATCCACAAAACAACGTGATTCATCACATCAATAAAAGAAAGGACAAGAACCATATGATCCTCTCAATAGATCCAGAGAAAGCATTTGACAAAATACAGCATCCTTTCTTGATAAAAAGCCTCAAGAAAGTAGGGATAGAAGGAGCATACCTCTAGATCATAAAAGCCATATATGAACGACCCAACACTAATATCATCCTCAATGGGGAAAAACGGAGAGCTTTCCCCCTAAGGTCAGGAACAAGACAGGGATGTCCACTCTCGCCACTGTTATTTAACATAGTATTGGAAGTCCTAGCCTCTGTATTCAGACAACACAAAGAAATAAAAGGCATCCAAATTGGTCAGGAGGAGGTCAAACTTTGACTCTTTGACTCCTGAAATCATTGTTTCACTATATGCTAACTAATTTGGATGTAAATTTTAAAAAATAAAAAAAAGAAGAAAAAAGAAAATAGAACACTGAACACATTTACATTTCTTTCATTGAGTCCACCATCCAGCCCTATGGCTTTATTTCTGTTCTGGTTGATCCCGATCTGAGTCTGCTTTCACACTGTCAACTGCTTCTGGACTGAAGAGGCCCAAGGGACCAGATTCTGCCTCTGCTGTGTCCTGACGAGAGCAAGAATGTCTGCAGCTCACAATGGGAAGCCCATACCTAGAGTCCACTTGCTGGCCAATCCCTTTCCAGACTGACTTTTCAGTGTTTCGTGTTGCCCTGTCTTCCACCAGACATCATTTCTGGCTTGTAACACCAGAGCCTTTGGGCACATGAGAGGAGCCCACACACTTCCTACTGATGACAAAATTGAATGCACCTAATTCCATTATTTGGGTAACCAAAAGCATCAGTTGGAGAAAGGAGAAACTTCTATTTTGGCATAAGACATGACCACTTTACACGGATTTGGTTAATTATTACAACAATCGCCAGAATGTACCAACAATCCCCAGAACCCTTCTCTTCATCCCGGCGAAGATCTCTGATGACACATATTTGTAGTAACAAATTTTCATGGAAAAGGTTGAGTTTCTCTTTTTGACTTGACAGCTTTTCCCCACATTTCCTCGGGGCAAATCCTATAATGGGGCTAAACTAAGGAAGAAATAGAGAGCATACCAAATGTATCCCATCGTTCCCAGCATCCCAGTAGCCACTGATTGCCATGTCATGGGTTTCAGCTAAAAGAACGAGCCTTGGGTGGTTTGGTCAACTAAGAAGTGACTCCGAGCGCAGTGACATCTTCAGTTTTATTTGTCTAAACAAAAACATACAGCTGAATGGCTACCCTGGAAGCCTCAATAGCTAGAGTGACAATACAGTTGTTTTTAAAGGACGGAACAGAAGGCAACAATATTAATTAATGAGGGGATGATTAATAATAGACTTAAGAAGCTTCCAGCTATGACAAATTTTTATTCTTCGTTTGAACGATTCAATAGAATGACAAAAGTTAGAGAAAGGGCTCAGAGCATTCTGACAAGGTAAGAATCGTCAGTCTCCAGACAGATGACACTAAGGTAGAGAACAGTTCTTGTTTCCAGCGGACTGAATATTCTATGGCCAATTTTAAGCTACCAGGTCCCTCATTTTTATCATACAAACATTTATGTTGCTTATTACTTTTAATAGGCATTAGTATATGTGTATGATATTAAACCTATAGAATATGCATAGAGCTACATGACAGTATCATTTTTAGCTATAAACCTTAACTTTAAAATATAATTAACCTTAGCATCATCTTAGAAAATTAGGTATATGTCACACTGAACTTACTGTCTCAATTCAAGCTTTACAAAAAAAATAACTCAAAACCATATTAGGTGACTCTATACCTTTGCTCTATGAATTTTAATTTCTTTAAAAATTTTACGGTTAACCAAAAAAAAATTTTTTTAACGTTCATTTATTTTTTGAGAGAGATAGAGAGCATGAGTAGGGGAGGGGCCGAGAGAGAGGGAGACACAGAATCCAAAGCAGGCTCCAGGCTCTGAGCTATCAGCACAGAGCCCAACACGGGGCTTGAACTCACAAGCCACAAGGCGCACCCAAAGATTTCTCATAAATGTACCCAACCTAATATTAATCCTAAAGTCTTCAAGTCACTTAATTGACAATGCAGAGTAACACAATCACTGGCGATACTAAAACGTTGTCAAAAAGATGATACCCAAAAATTATAAAAGGCAGGGCAAGTCCAAACAATTGTCAAAGCTATTTGAAGCTCAAAAACACTAATCCTTTTTATTTTCTTACAATAAAGTCATCATTTGTTGTAATTCAACATAACTGAACACACGTTTGCACTCTTCAGAACCTGAAATATCTTGTGGAAACTGAAAACTTTTCTGAACAGTAACCAGTGTGAACAAATTTAGGAAGTTTATTAATTAGGATTTTCCTTGAGAAAAAACAAGTCTTACATCAAATGCACTAAAATAAAATCAAGTACTTCTGATGCCTTTTCACATTACCTCCCACACATGTTAAAATCAGGGAAAATAAATAGAGCTGTTTATCAAACAAGTCTCATTAGTTCACAGATTTGCCTTGATTAGGAGTAATGTGCAAATCTGGATCTGTACGTAATTGTCTACTGAGCCTCTGATTGAAAATGCTTCACAAAGGTTTTATTAATACATTTTTAATGGCTAATCGCTCACTCAATACTTCCTTACATCCCTTTTTCTTCCTTTTACTGGTGCATATCTATATAGTAAAAAAAAAAAAAAAAAAAAAAAAAATGATGAGTCTGTAATTCATTCATCTTCTAGAATGTCCTGAAAGAGTCTGCCACTTGTATGCAAGGCCACAAACACAACAGATCCCTGAAGTCCCTAGTCACTTCCCCTCTGTGAAGGAAAACTTTTCTCGAGTGGAAGCACAGAAAACTGGTAGTGACTTTGGCCCCAGTTCGAAAGCAAATATACGTAAAGATACATTAAATAAATAAATAGTAACTTCTGTTCAGAAATAATCAGGTAAAAGAGCACGGTGTTGGGGGAAGAGAGACTGGAAAGGTTCCCTGACAGGACCTAAGAGATGCCGGGGTAAGGGGACTGGTAATTTTTCAGGGCATGAGGACTTTGAATTAATACCTTACTTGGGTGAACGAGTAAGTTTTACCAAAATAGCTAGGAATATATCTAAGTCATACTAGATCATTCCAAAGCACTTTGTTTACCAGAGCATGTTTTTCTTGCATTAACATCCATATTTCCCTGAACAGTCTTTCCCAATTCTGCCAATTTGTTGATTTCACATCTGGTTTACAGTAAAGCCAGGCAGGTGAATGTGATTAAATTTTCATACAAATTGCTGAAAATCGCATGGAAGAACTAAGCATACTAGCTTTTAGGTTTTTAGGAAAATATAAATGTAAAATGTTGATTTCATTCCATTGGTATAGCATACTTAAAAGAAAAAAATAAGTCAAATAGTATCTCCTAGAAACACATAATAAATTTTCAGATGCTTGAGAAGTAACTACATGGTACCAGTCACTATTTTGTCCTGCTACACCATACGTGCTAAGTGAATATTGATTACATGAATCTGTAAATTTATCAATACTTATTGAGGAAATAAAATGAGAAGTGAATGAAATATTAACACAGTGTGTTTGTATCTTCCAGACTTGTAAGTCCTTCTCTCCTGCCATGATTAAATCTAACCATGGTCACTTGGTCTGTATTTCAACTGCAGCAGAAATAGTTGATATAAATGAACTATCAGATGAATACTTTACTTCACCGTATGTCTTTGTATTCCCTAGTTCATGGCACCCTGAGATTAGGACTCTTCCAAGGTACAAAGAACTCTTCCTGTTCCAAGGGAAAATCCATGGTACATGTGGCTCTTTTTATAATGCAGGCATTCCTATTGAAAATGGCAGTGATAAGGGGAGATATTCCCTTCTCTAAAAACAAGACAAAACAAAACAAAAAGAAGAATGTGCCTTATACTAATGAGTAGTCTCGGGTTAAGAGAAATTGAAATAATTTCCATCCTGTTGCTGGGTAAATAGTGTAAAGATTTAGGAGCAGAGTGGCCACAAAAATGACTTTAACAGTGATACTTGGTCCCCAAGGATAAGCCAGAGAAAGGAAAGGGAGTTTCAATTTTTAAAATAAGTCCAAGAATTAACTTCTTGAATTCTACCATGAACAGCTTTTCCCTTTGTTTCAGATGATTGTGCAAGCAAATTCACAGCTTTTGCCTTTGCAGAGTTCTCTTTGAATTAAGAATACTTAAAAAAAAAAGTAAAATTAAAACCATCATCATTTACTCACAATTCATCAAAACTGGAATGTTTGATGACTGTACAACCAAGAATGTGAACTCTTCATAATAATCTTTGCTCTTCGGATAATCTTCTAATATATGTCAATTATCATCTTTTTATTTTGAAGTTTTGAAATATGGACAAACACCAGAAATAATTAGACTGCCTAATTTAGTAAAAACAGTTCAATATGTATTAAATTAATAAATTTACTCACTTTCAAGATAATAATATGGTTAGCAAGTTAATGGTATGGGGAAAACGTATAGCTAAATTACTAATTGAATATTACAATATAACAGAATAATTGGTAGTGAGAAGTTATTAAAGTAGTTAGCATTGTAATGTTGAGAAGATAATTTCTTTCCTAAAAATAATACAAAGTAAAAAAAAAAAAAACAACTAAAAATATTTCACAAGATCGGTTAATATATATGGGGAAGTGTTGGGGGTGATATAAAGTTTACATTTGGTAGAATGGTCCAAATAAGAATACAAATGAAATATGAGGGCTTTTATACAAAGGAGCTAATCAGAGTACAGTGGAATCATATAAATATGATTTAGGGCAAGCACAGTTATTACAATTGCTAGAAAGAGGATTGACTTGATCCAAATGACATTAATCAGCCATATTTGTAGGAAAGAGTCACAGCCAACAAAAAAGCTGACTGAAAAGCAATGAGGCTATTAAAAGTCTATTGAGACTGGAGCGCCTGGGTGGCTCAGTCAGTTAAGCATCTGACTTCAGCTCAGGTCATGATCTCCTGGTTTGTGAGTTTGAGCCCCATGTGGGGCTCTGTGCTGACAGCTTGGAGCCTGGAGCCTGCCTCGGATTCTGCATCTTCCTCTCTCTCTCTGCCCCTCCTCTGCTCACACTCTGTCTCTCTTTCTCTCAAAAACAAGTACATGCTTAAAAATTTTTTTAATAAAAATAAAAAAAAAATACAGGCTAGAGAGATGATAAAATTAAATAACAGTGCCCAAATAGGTGGTGAAGAGTTGACAGAGTGTAGAGGGGAAAAATGTCTCACAAAGAGATATGTATTAAGCTGGTCAAAATTTACAAAGACAATCATTCAAAATAATTGGAACTAGATCAAAGGGCATGTATTTTATTCAACAAAATCTATGGAAATTCAGTAAGAACACAAGGAGGCCATGGTTTTGGGTGTGGGGACTACACCTATCCACCCACAGCTCTGTCTGATAAAATAACGGTTCCAGTGGGCTTGGCAACCAACGTCAGTTCTCATCTCCCCCAGATCTCTGGGATGGAATTGCCATTATGGGTAGTCTGGCAGCAAGTGAACATCAGACCATCCCATTTTCTGTGGAAGATCTATAGCGAGTGGATGGACTCAACCCGACATTGTTCCTCCACCCCCAAATCCCACTAGGCAGGAAAGATCGGGAGAGAGGCTGTTGGTGAAGAAAGCAATTCTTTCAAGAACAACTCTTTGTTGTTGGAGAACCATACTGGTATTTTAGCAGTTAAGTGGCAGGCCCCATCTCTTCCATCTTCTTAAGACAAAGATCTGTTTTACATAGACTCACCAGAGAGTAAATATTTACAGATCACAACCTTCCAAGCTCTAGGGTGTGGAAGATCCACACGGAGTGGTGGCAGCAGCTGGGTGGCAACCCTACTTCTTGCCATCTTCCCAACCCTCATATCCTACTCAGTAGGGACAATTCAGGTGGGGCAGCCCGTGGAGAGTGAACTACTCATCACACCCAACTCTTGCTTCATAACAGAGGTTCTGCCAGGTGAAGGTCAAATTTAGCTTCAACGATTGGCATCTCTCTGTTCTGCTATGGGACCTAACTTCAATTGGATAAGACTATAGATCAGAGTATTGTCACAAAAAAAAAAAAAAAAAAAATCAACCAGCAACAAGTTGTAGAAAAATCAACTGGCAACAAGTTGTAGTTGCCTGGCTAAATCCTAGCTATTCCTGACATCCAGGAAGACTATATGCATGCCAAAGACCGTATCTTTGAAGCAATGGTATCAAATGGCATCAGTGACACGTTGCAGGAGAAATAGACTTCACTGAACTAGTCCAGCCAAGCCACTGAATAAATAAGCAAACAACCATAAGAACAAGCCCCATGGAGGACTACTATCCAGAGCTGCTACAATATATTGCCTAAGATACCTAACACAAAAGTATAAGATACGCAAAGACACAACGAAGTGTAATCCATACATAGGGGAAAAAAATGTAGGCAATAGAAATTGCCTTGAAGGGGGTGCAGATATTGAACTTAGCAGAAAAACTTCAAAGCAGCTATTATTAACATATTCAAAGAGCTAAAGGAATACATGTTTTAAAAACAGGAAAAAAGGTGTGATGACAATGTGTCACCAAAAAATAAATAGAAATTAAAAAAGAAACAAATTCAAATTTAGGAGGGAAAAAAAACAATGTAAATTTGGGAGTGGAACAGAAAAATTACTGAAAAGAAAGAGTCACTAGAGCAGCTCAATAGTAGATTTAAGTTGGCAGTAGAAAGAATCAGTGACCTTGAAAATAGATGGGTAAAGACTATGCAATCAGAAGAAAAGAAAGAAAATAAAATGAAGAAAAATGAACAAAGCTTCAGAGAAGTCTGAGACACCATTAATCACATTAGCCTACACATGAGGACTGAGGACAGTAGGAAGAAATAAAAGAAAGAACCAGGATAAAATATTCAAAGAAATAATGGCTGAAATTTTCCCAAATTTAATGAAAAACATTATATATGCAAGAAGCTAAATGAACTCCAAGTAGGGTAAACATAGGGGTTACACACCCAGACATATGATATACTCAAAATGTTGAAAGAGGAAAACAAAAAAGAAAAGAATGACTCATCATGTACATAATGTACAAGAGGAAAAAAATGACTTATGTACATCATGTACATATACATATATAAGCTCTACCAAAATCAATTAACAATATATTCTCAATAGGAAAAATGAAGGCCAGAAGCAGTAGGATAGCATATTCTAAGTGCTGAAAGGAAAATAATTTTCAATCAAGAATTTTACGGGTGCCTGGGTGGCTCAGTTGGTTAAGCATTGGACTTTAGCTCAGGTCATGATCTCATGATTTGTGGGTTCAAGCCCGGCATAGGGCTCTGTGCTGACAGCTCAGAGCCTAGACCCTGCTTTGGATTCTGTGTCTCCCTCTCTCTCTATGCCCCTTCCCCACTTGTGCTCTGTCTCTCTCTCTCAAAAATAAATAATAAAAAAAATTTTTTTTAAATAAAGAAGATCATAGGTAATATAAACAACCTACAAAAAAAAAAGGAATTTTATACCAAGCAAAACTATCTTTCAAAAAACATGAAAGCAAAATAAAGTAAAACTGAATTCAAAATTAAGGCAAAACAAAAACTGAAAGAATTTGTTGCTAGCTCCCCATTTTGCAAGAAATCCTAAAGCTCTTCAGGCTGAAAGTAAGTGACACCAAAGTATAATTTGAATCCACCTGAAAAAAAAAATAAGAGTGCTAGTAAAGGTAATAAAGTAGGCAATTTTTTTCTTGAGAGAGACAGAGAGGGTCAAGTGAGTGAGGGGCAGAGAGAGACGGAGAGAGAGAGAAAAAGAATCCCACAAAAGGCAGAGAGAGAAAGAGAGAGAAGCAGGGTTCACCCAAAGTGGGGCTCATGACTTCACCCAAAGCAGGGCTTATGCTCACCTGAAGCAGGGCACAAGCTCACCCAATGTGAGACTTGAACTCATGAATGGTGAGATCATGACCTGAGCTTAACCAATTGAGCCACCCGGGCACCCATAAAATAGGCAATTTTTAAAAGACAGCATAAACGCACATTTCTTCCCTTAACAGATTCTAAATGTATAAACAATATGGACATAATAGTATTGTTGGGCCTATCTGACATAAATATGTGATATTTTTGACAATAAGAGCACAAAGGAGGTGGGTGAGAAAATGACACAGATAGTAACTCAAACCTACAGGATGGAATGAAGAGAACTAAAAATGAGAAGACTGATGTAGCAAACTCTTTAAACATATGCTTGTTCTCCTTTCTTCTTCCAGGTTCTTTAAAACATAAAATTCATAAGATAATAATTACAACAATGTATTCTTGGGTGTATAACATATAGAGATCTAACGTGTATAATGATAATAGCACAAAAATGGAAGAGATAATATAGCCATTTAGGAATAAAGTTTGTGTATTTCACTGGAATTAAAGTAGCATAAATCTGTTAGGTTAGGACATTGTATGTCCCAGAAACACCTTTAAGAAAAAAACTCAGGGGCGCCTGGGTGGCTCAGTCAGTTAAGCATCTGACTCTTGATTTCAGCTCAGGTCCTGATCTCATGGTTAGTGAGTTGGAGCCCTGCATCGGGGCTCTGTGCTGAGAGCACAGAACCTGCTTGGGATTCTCTCTCTCCCCCTCTCAATCTGCCCCTCCCCCCCACTCATGCTTGTGCTGTCTCTCAAAATAAATAAACATTAAATGTATATTTAATATATATTAATATAAATATATACAGTTTAAAAATCATTAAAGGAATCCCCTATGATTAAAAGGGCATGGAACACCAGAACAATATAAACTAAATTGACCTAACAGAAATAGCTGTACATAAGTAAATTTTAAAAAAAGAAGAAAGATCTTAAATGAATAATCTTTCACCTTAAGAAACTATTAAAAAAAATAAGAGCACATTAAATTCAAAGCAAGCAGAAACGATAAAAAAAATGTAGCAGAAATAAGTGAAATAGAGATTAGAAAAAAAACTAATGAAATCAAAAGTTGGTTCTTTAAAAAGATCAACAAAATAAAACCTTAGCTGGACTGACCAAGAAAAAAAGAGAGGGAGAGGGGACTCAAAGTACTAAAATTGGGAATAAGAAGAAACGTTACTACAGACAGAAAGATAAAGGATAATAAGAAAATACTATGAACAAACACATGTCAACAATTTAGATAACTTAGATGAAATAGACAAATTCCTAGAGACATAAACTAACAAAACCGACTCAAGAGGAAATAAGATAACTAAATAGACTGAAATAACATATTGAATTAGTAACCTAAAAAACTTCCCTCAAGGAAAATCCTGGGCCCAAATGGCTTCACTGGTAAGTCCTATTAAATATATATTTTTTTCTTTTTAGAGAGAGAGAAAGAAATAGAATCTTAAGCAGGCTCCACACTCAGTGCAGAGCCTGATGTGGGGCTGGATCCCATGACCCTGGAATCATGACCTGAGCCAAATTCAAGAATCAGATGCTGAACGGACTGAGCCACCCAGGTGCCCTGAGTTCTATTAAATATTTAAAGAGTACTTAATGCCCATCTTTCAAAAACTCCTCCAAAAAATAAAAGAGAACTGAACACCTGCCGACTCACTTTATGACCCTCGATTACCTTGACACCAAAACCAGACAAAGACACCACAAGAAAAATAAAACCAAGGATCAACAGCTCTTATGAATCTAAATACAAAAATTCTCAGTAAAACACTAGCAAGGACAAATAAATTCCCCCATAATCATCTCAATTGACACAGCAGAAGTGTTGACAAAATCTAACATCCTTTCACCATAAAAACACCCAAGGAACTACGAATAGCAGGGAACTTCTTTTTTTTTTTTTTCCATGACACCTAACGTGAGTCATTTATTATAATATTTTTCTTTTTTTAATTTTATTTTATTTTAATATATGAAATTTATTGTCAGATTGGTTTCCATACAACACCCAGTGCTCATCCCAAAAGATGCCCTCTTCAATGCCCATCACCTACCCTCCCCTCCCTCCCACCCCCCATCAACCCTCAGTTTGTTCTCAGTTTTTAAGAGTCTCTTATGCTTTGGCTCTCTCCCACTCTAACCTCTTTTTTTTTTTTTCCTTCCCCTCCCCCATGGGTTTCTGTTAAGTTTCTCAGGATCCACATAAGAGTGAAAACATATGGTATCTGTCTTTCTCTGTATGGCTCATTTCACTTAGCATCACACTCTCCAGTTCCATCCACGTTGCTACAAAGGGCCATATTTCATTCTTTCTCATTGCCACGTAGTACTACAGTGTGTATATAAACCACAATTCCTTCTAAAACCTAATAAGCAGCATCTATGAAAAACCTATAGCTAACATTTCATTTAAGAGTCAAAGATTGAATGCTTTTACCCAAAGATCAAGGCCAAGACAAGGATGTCTGCATCACTGCTCTGATTCAATTTCTGTTCAACAGGACAGTTAGGCAAGAATATGAAACAAAGGTATTCAGATTGGAAAGGAAGAAGTAAACCTATCTTCAATCTCAGATAACATGACTTTGTATATATGGAAAACCATAAAGAATATATGTACACATACACAGATTATTAGAGCTGAGAAATTAAGCAAGGTTATGGGATCAAAATACAAGATTAACACAAAAAAAATAATTGTGTTCCATACACTTGTAATGACTAACCCTGAATTAAATTATTAAACAATTCCACTTAAAGTAGCATCAAAAATAATAAAATATACAATAAATTCAGGAATAAATTTAACAAGAGGAGGGCAAAACAGACCCTGAAAGTTATAAAACATGTTTGAAAGAGATGTTAAAAGACTTTAAATAAATGGAAAGATATTCCAAGTTCATGGATTGGAAGACATACTATTGTTAAGATGCCAATACCCTCCAAATTGATCTACAGATTCAATGATATTCCTATTAGAATCCCAGTTGCCTTTTTTACATGTATTGGTGAGTTAATTCTAAAATTTATGTGGAAATGCAAGGGATCCAGAAAGCCAAAACAATCTTGCAAAATAATAAAGTTGTAATGAATCACACTTCCCAATACCAAAATTTACTGGGGCACTTGGGTGGCTCAGTCAGTTAAGCATCCGACTTGAGCTCAGGTCATGGTCTCGCTGTCCATGACTTCAAGCCCCACATTGGGCTCTGTGCTGACAGCTCAGAGCCTGGAGCCCGCTTCGGATTCTGTGTCTCCCTCTCTCTATTCCTCCCCTGCTCGTGCTCTGTCTTACTCTGTCGCTCAAAAATAAATGTTAAAAAAAATCTTTTTTAAACTTACTACAAAGCTACACTAATTAAGACAGTGTGATGCTAGCATAAAACTAGACATAGAGATCAATGGAACAGAATCGAGAAGTAAACCCTTAAAATTATGTTCAGTTGATTTTCAACAGATATCCTAAGACAATTCAATGAGGAAATGATAGTCTTTTCAACATATGGTACTGGCACAACTGGACAGCCATAAGTAAAAGAATAAAGCTGGACCCCTACCTCCCACCATACACAAAAATTAACTTAAAATGAATCAAATACCTAAACGTAAAAGATAAAACCATATAATTCTTTGAAGAAGTGATATAAATATTCATGACCTTGGATTAGGCAATGATTTATTAGCTGTGACTCCAAAATCCAAGCAACAATAGAAGTTAAATAAATGTGACTTGTTCAAAATTTGTACTTTGTACTTTGTACTTCAAAGTACAGGGAGAAAGTGAAAATACAACTCATACAGTAACAGGAAATTTTTGCAAACCATATGGCTGATAAGGGACTTGTATCCAGAATATATAAAGAAGTCTTTACAACTTAACAATAAAAAGATAAATAATTGGCAAAAGGTCTGAGTAGACATTTTTTTAAAGAAGACGTACAAATGATCAATATGCACATAAAAATATTTGTGTTAGAGAAATGCAAATCAAAGCCACAGCGAAAAACAACTTTGCACCCACTAGGATGGCTATATTCAAATAGACAGATAAGTGTTTGTGAGGATGTGGAGAAATTGGAACCCTCATAAATTGTTGGTGGGATTATGAGGTGCCACCACTTTGGAAGACAGTTTGACATTTTATTAAAAATACAGAGTTACCGTATTTTTATTCCTAGATCTATAGCCAAGAGAAATGAAAACATCATCCACACAAAAACTTGTATACAAAAGTTCATAGCAGCATTATTCATAATATCCAAAAAGTGGAAAGAACTCAACTGATGAATTTCCATCAAGCGATGAATGGATAAAGAAATGTGGTATATCCGTACAATGAAATATTACTCAGTCATAAAAAGGAATGGAGTACTGATACATGCTACCATATGTATGAACCTTGAAAACATAAGCTACTTAGTAAACACTAAACACAAAAAGCATGCATGGTATTATGCCATTTACATAAAGTGTCCAGAAGAGGCAAATAGAGAGAGACAGAAAGTAAATCATTGGTTGCCAGGGACTGGAGGAAGGATAAATGGAGACTGGTTGCTAATATATACAGAGTTTCTTTGGAGAAATTTCTTATTCAGGAATAAGGTAGCAATGAATGACTTCCTGAATATACTAAAAATCACTAAATTTTACATTTTGAAGAGTAAGAGAGGGAGAGAGAATCCCAAGCAGGCTCTCTGCTGTCAGTGCGGAGGCCAATGCAAGGCTCGAACTCACAAGTGGTGAGATCAGGACCTGAGCCAAAATCAAGAGTCAGACTGAGCCACCCAGCCACCCTGACAATATATTTCTCATAATTATTGAGCACTCATGACTTTCTGGAGATTGGACCAAGCACTTGCCAAGTGTCCTCTCATTTAATTCTAAGAACCATGTGAAGTAAATACTTTTATTACCTCCCTTTTATGGGTGAGTGAACTGAGGCACAGAGCAATTCAGTAATTCACTCAAAGCCATATACTCCCTAAGAGCTGGATTCCAGATTCTCACCCAGGCATTCTAAATATACAGTCTGGGGACACCTGGGTGGCTCAGTCAGTTGAGTGTCAAGACTCTTGATTTCGGCACAGGTCACGATCCCAGGGTCATGGGATTGAGCCCTGCAGTGGGCTCCATGCATGGAACCTGCTTAAGATTCTCTCTCTCTCTCTCTCTCTCTCTCTTTTTCTTTCTCTCTCTCTCTCTCTCTCTGCCCATCTTCCCTGCTTGCACTCACTCTTTCCCTCCCTTTAAAATAAAACTAAAACAATAAAAATAAAAAAAATTTAAATGAATATATAGTCTGTACTCTTAAATACTGTGCCAAATATGCAATATATTTAAAATGAAATAACAAATTGGGAGACAATATTTTTAATATATAGAACATACAATTATCAGCTTAGTATATAAAGAGATACAACAGATAGGAAGAGGCAATTCATGCCAGCATGAGTAAAGAGACTTTATATACATAAAGAGACTATATATACACACACACACACACACACACACACACACACACACACATATATACATTTTACCAGGAATATTTGTAAACACGTGTTTTTATTTCTCTTGGATCAAATACCTAGAAGGGAATTGTTGGGTCACAGGGTAAGAAACAATCAGAACTTTTCCAAAGTTATTATATCATGTACATTCCCATTCTATATTCCACTTGCTCCCCAACCTGTCAACGTATGTTGTTGGCAGTCTTTTTAATTTTAGTCCTTCTGGTAAATGTGTGCTGGTACAGAAGTAGATACATTTTTATACATTAAGAGACTTTTCTTATGCCGCTAAATATTGTTCTAAGGCATGATTTGGGTTGGCTATGTCCTGTTATTGGGATGAATGTACTATAATTCATTTAGTCACTTCCCCTCTTATCTTCTTGACAGATGAGTAGATAACCAAGTAAAGCAGATAAGAAAGTATGTCTGGTCCACGAGAACAGCCTTGAATGGGAAGAAGAGGTTCAAATGATGAAAGCAGAAATAAGACTTTCACATTTGCTAAGAAACTTTTTCTGATACCTGAATATAATGTTATATCTATAATATAATGTTAGCCTCCCCAGAATGGGGAGAACTAAAGCTACACTGTCAAACTCACAGAATGAATGTGGTCTTCCCAGAGAAGATGGCCTGATAGCAAAGAAGGCAGTGATGTTAAATGATGGCTTTTGTAAACTTGGAGTGCTTATGTACATAAAAGTTGAAAACAAAGTCTCCAGGAAAAGAAAGATTAATAATCCTAAAATGGTAGCGGGTGAAAGAAACAAGAATGAGTAGATAAATTTTTTCCCAGAGTTATTAAAATATAATTGACATACAATTTTGTGTAAGTATAAGATGTACATTTTGGGGGCACCTGGGTGGCTCAGTCGGTTAAGTGTCTGACTTTTGATTTCTGCTCAGGTCATGATCTCACAATTTGTGAGATCGAGCCCCGCGTTGGGCTCCACACCGACAGCACGGGGCCTGCTTGGGATTCTCTCTCTCCTTCTCTCTCTGCCCCTCCCCAGCTCGCTCCTGCTCTCTCACTTTCTCAACACAAATACATTTATTTTTCAATGTGCATTTGGTTATTTTTGAACAAAATGCCCCATCATTGCTACCTCTTTTGCCAGAAAGCAACTTTATATTTTTAAATGATAAGAGTTAGTACTTTCATAGCACAGGGACAATTTATTGGACTATTGTTACTCCAGACGCTGACAAAATTTAGCAACTATTCCTTATAGAGCACAAATGATTTCTTCCAACAGAAACAAATAAACACCCCCTTCCCTCATTTTTTTTTTTATTTTTTTATTTTTTGGTGAATTCTTTTAGTTCAACTCATGGGGAATTTTGTTTTGAAAGTGAAAGATTAAAAAAAAAAAAAACTAAGTACATTGCCAGGAGAATATTAAGGATATTTAGCAATTTCCTCGTTTCATTTAGTGAAAGAACACCTACACCTTCATGCAAGGCAACTAACTCTATGAGTTCCAGAGTATTTATTTGTAGATGGATTCGGCCCAGTTGCCCTCTCTTCTCTAGAGAGGATACAGGACAAAAACCTAACATTCAATCAGTTGCCTGTGTGTGCCATGAGCTAGAGGTACAGTTCGTCTGTCTTCAAGGAACTAAAGCAAGGGTGCCTGTTGGAGCCACTTGGGACATATTTAAAACTACTAATGCCCGGGCCCTGCCCCCCTGAGAAATTCCGCTTTCATCAGTGTGGTTTTCAGACTAATTTTTGCCACCATTTGTTGGTCCCAGTTGCTAAGGGTGCACGAGTCTTTCCACAGACTATGTGAGTGTAATATACCGGAAAATTGTGGATTTTTCAAAGCTCCTTGGACCACACTTATCCCTGTCATTGAGCGACACATCCACAGTATGAATCACTGACAACTCACACCGGGTAATTTCAAAGCAATCTTTGTGCGGCACCTGGGTGGCTCAGTCGGTTGAGCATCCGACTTCGGCTCAGTTCATGATCTCTCGGTTTGTGGGTTGGAGCCCCACATCGGGCTCTGTGCTGTCATCCCGTCAGGGCACAGCCTGCTTCAGATCCTCTGTCCCCCTCTCTCTGCCCTTCCCTCACTTGCGCTCTCCCAAAAATAAATAAAAAATAAATAAATCTTAAAAAAGCAATCTTTGCAAAGACCTCTTTTTGACTCCTCTTCAAGGATTATGATATATTTTTTTGCTTTCATTTCTCCAGAAAAATACCTCCAAATATGATGACGGTCCTTGCTGAGTACGTTGGAGTGGATATTTGTGTGGCTTCTTTCAGAGGGAGAGAGAAAGTAAATGAAATTCAGCCTGAAACGTGGGACACCCAGAGCTGAAGCCCCAAATGTGGTAAAAAATAAACTGTTATGAGGATAGACTATCTAGAACTCCTCCCCATGCTACAGCATTCCTGTTCACCAACGGTTACTGAGGCTTTCAATGGTGCCAACCGTATTCCCGGCACATGGTTAGCACACTGATGATTTTTGTAGCTATTCACACTACGTATGCAGTTTTTCCTATCATTATTTAGTTCAGTACATGAGGACGTCACAGCCATTCCAATGAATTCAGTGACTATGATGTATTTACAAAAACATTAATGCAAATCGACCTGAATTTAATTTTTAAATAGACAATATATGACACTTTTTAAAAGGGGGGTGATTAAAAGTAATGACCCTGTAAATCAGTATTTTAGGCTGATAATTTTTCGACACCAGATTTAAAGACACACATTAGTTTTGTAATGAAGAAAAACACCATTTACCTCACAAAGCGAAGACTTATTTGTGTTGCCTATTAATCCCTACTGGAGTTGGGTGATCACACCAACGTCCTTAGTGGGATTGAATCTGCTTATTCGATAAACTCATAACTAATCATGTTTGTTTGCATCTAGATGTGCTGAAAAATTCCTAAGTTCTTTACTCCATAAGGAAAAAAAAAGGATACTTTAGACATCTATACAATACCAGTTGTTTTTTTTTTAACGTTTATTTATTTTTGAGACAGAGAGAGACAGAACATGAACAGGGGAGGGGCAGAGAGAGAGGGAGACACAGAATCTGAAACGGGCTCCAGGCTCTGAGCTGTTAGCACAGAGCCCGACGCGGGGCTCGAACTCATGGACCGCGAGATCATGACCTGAGCTGAAGTCGGCCGCTTAACCGACTGAGCCACCCAGGCGCCCCTGGCAAACACTCTTAACAACGCCTTCTGGCTTTGGAATGGATCTTGAACCATGATCACCGACCATCAGTCTACCAGGTACAAGAGCTGGTGAGTCATGTTAAAACCAAAACATGAAATTTCAAATAAAATATGTATTGTGTTAACCAAAGAGGGGGCACTCAGTATAGAAGATTTATCCCATTATGTGAGACATAATATTTCTACATTTATACAAAGAAAGGAGTTTAACTTGATATGAACAAACTAGAGAAAAATTTTGGAATTAACAAAGGAATAAAAATTCCCAAATGCAAGATTTTCACGAAAATGAATGCTTTTTCAACTGTCTTTTAATTTACAATAATCTTAGTTATCTTTTAAAATGTTGACACCTCTCTGCCTTCTTGTTTTTAATTTTTTTAACATTTATTTATTTTGACAAATAAATCCTGATCCGAAGTTGGATGTTCAACCGACTGAGCCACCCAGGCACCCCTCTACCTCTCTGTCTTCTTAAAACAAATATTCAAAGAATTATTTAACCCTTCTTTAATGCCTCAGGAGCATTAACATATTTTTGTCTAACTAGGTTGACACCCAGCAGTGGCTTTTGAAGGGCCATTTATCTCTAAGTAAATTGGGCCACACCTCCTCACTCAGGTGTCAGAAGGCCTGTTCTGTCAGCTTTGATTCATTCAGCCAAGAATGAATCCTTGTGCTTCTAAGTTGAACCTATTCCTTTATGCACTCATTCAACACATATGTCCTGTGTATCTACATCTATGATAGTAGAAAAGTAGTGGCGAATAAGATAGTCACTAAATAAGATACAGGACCTTTTGACAGCTGTTAGCCACACAGAGGCTTTGGTGTGGCCGGGTTTTGCCTATTTCCTGGTTAATGTTGTTGGAAGTTCGCTCAGCCACTTATCTATTAGATTTCTAATATTGAGAAGCTGTATGGTCCACTCCTCTGTTACCTTTCATTTGTGTTTATGTATCATGGGGAGACGGTTAACAAAACCTTTGCTTTTCTGCAAGAGAATTTTCTCTTAGGTTAACTTCCTACCTCTGTTCCACTGGTGACCTGGTAAGAGTCAAATGTCAAATATGTTTCCAAGCAACATTGCTTATGATAAAAAGGACCACCAATTGGTAACTTGCATCAGATCGAGAGGAGTTATAAATAAATTATAAGTACTTGATGGGGAAGGACGCCACACTTTGGGCTTTCCTAAACCAGGGGGTTCTGGTCACTGGGTTCACAGAGTTGGTCACTGGGTTCATGGCGTCTAAGCCCATGAAGTTATGGGCCCTATGGAGCATGAAGCTTTAATGCCCGGGCACGTCCCGCACTTGCCCTGTGTGAGTCTCCTTGCACTTGAGCTGGCATCTGAGAAGAAGTTCCCTGGACATGTGTGTTGAATGCTGTAAGGCCTACCCACCCCCCTGCCCCCCATTCAAACCAGAGGAATGCCTGTCACTACCCACTGGCTCCTGATGCTCCTTCTCATACCCTCTGAGTAGACTCCCACCCATGGCTGTCTTCTGAGTCTGAATGTTGAGTTGAACCTAAAAAGACTCCCTAGTGGGCATCGCACTTTTTCTTCCTATTTCAGTAACTTTGAACTTTCAGAATATATAATAGCTGTCTACGTAACTCTTCCAAATCTTCACATGTACTCATGAAATCTGCCCCCAAAAAGCCACAAAACTGAACTGATCATGTCTAAAGAATGTTTTCTTCACCAAGTTTGCCAAAAAAAAAAAAAAAAAAAAAAAAAATCCTGGTTACCGCAACACTTTTCACATGAGGTCTCATCTTGCACAACCACGGTACTTAAAGCACTTCGTGGGTATGTCATCTGGGGGAAGCAAAGATTCATTTGGACCTGTCCGTCTTTGGAAGCGAAGACTGATTTTTTCAGCATAATATTATAATTGGAAGTTACTCTTAAAGAAATGTTCCTAACCTAATGAAATAAAGAATAGTCAAAAAGTTTAAACATTAGGGGTACCTGGGTGGCTCAGTCGGTTGAGCGTCTGACTTTGACTCAGGTCATGATCTCGCGGTCCGTGAGTTTGAGCCCTGCGCCAGGCTCTGTGCTGACAGCTCAGAACCTGGAGCCTGCTTCGGATACTGTGTCTCCCTCTGTCTCTGCCCCCTTCCTCACTCTCACTCTGTCTCTCTCTCTCCAAATAATAAATAAACATTAAAAAAATTTTTTTAATGTTAAACATTCTAAAAATATTGGGCAACAGTATTTAAGTAATGAATTACCCATTTTTAAACCAAATGCTTGAAAAAAATGTAAAGGCTGAGGAGATATGAGAAGTTTTTGATGATTCTGAAAGAGATATCTAGAATCTTCCATGGGCTTTAGGAAATGAGAGCACATTCTCTTACAAAAGTTCATTCTCAAAAGTGAGTCTTTCCTTTCCTTGATACTGGAAAAGACACAGATCTTGGCTTAACATAAGAAAGAACTTTCTAATAGCAACAACTGTGCAGGATCAAATGACTCTTGCTTTGACTCGTGAAAATGGGCTTTCCCATTTCTGAAAATCAACAGTTAATGACTAAATTATCTAGATTCCTTCCTATCCTTAAAAATATCTATTTAGGGCTCATTCTTGCAATAAATCTTTATTGAAAACCTAAGTGTAAAGTATAAATATTTTTGAAATTAATGAATGCACTTTTGACTCACAAACAGAACGCAGCAAGAGAAAAAGGAAACAGGAGAGTTGGGAGAATTTGGAAGAAGAACAATGAAAAGTAAATGGAAAAGCCAGGAAGAAAATGGAGAATATCTTTTCTAAGAAGAATTATACCTAAGGCTGGAACATGCTTTTTCTGGAAGGAATATTAGAAACTTCTTGGAATAAGGAATGAGAGCACCTGAACAAAAAGGCAAGACTGAGAACAGCAGATTCTTCCAGCAAGGCTCTCTACTGGTCTTTGGGTCACTTGGGTATGCAAGTCTTAGTTGAGGCCTGAATGATCCAGGACATTGGGGTTCTTGAGCAATGATGTGGAGAAAGAAAACTATAATAAGCTAATTAGAGAGCAGAGGAAATTTTGGGCTGAGGACCAACTCCTGAAGTGGGGAATTTTTATTGTGTTTCTCTTGTAAGTTATGTGAGAAGGATTATCTTTCTTATTCATTCACACTGTTTCACTTGGCCTCCTGTGGAGACAGACTTGTCTTAGATAATGCTGTTAACATCAAATGCTAAGTATGGTCTTCAAGTGCATTCAGAATGAAAGCAGAGTTGGCCAAGGAAAGTCCCCCATACTAGGGGCATATGGATGGTAAGAAAAAAAAAATACCGGGTTGGAGTTAATATGGCAGAGAAGTAGGGGGACCGGGATTTCCCTCCTCCCCCAAACACAGTGGTATTGAGGTCAGAACACTGGGAACACCCAGGAATACAGGCTGCCTGGGTGGGATCAAGGTGCATGTATGCAAGTTGGAAAAGATAAAGAGGTGGGTAGCATATGCATGGAGGGGAGGGGATCCCTTCTGTGGAGAGACAAAAGGAAGAGAAAGAGAGGCGGTGCAAGTGTGGTATTGTGTTTGGACAAGAAGACCACGGACTGGGGAACGAGAAATACGGAGTTTCTACTTTGCAAACAGCCTCAGGAGCTGAAGTTAAGAGTTTTCAGGGGTGAGCGACTTTCAACCCAAGCCACTGCCATGTGCGTGCTCCTGGGGGTGGGGGTAGAATGAGGGGAGCCGACCGCTGGGAGTGGTAGTGATCTCAGGGGCAAACTGGGAGAGCAGTCCCCTTCCTTGAGTGCCATGGGAAGAGGGTAGATTGCCCTCCCAAGGACCAAAGACTCCGCAGAGCCAGCCTGAGGCCCTTTGTCGGCTGAGCGAGTTGTGCTAGCCCAGAATCCGGTCCACACAGTGTGGGGTCCTTTAAGACATCGGGATTTGGATCCCAGCGAGTACCTAGGAGGCGCTGGAGACTGGAGCAGGACAAGCTGGCCGTCAGCGCTACTCTGTGAGGGCTGCCTGGACAGTGTGGTTTGAGACACCTGGTCCTGGGAGGAGAGATCAGGGTGTCACCATTTTCTCCCCATCACCAACATGGTGGGGCTTCAGGGAGCAAGACAGCGGCCCCTAGTGGCGGCAGGACCTGCTTACACCAAGCACCGCCCTTCTGTGCCTGGTAACTGCTTATCTACCCCAATGGGACTGACATTGACCAAACCAGATGGGCCTGTCCTCCAGACCTGCACAGCCACCGGTCCCTGGCACCAACAGGCAACTGTCCTTCGGTTTTGTATGTTAGTCTATTTTTTAAAATTATTTATTATTTTGGGGTTTTTTCCCCCTCTATCCTTTTATTTCCTTCTCTTCTCTTTTCCCTTCTTTTTCTTTCTACCCTCTTTTTTTTTTTTCTTCCCTTTGGAATCAGGCTCATAGTTCCAGATTTGTTTTTTGGTCAATTTTTTCTTTATATATATATATATATATATTTTTTTTTTTTTTTCTCTTTCTTTCTCTGTTCTGGTTGTTTAATCAGGCATTTTTCCTCTCCTCTTTTTACACCTTTTCTATATCTCTGTCTTCTTTATTTTCCTCTCTCTCTCTCTCCCTGGATTAAGTCTTATAGTTTCTTTGATTCTCTGACTGGTCTTCTTTTTTCACCCTTTTCATTTTTCTCTTTGGATAGGATAAGTTCCCCCTGCCCTTTTTTCCTTTTTTCCAGGGTTACTTCAATGAACAAATCAAATCACAGCTGGTACAAGGTCCAAACAATCCACCACTACGAGTACGGAGATAAAGCAACCAGAGTCACAGCAACAGAGAGCATGCAACACACTCCAAAAACACTTCCTGAAGGGCCAGGCCCCGGACAGCCTATGACCCCTTTTTAATATAGTAGTGCTCGCAGGTGCGAGATGCATAACAAGCTATTAAAACACATAAAAGACAGAAACCTAGTCAAAACGATGAAACAGAAGAATTCTCCTCAAAAGAACTTCCAGGAAGAAATGACAGCCAGAGAATTGCTCAAAACAGATATAAACATATCTGAACAAGAATTTAGAATAATAGTCCTAAGATTTGAAAAAAAGCATAGAAGGCAGCAGAGAATTTATTGCTTGAGAGATCAAAGACCTAAGAAACAGGATGAATTAAGAAATGTTGTAAATGAGGTGCAAAATAAACTAGATATGGTGACAACGAGGATGGAAGAAGCAGAGGAGAGAACAGGTGAATAGGAGATAAAATTATGAAGCTGAACAAAAGAGGGAAAAGAAATTACGAGACCATGAGGGAAGAATTAGAGACCTAACTGATTCAATGAAATGAAATAATATTTGGATCATAGGAGTTTCAGGAGAGGAAGAGAGAAATAAAGGGGCAAAAGGTTTATTTGGACAAATTATAGCTGAAAACTTCCCTAATCTGGGGAAGGAAAAGATATTCAGGTCCAGAAGATACAGAGAACTCCTTCCAAATCAACCAAAACAGGTCACCACCATGACATATCACCGGCCTAATACAAAGATAAAAAGAGAATTCTGAAAGCAGCTAGGGACAAACAGGCTTTAACCTACAAAGGTAGACACATGAGGGTCATAGCAGACCTGTCCCCTGAAACTTGGCAGGCCACAAGGGAGTGATGGGAAATATTCAATGTACTGCATAGGAAAAATATACAGCCAAGAAGTCTTTATACAGCAAAGCTGTCATTCAGAATAGAAGGAGAGATAAAGGCTTTCCCAGACAAATAAAAACTGAAGGAGTTCATGACCACTAAACCAGCCCTGCAGGAGATCCTAAGGGGGAATCTGTGAGTGGAAAGCAGCAAAGACTACAAAGGACCGGAGACATCACCACAAACAGGAAAGGTACAAATAATACAATGGCACTAAATCCACATCTTTCAATAATCACTCTGAATGTAAATGGACTATATGCCCCATTCCAAAGACATAGGGTATCACAATGGATAAAAGAAATGGTCCATCTATATGCTGCCTCTAAGAGACTCATTTTAGATGGGAGAACACCTGCAGATTGAAAGTGAGGGGATGGAGAACCATCTATCATGCTAATAGATATCAAAAAAAAGAAGAAGTAGCCATATTTATATCAGACAAACTAAATTTTAAAACAAAGATGGTAACGAGATGAAGAAGGGCATTATATCATAACGAAGGGGTCTATCCATCAAGAAAAGCTAACAATTATAAATGCTTATGCCCCCAACGTGGAAACACAAATATATAAATCAATTAATCACAAACATAAACAAATGTATAGATCATTTGTAATTGTAGGAGATCATTGTAATTGTAGGAGAATTTAGTACTCCACTTACAACAATGAACAGATCACGTAGGCAGAAAATCAGTCAGGAAACAATGGTTCTGAATGACACATTGGACCGGATGGATTTAACAGGTATATTCAGAACTTTTCATCCAAAAGCAGCAGAATACACATTCTTCTCAATGGAACATTCTCCAAAATACATCATATGCTGGGTCACAGACAGTCCTCAACAAACATAAAATAATTGAGATCATACAATGCATATTTTCAGATCACAACACTATGAAACTTGAAATCAACCACAAGAAAAACTATGGAAAGCCTCCAAATACATGGAGGTTAAAGAACACCCTACTAAGGAATGAATGAGGGGCGCCTGGGTGGCTTAGTCAGTTAAGCATCCGGCTTCAGCTCAGGTCATGATCTCACGGTTCGGGAGTTCAAGCCCTGCATTGGGTTCTGTGCTGACAGCTCAGAGCCTGGAGCCTATTTCGGATTCTGTGTCTCCCTCTCCCTGCCCCTCCCCCACTCGTGCTGTCTCTCTCTCTCTCTCTCTCTCTCTCTCTCTCAAAAATAAATAAACATTAAAAATAATTTTTAAAAAAAGAATGAATGGGTCAACAGGGACATTCAAGAAGAAATTAAAAAATATATGGAAGCAAATGAAAATGAAAACACAACAGTCCAAACTCTTTGGGATACAGCAAAGGCAGTCCTAAGAGGAAAATACTTTGGAATCCAGCCCTATCTCAAGAAGCAAGAAAGGTCCCAAATACAGAACGTAACTTCACACCTAAAGAAACTAGAAACACAGCAGCAAAGAAAGCCCAAAACCAGAAGAAGAAAAGAAATGATAAAGATTAGAGCAGAAAAAAACAACAAGGACCTCAAAAAAAAAAAAGTAGAACAGATCAATGAATCTAAGAGCTGGGTTTTTTTTTTTTTAAATAAACAAAATTGATAAACCCCTAGCCAGATGTCTCAAAAAGAAGAGGACCCAAATAGATAAAATCACAAATGAAAGAGGACAGATCACAACTAACACCACAGAAATACAAACAATTATTAGAGAGTACTATGCAAAATTATATGCCAACAAACTGGACAATCTGGAAGAAATGGACAAATTCCTAGACACCCACACACTACCAAAACTCAAATGGGAAGAAATAGAAAATTTGAACAGACCCATAACCAGTGAAGAAATTGAATCAGTTATAAAATATCTACCAACAAATAAGAGTCCTGGGCCAGATGGCTTCCAAGGAGAATTCTACCAGACATTTAAAGCAAAGTTAATACCTATTCTCAAGCTGCTCTAAAAAATAGAAACAGAAGTAAAGCTTCTAGACAAATTCTATGAAGCCAGCATTACCTTGATTCCCAAACTACACAAAGACCCCACTAAAAGGGAGAATTACAGGGCAATATCCCTGATGATCATGGATGCAAAAGTTCTCAACAAGATACTAGCAAATCTAATTCAACAGTATATTAAAAGAATTATTCACCATGATCAAGCAGGGTTCATTCTTGGGCTGCAGGGCTGGATCAATATTCACAAATCAATCAACATGATAGATCACATGAATAGAAGAAAGGATAAGAACCATATCCTGTCAATAGATGCAGAAAAAGCATTTGACATAATACAGCATTGTTTCTTAATAAAAACCCTCAAGAAAGTCAGGGTAGAAGAAACATACTTTAATATCATAAAGGTCACATATAAATGCCCAGAGCTAATATCATCCTCAATGAGGAAAAACTGAGAGCTTTCTTTCTGAGATCAGGAACACGACAGGGATGTCCACTCTTACTGCTGTTGTTTAACACAGTGTTGGAAGTCCTAGCCTCAGCAATCAGACAACAAAATGAAATAAAAGGCATCCAAACTGGCAAAGTTAGGAAGTCAAACTTTCACTCTTCACAGATGACATGATACTCTACATGGAAAACCCAAAAGACTCCACCAAAAAATTGCTAGAACAGATACATGAATTCAGCAAAGTCACAGGATACAAAATCAATGTACAGAAATCTATTGCATTTCTACACACCAATAATGAAGCAACAGAAAGAGATACCAAGGAATCGATCCCATTTACCATTGCACCAGGAACCAAAAAATAACTGCAAATAAACCCAACCAAAGAGGTAAAATACCTGTATGCTGAAAAGTCTAGAAAGCTTCTGAAAAAAATTGAAGTAGATGCAAAGAAATGGAAAAATATCCCATGCTCATGGATAGGAAGAACAAATATTGTTACAATGTCGATACTACCCAAAGCAATCTACACATTCAATGCAATCCCAATCAAAATGGCACCAGCACTCTTCACAGAGCTAGAACAAACAATCCTAAAATTTGTATGGAACCCCAAAAGACCCCGAATAGCCAAAGTAATGTTGAAAAAGAAAACCAAAGCAGGAGGCATCACAGTCCTGGACTTGAGCCTATATTACAAAGCTGGAATCATCAAGACAGTCTGGTATTGGCACAAAAACAGACCAATGGAATAGAACAGAGAATCCAGACAAACCAATGGAATAGAACAGAGAATCCAGAAATGGACTCACAAATATATGGCCAACTAATGATAATAGCACAAAAATGGAAGAGATAATACAGCCATATAGGAATAAAGTTTGTGTCTTTCACTGGAATTAAAGTAGCATAAATCTTTTAGGTTAAGACATTGTATGTCCCAGAAAAAACCTTTAAGAAAGTAACTCTGGGCGCCTGGGTGGCTTAGTCAGGTAAGTGTTCACAAACGGATTTCGGCTCAGGTCACGATCTCGTGGTTTGTGAGTTCAATCCCCGAGTCAGGCTCTGTGCTGGCAGAGGGAGGGGGGATTCTCTCTCTCCCTCTCTCTCTGCTCCTCCCCTGCTCATGCTCTCTCTCTGAAAATAAATAAATAAATAAATAAAATAAATAAATAAAAATTTTAAAGTATATTATAGACTATAACAACACTAGAATACATTTTTTTGCTTTCATTAAGATACATTGCTGATAAATTATTTCTAAACACAGTTTTTAGTAACAAGCTGATAAACCTCCTGGAACGATTTGTCTAAAAACATTAACTCCTGATACAATCCAGATGCATGTAGGTCTATATTTAATTTTAAGTGCAAATGTGTACAATGCCATTTTAAGATTTTCTCTGACATTTCCTATAACTTGTGGAGGTTGTACAAGGAACCAAACTGTCCTTCATAATTTGTTCATAATTCAGAATGCCTGCTGGTGTATTCTGTTACTGTATCTTCAATTATAAGGGGCAAAATAATTTTTTTAAGTTTATTTTTTTATTTTGAGAGAGACAGAAACAGCATGAGCAGGAGAGGGGCAGAGAGAGAGCCAGAGAGAGGGAGAGAGAGAATCCCAAGCAGGCTCCACACTGTCATTGTAGTGCCCGACTTGGGGCTCGAACTGACAAACTGTGAGATCATGCCCTGAGCTGAAACCAAGAGTCAGACGCTTAACCGACTGAGCCACTGAGCCACCCAGGTGCCCCACAAATAATTTTTAAGTTGTTTTCCTCACTAATAATTGGTTCACATGAAACTGTGACATGAAACAAAAATATTTCATTTTTTTAAATGTTTATTTTATTTTTGAGAGAGAGAGAGAGAAAGTACGAGAGAAGGAATGGGAGAGGGGTGGAGAGAGAGGGAGACCGAGGATACCAAGCAGGCTCCGTGCTGACAGCAGAGAGCCCAAGGTAAGGTTTGAACTCACAAACCGGGAGATCATGACCTGAGCTGAAGTCAGACGCTTAACCACCTAAGCCACCCAGGCGCCCCTCCATCCAGTGCAACAATCTTTAAATTTAATTTCTGTTTCCAAGCCTGTGACTGTTGGCTCTGCAACACAAGAACAGCTTTCACAGCCAGCAGTTATAAATCTTTGAGGAATTCTAATAACTCTTTGATGTGCTTGGTTGCAACCGCGAGTGCACTTTGCCTAATGATTTGCTGACAAAGTTCACCGCCTGAGAACGGGCCATGTCTCTTCCGGTGCTCAGATGGGAGATTTACTATTTGTGCGGATGCCTCATGGCCGGGGACGATGAGAAAGACCACCTTCCACCCCTGGTCTTGACATTGCCCCCATGTGGGACTCTCTGTCTCCTGCAGCCGCCTCCACACCCAGGGCTGCTGCCAGGAATCTGGGCGTGGGTTCGGGCCTAGCCACCTCCTGGGGGCTTTGTGGTACCGCTAACTGCCCCAGGGCGTGCATACCCACGCAGAGCCACCTGCCGTTTGCACACTGGCCCCTCTGGACGCGGGCAGCCACATGTGCACGCCGCCCCCCAGCTTACTGTCCCTACTCACGCACATGCTGCATTGTGCTATCGAGCTCAACTTCCACAAGCCAAGTTCGAAGGTAAATGGTAACAAATTTTTAGGCAGCAAAGGCAGACGCTACACTGAGTACAAGGGCCTCCTGAGCACAGGGCTTTGAGCTGCCTTACATGTCGAAGGTTCTCGAAGCGGCCCCTCCCCCCCCCGCAGCGCCAGATCTCCTGCAAGAGAGATCGCACGACGGCTGGTTCAAGTTCAATTCCCAATTTACCACCGACCAGACCTTCACCAAGGTTGCCGGGTCCTGGTTTTCTAATCTGTAAAAGGAAAGTAGTAACATGCCACAACTCAGAGAAATGAGGCCACGGACCGACATGGGATGGGGTTACGGGGGTGGGGGGCGGCCTGCTTTACAATAATCCGTGTAAAGCTCTTAGCACAGTGCCTGCCATAGAGTAAATGCTCAATAAATTCTAGTTACTGATATTTTGCTGCCCATGATGAGAAGCAGGAGAGCACCGTGGTCGAGATGGTCGCCCCGGTGAGAATCCAGCCCTGGTGCCGCTTATGGCCCGCTGTGACTCTGGGCGAGTCAACCTCTCTGAGCTTCGGGCTTCTCTCTAACAAAACTCAGTGATTACTACAGGCAGAGAGCGTAGAAAAGTGCCAGGCACGTTGCAAGTACTCGGTTTCCGGCCATTCGTAGTTTTCATTACCATCGTCGATTTCTCCTAACAACCAGAACAGGCGTGTGGCCCCGCTCCCGTTGCAGATAAGAAACCGAAGCTCCGAGAGGTCAAGTAGCAGCTTACGCAGCGTCACACGGACCTCCAGGCGTGGAACCAGCTCTCGAACCCAGGCTGCGCCACCACATCCAGCCCCAGAGCCTGGACTCATACACTTGCTCTCCCCCAGAACACAAGCCATTCACAGAACCGAGGCACCTGCCCGGGCAATGAGGGTCCCCACACGGCCCGGGTTATCCGGCAAGACCACGGTAGAAAACTTCTGGGCGTAACTGATTTCCAAAACCCTTCCTGCCCTAACATCCTATGAACCCCAGTCTGAATTGGATTTACATCGCTTTTTGACTTTTCCACGGTTGCACTTCACTCACCCGCAGCGTCCACAGTATACGCAGACGAGCCTGAAGTGCCCGTGACGGACGGAGCGGATCAACCGACAGACGCCCCGGGGCGGGATCAACCCTGACTGCAAGCCAGCCGTTCGCTCACCTCCTCCGGTCCTGCTGAGCCAGGGCCCGGTGCAATTTTTATCACGCTTCCCCACCCGCCCCCTGGAACCGCTCTCCTCGGGCACAGCCCTGTTTCCCCACGGGCCAGGCTGGGCTCCAGCCTCAACCCGGAGGGGCCCCTGGCTGGGAGCGGAGAGGGGACAAAGGCAGCCCCCCCAGAGTGGGAGAAAGGTCAGGGGCGGTGCCTGCTGACGCCCACAGGGGGCAGGTGTTGGTCCCGCCCCCCACAAGGCGCACCTCTTGTCCGGAAGGTTTTACTGCCGTCGCACTTCACGCTGTGAAGGTCAGATAGTGGCGTAGTATGTGCAAAACCCTTAATTATGAATTTGATGATGTGGAAGCTCTTGGTGAATTAATCCCTTAAAGAGCATGAGCAACTGCTCCACGTTGGAGGAATCAGTGAGGGTCTAAAAGGAAAGAGATTGGAGGCTCCTGCTGCACGTGCGGGGCTCACGGGGAGCACCGTGGGATGGGGGCGCTGGGTGGAAGGACACGTGGGGGTAAGGATGGAGGACTGGGAGTGGGCGTGTGCACACTGGGGCGTGGGCACGGGAAAAGGCACCATGTGCTCAGTCGGGGAGCCCCCTGCACCTTCGCCTGCCGCCTCTGTCCTTTGCACCCACAGGTGCCTCTGGAAGGGTCGCTCTGTTCCCAGCAGGCACGAGCCTTCGCCATTCAAGGCTTCAATTCAAGGCTTCGCGATTCGACCCTCCTGCGGACCCGGCATTTCAAAATCCCACTTTGGGGGTGCCTTGGGGGGCTCAGTCGGTTAAGCATCCGGCTTGGGCTCAGGTCACGATCTCGCAGCCCCTGAATCCAAGCCCCGGGCACCAGGCTCTGTGCTGACAGCTCGGAGCCTGGAGCCTGCTTCGGATTCCGTTTCCCTCTCTCGGCCACCCCCCTGCGTTTGCTCTCTCTCCCTCTCAAAAAATAAATGAAAGTTTGAAAAAACAAATCCCACTTTGGCCCTGCCAGAATGAGAGATGCCGCAAGAAACCCAGCCCAAGCGAAAGCTGGTCACATAGGACTGGACTACACCTGCTCTGTGGGGACTGCATCAGCCAAAGGGGCTGCGGAAGGAAGGACAGGAGACCTAACAAGGTCGAACGGGCAAAGCACACCGCGTGGCACAACCAAGCTGCAGCCTGACGAAGGCTGAAAGATACTCTCAGTGACAAAATAGCACCCCCCCCCCATTGCATCACCATTCTGGGCGACGATAAAATATTGGTAAAACAAAGACTACTTAAAATAGTTGCCACGATTTTAATCTGCTGAAAACAAGCACAACGTGGTTGGTTTGTTTGTTTATTTTTTTTCAGTACACTTCTGATCGAAAGACAACATATATTCAGGAGAGTGCCAAGTGTACATCCAGCTTGATAGTTGCTCCGCAGGGAACACACCTGTGCACACTTTGTCCAGATCATGGTGTTGAACAGGGCACCACCGGAGCCTCGCCTGAGCTCTCTGTGTCATTACTCCACCTACATAACCACTGGCCTGATAAACATCACTGGTTTTGAACTTTGGATAAGTGGTTCCACGCAGGATCTACTTATGTGTGTCATTTCTCTGCTCGACATTATGTTCATGAGGTTCTTCCCCACATTGTGCATATAGCAATACTTTATTTACTCCTTGTTGTTGTCATAGAATATTCCGCTGTATGACCCTGCCACATGTTACCTGGATATTCACGCCATTACAGATAACGCTAAAACGAGCACCTAGGTATGTCATTAAAATGAGGGTAACCTAAGTCACTAAGGGCCCTTCCAACTCGAAACTAATTTCTAACCGTAGAAATTTGTATTTGATAGCTGGATATTCTGTTCGCTTCTTTCCATTGTTTCTGGCTAGATGAAACAGGTTTTAAAAGCTTTGCAAATTAGTAACAAATTAATTATAAAATCTATTACTAAAATCACTAAAATGCTAAGAGGGTCATTGCAAAGGCAATTAAAAAAGCAATACAAAAACATGAAAGAAAGAAAACTTGGTATATGTCAGTGGTCTTAAAACCAGTTTGAAAAGCCCCTAAGACAAGTTTTATCTTTCTTTGTTAAGTTTTTTAATGTTTATTTATTTTTGAAAGAGAGAGACACAGAGCGTGAGCGGCGGAGGGGCAGAGAGAGAGGGAGACACAGAATCCGAAGCAGGCTCCAGGCTCCAAGCTGTCAGCACAGAGCCCGACGCGGGGCTCGAACCCACGAACTGTGAGATCATGACCTGAGCCGAAGTCGGACGCTTAACTGAGACACCCAGATGCCCCTTTTTTAACTCCTTTAAAATACTCAGTCTGGAAAAGGAGCTAGGAAATAAGAAAGTAAAATTGCTGTGGGTTAAGCCTATGTTGTGCTGGTGTTTCTCAGGAGGTGGGGGAGAGGATCTATCTGTCTGTCCTGTATGCTCATATACTGGGGAGGATAGACAAAAACACAAAGCCTGTAAAAGGCAAGAGGGTTGGCTGGGAACCATCCGCACGAGCCCAGAATCCCAGAAAGTGTATCCTGCCTGGGGAGGGAGGGGGGCACCCTAGGTGGGTGAGGGAGGTGGGGCACCCACCGTGTGTTGGGGCCAGGATTTATATCATCTGTGTTACCTCCACTGCCCAACAAATCTAAGCCAAATAGTGGGTTTAAAATGCTCCTGACAGAATATATTGGGGTGATGGGAAGTACCCCAGTAATGCAAAACTGTATAAATTTACCAAAATTAAACTGTACACTTAAAATAAGTGAGCTTTCTAGCGTGCAAATTGCACCTCAGTAAAACTTTCAAGGGTGGAGGTTGGAGGAGGGGGCGGACCGCCTGCCTAGCTCCTCATCCCGATCACAGATCCACCATCAACAACTTCTTCTAGAACCAATACAGGAAGTTGATGCCCTTCGCCACTAGTATTCACACTGATCAAAAGTAGAATCAAAAGGGAAAAAAAGAGAGGCGCCTGGGTGGCTCTGTCGGTTAAGCATCCGACTTCAGCTCAGGTCATGATCTCACAGTTTGTGGGTTTGAGCCCTGCGTCGGGCTCTGTGATGACAGTCCGGAGCCCGGAGCCTGCTTTGGATTCTGTGTCTCCCTCTCTCTCTGCCCCTCTGTCTCTGTCTCAAAAATACATAAACATTAAAAAAAAAATTTAATAAAAAAAGGGAAAAAGAAATTCAAGATGCTCACGCTCTGTCTCTGTCTCAAAAATAAACATTAAAAAAATTTTTTAATAAAAAAAAGGGAAAAAGAAATTCAAGAAGAGAAAGGCAAGATAAAAAGAGGAGAAAATTTATGTGTGCCATGAGACATCGGCTGTGTTTGAGTCGCCTTCCAACATGTTTAAGCAACCGAGGCATAACAAACCAGGTGAAATCTGCATAAACTCATTACCATAAATTCATGATCGCTCAGTGATGGGTTCTTTTGAAAGCTCTTCAGAGGTGATAATGACCTTGGAATAAATAGGGGAACAAAAATAAACATATAGCACTGCTTCTCTTTGTGTTTTTCCAGGAGGGGCAGATTGGGGAGGCTTTGGCTCTGAGCCGGACCCACCAGAGAAATGTCATTCACAGCGATATCCAATCGTGTCTCTCCAGAGCCGGACCTTTCTGAAATTTCTCAGTTTCCTTGAAATGTGGTTACTTCCCCAAGAAGGTGGCAGTACAAATGCCACACCCCCCTCCCCGCCTCTTTCAACGCTTGGATTAATTATTCTTCCTGTTTTTTGTTTTTGTTTTTTTTTTTGGGGGGGGGTGCCTTATTCCTGGGTGGTGTTCCTCTGCTCTTTCACGTGAGTCGCGTGTACCTGTTTCCTGCTTCTGGTCCAGCTTGCACTGCTCCCGTCTTGTCATGGGACAAACCAAATCTACCTTTAAGCTAGGTCTGTGCTGTTCTGAAAATGCTATAATCTCCTTCCACCAAAATCAAGACAGCATTCCCCAAATAATACATTTTGGTAAAACTACTATATTCTGAACGTGTCATCAGGTGACTAGATTTCTTCCACTATTTTGCAAAGAAATCCCCAAGGACCATGTGTTCTTAAAATGAGTCCTTTTTAAACAGAAAATATGTACTTTTGTTTTTGAGAGAGAGAGAGCACGCAGGTGGGGGAGAGGGGCAGAGGGAGAGAGAGAAAGATCTTAAACAGGCTCCACACTCACTGCACACCCCAATGTGGGGCTCAATCCCATGATCCTGGGATCATGACTTGAGCTGAAATCAAGACTCAGAGGCTCAACCGACTGAGCTACCCAGGCTTCCTGGAAGTACGTACATGTTAATCATTATTTTGGTTTTTGATATTATAAAATAATGCATGGCATTTATACAAAGTCTAATAATACAGAAACATCTGTCATAACATGAGAAGCCTCCCTACATGCCTCTCACTCAATTCTGTTCCCCTCTGTGGTAACCACTGGGAATGGTTCTGTCTGTACTTATACACACACACACACACACACACACACACACACACACACAGAGTCACATGCTCACAATGTACTTCGGTTGTATACAATGTACACCGTGTAACTTCAATGGAGTAATTCTGTACTTTTTGTTCACTTAACACACCCTGGAGATCTTTTCCTCATGGTAAAGATAGTTCTAACTTCATTGCTTTTGTCTACTTCCTAGAATTCTGTTAGGCGACTATACCATGAATGAGGGAATAGATGGGCATTGAAGTAGTTTCTAATTTTTTGCCATTGCAAATCAGCTTCGGTGATTCTTAGACTTGAAAGAGAAGCATTACAAGGCACAACACTCACGGCCCAGTTGCCTTCCATGAAGGGTGTGCCAGCCCATGAGAATGTCCGTGTTCTCACGTGCTCACCATTCCTGGAGCTTTAGCTAACTTTTTAATATCACAGGATCGATGAATGAATAAAAACACTATTCCTATTCAATTTGCATTTTCCTGAATATCAGGAAAATTTAGCACGTTTTCAGATGTCTTCAGTCATTTGTATTTATTTGCCTATGAATTGCCTACGCATTTCTTTTTAAGTTTGTAACTTAATGCTAGTTAGTTGACACACAGTGTTATATTAGTTTCAGGTGTACGATGTCGTGATTCAACAATTCCATACATCACCCACTGCTCATCACGACCCATGCCCTCCTTCATTCCAATCCGTACTTAACCCATGCCTCCACCCGCCTCCACTCTGGTAGCCCTCAGTTTGTTCTATAGTTAAGAGTCTGTCTCTTGGTTTGTCTCTCCCTCTCTCTTGAACCCCTTTGCTCATTTGTTTTGTTTCTTAAATTCCACTTTTGAGTGAAATCATACGGTGTTTGTCTTTCTCTGACAGCCTTATTTCACTTAGCACCATACTCTGTAGATCCAACCGTGTCACTGCAAATGGCGAGATTTCATTCTTTTTTCTGGCTGAATAATATTCCATCGTATATACTGCCTCTGCATTCCTCCACCCATTTTTCCGACTGCCTTAACTCCAATTGGCTTCAAGAAATGCTATCAAGTATGGCTAAGTATCAATTCTTTATGTGAAGATATTTTCTCCTACTCTATTGTGTGTCATTTTACTTTGCTCATGATATTTCTTTGCTGTGCAGAAGTTTACATTTTTTATGGAGTCAAAGGAACGATTGATGGGATTTCCTTGCCTAGCCCCAAATTACAAATCGATTGTCCTATATTGGATTCCAAGACTGTCGTCTTTTTGTTCTTACGTCAAGACTCTAATTCCATCTGGATGCCCCATGTTCTATTTCCATTGTCTGGGTTCGTTTACTGAATGGGAGTTACTCAGGAATTCCATTGAGAAGAAGGGCCCCTTTCTGCAATGCCTTCCCCAGGTGTGTTTTAGGTTAAGGTGTCTTTTGCTGTGGTTTCTGGAAATGGAATCCATCTGCTTACTAAGTTCTAGTTAGTCCTCACTGGTAGTCCCTTTCTTTCTTTAAGCACTATTATGCTTTTATTCACATTTTTATATCTTCCTTTTCATTTCAATGGAATCTTGGAAGAAAATAGGATGTAAGTGCATCTCTCAGTCTGCCATCTTGAATGGAAATGTCTGTGCATGTAGGCTCTAAACAACATTTTCATTGGGAAATACAAATATGTACATAATGGAAAATTTGGTAAGTACAAAAAAGACACAAAGGAAAAAAATTCACTATTTAAAAATGATACTATGCTTTGAAAGCTAACATTGTGTATTTTCCTATGCCCTTAAAAAAACATGATTTTATTTTTTCAAAAATGGCTGTGAGTACTCCATTTGTGCATATTTGCCAGAAACTAATGGTCAATTTGCTTTTTTAATGACATACTTATTTCCAGAAGAGTAATACAGTACAGTCAAAAGTCTCCTTTCCAACCCATGACTCCCTTCCTGGAGTTAACAAATGATACCTGATTATTTTGTAAAGATAAAGTCCCATTGGTAGAATTGGGTGAGAAGCTATTTACCTTTCCAGCTCTTGAGACATGCTGGTTCTCCAGAAATGTATAAATCACATCACCCCTTTATGAAGGCTTGCTCTTTTTTCTAATATTTGTTATTTTGGGGGGTTTGGGGTTTTTTTTAAGTTTATTTATTTATTTTGAGAGAGAGAAAGAGAGGCAAAGAAGGGAAGGGGCAGAGAGAGGGAGAGACAGAATCCCAAGCAGGCTCCATGCCGTCAGCAAGGAGCCCAATGCAGGTCTCGAACCCACGAACTGTGAGATCATGACCTGAGCTGAAATCGAGCGTCAGACGTTTGACCAACCGAGCCCCCAGGTGCCCCTAATATTTGTTATTTTGGAAGGCAAGAAACATTCTAATATTCATTTTGCTAAGGATGAAGTTAGAGCATGTTTTCATATATTCATTAGCCTAGTCTACATCTTTCAGCGTTAAATGGGCTTTTCCTAGCCTTTGCCGCAAAGAACCTTTTAAAAATACTTTCTCACCTCTCAGGCTTATCGTCAACGCACTGAGTTTCCCCCACATCAAGTAAAATTGGATTGGGGTCTTCTCCAAACACGAAGGTCTCCACTTCCTTTAATGAAGATACCATCAGTGAGACTGCCCAGTGCTTTCCATTCGTATTTGTTTTAATGAGATTTCTAATAATGCTCGCGATTTCTTTCCCGAGGTCTACTCTGAACTTCTCACCAGAAAGTAAAGTAACAGCCCAGAATTTTGTCCAGAGAAAACACGGAGAGTACGTAGGCTGGTGTTTTCCACTGGCTGCCCATCTGATTTCTTACAGGCAGGAGGTGTGATCTGAAGGCCGTGACCCATTCGTCTGGGCCAGAGTCCACTGCCACTCCCTGGTATCACTCACCTCCACATGTTGGCCCATTCTGTCTCCGAAGCCTGGAACCTCTCCTCATCCAGGCTGGCCCCTATCGTCCACACGCCAGGCACAAGGCGTATATGTCTATCATTAGAATAAAAAAACCATCAGAGACCAGCCTTGAAAATTCCCTGAGCAGACAATACCAGTGTCGTTATGAAAGCAAAACTGAATTTCAGCTTATTTTGTAAGACTCCCTTGACCTTGGTTCTTTCTTGCCTATACCTCTGACAAAACTAGAACTGTTTCCCAAGGTTGGTATGTGGTAACCACTGACCCAGTTTCTTATCATTTAAGAAGATTCTGACATTACAACCAATCGCAGCGAAGAATAAAGTCACTGCATTCTCACTATACAAGCTGCTTTAGTATGACACTCATTCCACGTCTTGGTCTGTGTGTGTTTCCAGCGTGCAAACTTTCTGGTGTGTGCGCAATAAGCTTTGACTAATTGCTGGTTCGGTGATTCGCTGGTTTTATGCCTGTTATTTCTGAACTTTCGACACTATCATCCATACATGTGCGGTTCAGGAATGAGTCTCCCCATCGCTCCGAAAAGTTCTGCCGTTCTCCGGAGCCGTACAGAGTCTTGCACGGCACATACCCTCATGCGATGATTACAGAGCTAAAACCAGGGCACCCCCGGCCTGCCCCGTTCACTTTCAGACAGCACAGCTGGGCAAATGCTTTCCCCAGCTCACCGCAGCCTACAGAACACAAGTAAGTAACCTCCTGCGTGCTGAAATGACATTCAAGGCTCTTCCCTGCACCTGCTTTTCCAGGCTCATACAACCTAGTGTTCCTTTGTAGGGAAAACTGTGCGGTTCTTTCCACACCCAACTGGCTAACCTGCTCTCCTTTTGAGCCTTCACCACTGACGTGTGTCCCACCCCATCCTGGGTGAATTCCAAATGCGGTCTTACCCTCACTCCCCGGTTTTCCTTCAACACCCCATAACTCACTGATATTTCAGCTTCTTAGGCCACCCAACAAACTCCACCCTACATAATAAAGCCTTTCAGCAGTGATGTGTGCGGTATTAGAGGGTTACCTAATGTTAACTGAACATCTTTTTTTCTCCACGGTTGCAGCATTGCTCTATCTTCTAGATCTTTGTACACACAGGTGTTCAATAAACAATGATTGGGCCAGAGTCCATTGTTGACTTTTTCTCAACCTCATCTCCTTACACTTGATCTTAGCCAAAAGGCCGAGAAGCCATCAACCTCATCTCCTTAGAACCAACTTCGCCCCCGCCTACTTCTTGGCCTCCTGCCAGCGCCGCACCCACTCCTGCCCAGCACCCCACTCCTTCCAAGCGTCTCTCCCACACCCACCTTCCTTACAGCCACAGGTCCAGAGAAGCTGTCGACCTTGACTGCAGGAGTCAGATTCTGCTGGAGAACTCCGCATCTGTGCCCCGTTCTGCGAGGCGCAGAGACCTGACCTGGCTCCCTTCGGGCAAACCGCGTCGCCCCCCCACCCCGCCCCCCCTCCAAGGACTCTGCACCTTGCCTCCTTTTTGTTCTCTAACACAACGGTTCCCACCCTCGGGACTGCTCTTTGGAAACACTTGGGGAACTTTTTCTGTGCTGATACCTAAGCCCTTTCCAACCCAGAAATTCTGACTTCATAATCCAGGAGGCAGCCTGGATATCGGAATTTTTCGACACCCTGGGATGATTCTTCTCTTCGAAATCCACCGCGCGTCCGGCCACGGCGACCAAATAAATGTCCGGCCCGTACATCTGGCCGCCAGGGGGAAAAGAAAGGCAGGAAAGAAGGAGCGCGGGCCTACGTGGCCTGCGGGAGCCCCGGGCGGCTCCACCCACTGCGCGGGCGCGGCTGACCTACCCTTGGCCTCGGGCCAGCTGCGGGAATAAACCCCTGAGCCTCGCCCGCCGCGAGCCAGTGAGGCGGTGCGCGTAGCAGGGACTGCTTCTCCGCGGACAGCGAGGGCAGCGTGTCCCGGGTGAGTTACCCGAGTCCTGATCCGGGGCCAGGGCCGGGCAAGACCTCCACGGGGACGGGGCTCCGCGCCGCGCCAGCGCCCGCATCCGCACCCTCGGGCGGGAACGCTGTAGCACCATGGGGGGGGGGGGGGGGGGCGGGGGGGGTGGTCGGGTGGGGGAAGGGCGCGGGCAGGTGAGCCGGAGGGAGCGCCCCTTTGTCCCCGAGATTCAGACTCGCGAGACCCAGAAGGAAGGGCTGCTAGCGTCCCCTCCCCGTCCCGGAGCAGAGGGCGGGATCCGTCCCTGGTATCCTCTTCCGTCCACGCTGCCTTGGTCCCCAGCTCTCTGCTGCTCAGTGCGTCTGCCTCTCCCTCCCCGCCGCCCCCGCCCCATTCATCCCATACCTCTTACCGGAGCTCTTTGCTGCCTCCTGGGCTGGGAAGAGAAAGGCACCTGCTCACATTGCCCCCAAATAGTTAAGCCTACTGTGTTTGGTTGTTTTTTTTTTCTTTTTGAAAATAAGCTCTGGGGCGCCTGGGTGGCTCCGTCGGTTGGGCATCCGACTTCAGCTCAGGTCACGATCTCACGGGTTCGTGAGTTTGAGCCCCGTGTCAGGCTCTGTGCTGACAGCTCAGAGCCCGGAGCCTGCTTTGGATTCTGTGTCTCCCTGTCTCTCTCTGTCCCTCCCTTGCTCTCTCTCTCTCTCAAAGAGAAATAAACTTTTTAAGAAATTTAAAACAGTATATAAAATAAAATAAGCTGTCTATACCCAACGTGGGGCTTGAACCTACGACTCAGATCAAGGGTCGCCGGCTCTAACCGAGCCAGGCTCCCCCAGTTAGTTCCGCTTTTGAACCAAGTGGTGAGAGGCCGTGGGATGGAGACACCAAAGAGGTGTCTATAACCTGATTACATTCAATATGCTCTGTAACTACATAAGGCACAGTCTTGACACTGAAACCGAACCCCGCATTTACTTTTGTTGGTAAGGATACTTCCTATAACCATCCTTTGTTGTTATGACCAGGGATTATAATTCACATGCCAGCAGGAACGTCAGTCGGAGCTCTAGCTCACGCACAGGCATTTTGCTGCTGTTACGTGCCTGGCTTTGTTCTAACAAGGCCCCCACGTGATGAGCTTTAGGAGTAGAACCGGAGATGATGAGTACCCTGCCGGCAGGTGCTGAAATCCAGCCCAATCCCTCTTGCCCCACCCCCACCCCATGCACCCTGGAGGGAGCCGTGTACAGAGCAACGAGGACCTTTTTTTCTTTCCAATTGGCTCAGAAATTTCATAAGAGATCATCGTGGCCATATTACACACCCTATTACTTTACCTGTATTAAGTCTTTTGACTTCCACACATGCCTCCATTGGTGCCTGCTGTGGAATCCCCTTATTTAGAAGAGGAAACTGAGGCACAAGAGATAAAATCATTTTTACCAAGGTTGCCGAGAAGTCAGTGGCAGATCCAGAATTCCAACGCGCGCTGTCATGTTTTTTTAATGTTTATTTACTTTTGCGAGAGACAGACAGAGTGCGAGCAGCGGAGGGGCAGAGAGAGAGGAAGACATAGAATTTGAAACAGGCTCCAGACGCTGAGCTGTCAGTACAGAGCCCGACGTGGGGCTCGAACTCACAAACTGGTGAGATCATGACCTGAGCTGAAGTCGGACGCTCACAACCGACTGAGCCCCCCCGGACGCCCCCCAGTGCACACTTTAATCTCTACACCTCACTACCTGTGCAGATCCCCAGCAGACACCCTAAACCCCAGATGCCCGGGGCAGACCTCAGGATGCCAGGCTCTTAAGAACCTAGTAAGCATCTGCCGAGACAGCAGTAAGTGGTAAGACCTTGCCCCGGGTCTTAGGTCATGCCCATGTGGAGATGGTAGAGTGCTGGAGTCTAGAGCCTGTGGCATTAAGAACCTTCCCCCAGGTCAGGGGTGAGACTTCTAAGCACCCAGATGGTGCTGGAGTCCCGCGAGGAGAGACGTGGACCTCTGGCCTTTGGGCGTGGGTTTAACAGTGGTTCTCCCGGAGGGGGCATTGATAAGCTGGTGTGGGTTTTCCCCGGAAGAAGTGTTAGCGGCGACCAGGCTGCAGCCGGGGGAGGGTGCCCGGGGTGCCCTATTACTGGGGGAAGTCTGACCCTCATTGTTGTAGCTCTCAAGCCACACGTCCCGCGAGTGAGCTTAAAATAAGAGCGTGCCAACCGCCGTCTGCCCTTCAAAGCACCTTCCTTCCAAACCGCGCAGGGCCTGAGACGCCCAGTCAGTCATCCAAAGGCGACTGTGTGAAAATAAATGTGAGCAAAGACGGCGGAGACTTTGAGGGCCATTTCATCCAAAGCCTGGTGAAACCAGCACCCCGCCACATCCATGCCCCCTACCGCCAGCGCTCTAATTCTTTGGACCGTGTTGGACACACAGGCCAAACCTTCCTCGAGCCTCAGGCTCCTTCTCCCCTCTGTCGGTCAAGCTGCTTCCAGCTCTCTCTACTGCTGGCCATTCATCAGTTGACTACTTGCTCCAATGCCACCTTCCGGCAAATCCCTCCTGTTGCTTCTTCCCCAGCACCCGGTCTAAATCAGATCTCCTGTCTACTCTCCATAGCACCCTGTCATTCTTTATTTATTTGGCTCCATGTCTGTTTCTTCAACTAACCCTTTGCTCGTGAGGGCAGAGATCATGGGAGGCTACCCAACCCCTCAGCTCCAGTGCCCAGCATCAGACCTGCCCGGCATCGGTGCTCGGCGGACGTAATAAATGAACTCAGCAGGCCCTGCGCTAAACGGCAGCCAAGGCCTTGGGTGAACCACATCCCCATTCGTTGTGATCTCCAGCTCCATCCGTAGAATGAGACAAGAAACAGCAGTTGAGCCCCCAACAATTTCCTAAGGGTCCCACCATGCCCCAAGCCCTGCTGTCGATGAACCTCTCCACCCATCGTCATGAGCCGTGACTAGTCTGTCCTCCGCCAAACTGCAAAACAAGTGACCTCCTGCTGTTCTTTAATGAAGGACACCTCCTCACCTCTTCTGTGCCTCTCAATCGGGCACCCCGTTCAGGGAAGCTTCCCACCCCCAGCACAGTAGCCCCCCTGCTACACATGTCTTCTCACACCGTAGGAAATAAGACCTACCCTTCTTTCCCAGCGGGTCTTTCGTAAAGCATCATGTAAACTCACTCTCACTAACGTGTGAGTAACTGATAACAGGATGTAAGCCATGGCCCTGTACGAGTGACAGGGCAGGCCTTCTATTCATTCAACAAACCTATCGGGTGACTTCTGGGGGAGCAGCACTCTGAACCCGAGTCACATGATGACGTTCCCAAAGCACATACCGTGGGCCAGCATTGCACTCAAGCACATGATGCAACCAACAGGGCTTTTGTGATTACTGTTAAGAAAGGTTAACTAGGAGAAATAATTTTCTTCTTCTTCGGGTCAAATGCTGGCACGGTTACAGTGCCTGGGGAGTGAACATTTCTGTCCTGTACGGCACTCAGATGTGTGCCCCACTTGGTGCTGCGAATGAAAGTTGGCCAAGACGCAGTCCCTGTGGGCCCCCTGCCCTTTCTAAGTTCAGAATCTGCTACCAAGAGAGAAGCTTCAATTACACAGCCAGTTTCTTCCACTATCTCAGAAAGCTTGCGCTCCACATAGATGGCACACTCAGAGGGAATGGTCCCCGAGGTCTTTACGTGGGTCTCTCTTTCTCTGTAGGTCTCAGCCACAGCATGGCTTCCAACCTGAAGTTCACCAAGGAATTGATCACCTTCTTAGGAAAAGCAGTGATTGCTCTTCTGGAGACCCTGATTTTCACCTTCATCCCCAGACCACGGAAGAACGTTGCCGGTGAAATCGTGCTCATCACCGGTGCTGGGAGAGGACTGGGAAGGCTCTTGGCCCTCAGATTTGCCCACCTCGGATCGGTGCTGGTTCTCTGGGATGTCAACAAGGAGGGGAACGAGGAAACATGCAGGATGGCTCGGGAAGCCGGAGCCACAAGAGTCTATGGCTACACTTGCGACTGCAGCCAAAAGGAAGAAATATACCGAGTGGCCGAGCAGGTAGGTGTTGCGTCTCGCCATCTCCCGTGGGCGGTGAGCTCTCTCTACAGATTCGCTCACGTGCATCCTTCTCTTTGTCTCAGCCCCTTGCTCAGTGCGGATTTGCCTGTCTCCAGCATCCCTTTAATTTAAAAAGTATCGGGGAGTGGGAACGAGGATTTTTGAGAGGTCACTGTATACAATATACCATGCTAAGCAGCCCATCTATATTGTATCATAATCTTATAAAGTGAGGTCCAATATTATCTTCATTTGACAGATAAGGAAACCGAGGCTGAGGGAGGTAAGCAGCTCACCCAAGAAACAGCTAACAAGTGGCAAAGACCGAGCTTGGCCTTGAGTCTGTTGACTCCAGCCAGAATACACCCACTACACACCAGGCAATACGGGCTGTGCTTTCCCCTGTTACAGTAGAAGAGGCAGGGGGCAGCCCCTTTCTTGGAGGGAAAAGGGGGCACAGAGATCTTGAACAATCTGCTCAGGGTCCCGGAGCTAGCACGTGGCTAAGCCAGGACTCGACCCCGTTTCCTGTCTGAGTTTAAACCCAGCTATTTCCACCACACCACAGTGCCTTTCACGTGAATGTATATTTCGCCTAAATAGTCATGAGAAAAACAGAATATTGTATTCATCCCAAAGACCCTTGACCACAGTTGCTCCTTAGGCGGTGATACCGCTGCCCGTGCAAAGAAGGCTGGCAGGACGTCACCACTCCAGCAGGCAACGGTAAGGGTTTCCTTAGTGTGTGGAGGCACATAGTCGCACGATGGCTGCCTCCTCTCCCTCATGAGGATTTCTGTCCCCTCGCGTCGGCATGAGTACTCCACACATCACTGTCCTGGGCCGCCCTTGTGGCAACACCCAGAATTCCCCAGTTTAGTGAGAAGGAAGGAACCCGCCACGTTGGAATGTTCTGGCACAATTTCTAGGCCCTGAGTCGAATCCCCTTTGCTGCTTCCCACCTCACTGTCTCCTGGTAAGGTTGGCAGGTCACCGGCTGGTGGGTGTGCTTTCAAGTTTTGTTTCAGTTTTCCGCATCGGTAACTGCAGCCTCCGTCGCAGGCAGCCCGGTACAATGCGGGGACCCAAACCTGACAAGCGCACGCCTCCCTCGAAGCACAAGTATGTCTCTGCTATTGCTGAGCTCACAGCTTCACCCCTGGGCACTTAAAGCACCGATCCCCTGGCATGTTCACTCGTGCCGACTGCAAACAACTCCTCTCAGCACTCCTCATGTTTACTTATTTTTGAGAGAGCGAGAGAGACAGGATCCGAAGCGGGCGCCAGGCCCCGCGCTGTCGGCACAGAGCCCTACACGGGGTACGAACCCACGATCCCACAAACTGTGAGATCGTGACCTGAGCCAAAGTTCAGTGCTTAACTGACAGGCGGGCACAGCTTGTGTGGGAATGTCACTAGACCTGTCAGCCGGGGTCTGTGGCCACATTCTTACAGTGAGGAGCGTAGTGATTGCAGAAGAAGGAAACTAGTTAAAAACTAGAGTCGGTGGCCTTTACCTTAGATGCTACCCTCTGTCTCCTGTACACGATACTGACAAGCTTACTCTCATCCCATGGGTGAGCATTTTATTAGGCTGTCATTGGTCAGTAATAAATATGTAAGTCACATACAGTTAAACCTGGTCCCTTTGGCTCTAATGTGGCAGGGGCTGAATACTCATGATGTCTTTCCAAGTTTAATTTAAAGGGAGAAAGCAGACTTTGGAACAAGAGAGTCCTTTAAAAGAAAAAAAAAATAGATGAAGATCAACCTATATGCTAAATAGATAAATCAATAGGAAGGAAGGTTATTCACATGAAAAATCTTATCACGGATGCTTAGCCCCGTACATTTAAAGTATGATTCATAGAGATATAATTTTCATATATTGCAAAGATACAAGCCTAAATGCCATTTAAAAAAAAATTTAATGTAATTAATTAATTAATTTAATTTTTATTTAATTTATTTATTTTTGAGAGACAGAGAGAGACAGAGCATAAGTCACCGGTGGGGGAGGGGGGTGCAGAGAGAGAGGGAGACACAGAATCCGAGGCAGGCTCCAGGCTCTGAGCTGTCAGCACAGAGCCCGATGCGGGGCTCGAACTCATGGGCCATGAGATCATGACCTGAGCCGAAGTCGGAGGTTCAACAGACGCAGCCACCCAGGCGCCCCTGGAGGCCATTTTGAAATTAAAGTCGGATGTTTATTCGGTCAAGTGTTTGAGAGCACGCTTGATCTATGTGAGAGGCCACAGTGGACATACATGCCCCTGTTTATTTCCCTTGGATGTCACTTCTAGCCTTGCCAGCCCTGACTCTGAGCTAACGCGTCAGCCTCTAATGCTAGTACTGTCTTCCAGTCCACAGCCCGGACCAGCTTTTTTTTTTTTTTTTTTTTTTTTTTTTTTTCAGTTGAGTGTAGCTGACACACAATGGCACACTGGCTTCAGGTGTCCAACATGGTGACATGGTAACACTGTTATGTGTCACGGCCCACTCACCACAGGTGTGGTGTCACCGTGCAACACTACCACAGTACCACTGGCGACATTCCTCGCGCTGTGCCTTCCGTTCCTGTGGTTTACTCATTATTCCGTGACCGGAAGGCCGTACCTGACTCTGCCTCAGGTAGGGCTGGTTGTGGCTAGCCTTGACAGCCGTTCAGCTTGAACTTGGCGACGTATTTTAGCTACTCTCCAAATAAAACTCTAATTTAGATTGTTTTGGATGCTTTTATCTGAAAACTCTACCATGAAGCGTGAGCTTTTCTTAGTCTGTATTTCGTCCTAAGGTTTTTCCCTAGGCCACCCATCTAGTTGGGTAACAAATAAATACCCAACACATCAGCCTCGTTGCTAGGACCCACAACCTCAGATGACAGACAGCCTCAGGTGGTGTCAGTAATATGCCCCCCTCTGTGCCGACTGCACCCATATACACAGGTGCACACATGCGCACACACACACACACACACACACACACAGAGCTAGAGATGTGAGAGTACTGTGTGAGCTTCCTGTTGAGCATGGGGCACCTGCAGCCGGTGGCTGTCGCTGACCTGGGGACAGAGGCCCTGCTGTGTGATACAGATCACAGTGATGAAATTCAGAACACAGAAGGGAGCAGAAGGGCACCACCCTCTCGCGTGGCCAATCCTGGAGAATCCCGTGCTCACTTCTGCCAGTAGAGCCAAGATGACAAGCTAAAGATTCACCGTAAGCGGAAGGCCCCAGAGTCACACCCAGACATTTTATTTCTGAAATAAAAGTTACCGAGTGCCTACTCGGGCCGGCAAATGGAGCCCACTCAGATCCTCTCTTGACACATCTTAGCACCCAGAAGCCTGTGTCAGGGAGAAGAAAACCAGCCCACTAGCCCAAGCAGGACAGACAGGTTCTGCGCTGTGCCTCGAGTGTAAAACGTGTTTAGGAATTTTGTGCTTCCTCCACACCCTCCTGCTCCGCCCCCCTCTCAGTGTGGGCTGGGTCTTAATTTATATGTCACGCCTGTAATGCCTTATGTCCTGTCACAGTGATTGAACTCACCTGCTACATACACAGAGCCTGCAACAAAGCGACTGATCGCTTAAGTATGAGGATAGCTCTAACCGCTCTGTTAAGGCCGAGGCCCTGCAGTGTTGGAACCGTCCTAAGAAGGGGGGCGTGGAGGGGGGAAGAAATGAGAAGAAAACCATCAGACTTGGATCTCTGATGCTCTGCAAACTCAGCAAGGGAAATGAAACGTGCTTTGTTTGCAAAAGACGTAAACCCCATCTGTGTTAACAAGGATAAGAAGCGTCTAAAAACTATGGGAAAATTAAACTTCGATCATGTAAGGAATTACTCTATGGGTGGTGTGGCTCTTGTTACTCAATTCAGGTTAAAAAAGAAGTCGGCGATGTCTCCATCCTGATCAACAATGCCGGAGTTGTGACAGGCGGCGATTTCCTCAACTGCCCAGATGACCTGGTAGAAAAGTCTTTAGATGTGAATTTCAAAGCGCATTTATGGGTAATTATTTTTTCGTCTCATAACAAATATACAGTTACTCGGAATTTAGACGTACTTCCTCTTATTCTCTTACAATTGTATTCACGTGTAAATAAAGCACAGTCTTCTCGGTTTTAGACTCCTGATCCAACTTAGCCTGCACTTGCCTGAGACCCTGCTCAGGAATCTTGCAAAGACACAACTTTGCCCATGTCTTTATTATCATTTATCGATCGCCAGCCTATCCTAGGCACCTCCTGCGTAATCCTTGATACAGCTCAATGAAATAAGGGATCAGAGGAGTTAAAAGATTTGCTCGAATCTACACAGAAATGACACCACATACATGACCAGGCTGACCTTATCATTTGCCTAAGTTGGAACTCTTTTGAAAGTGGAGGAGGTAAAAAATCTAGAAATAACAAAAAATAAAATAAAGTGGAAGAGGGCATTATTAATAAACAGGCATTAATCAGGTCTATTCTGGGCAAACCAAGAATGGCTCAGTATCCAATCCAACACCTGGCTCAGTATCCAATCAAGCAAAGGAAAGTTTCTTCCTGTAGCCTCGGTGACATTAAAGGGCACAGCACAGGTACCATGGACGTTAAGGGGCACAGCTCCTGATCTTCAGAGGTGATGGTCTTCCTTGCAGAAGTTGTGTATTCCTGGTCTTTGCTGAAGCCCGTCTTGCCATGCCTCCGCACCCACTCACATGCCCCGGCTTGCCTCTCCCTGTTCCTGTTGCCCTGGGCGGCCTCTCTGCTGGGAGGGAGTATTTGCTGGAGACTCCTGAGCTCCCCTCTCCTCACGCTTTCCCACCTGACCCCCCACCCAACTCCCATGTGGTGGCCTTCAAATGTTATTTTTCTGTCCCCTAGTTTCACCAAAAAGCATCCTTGCGTGGTGGTATTTTTGGCATTCTGTATCGTTTCCAGGAGAAAGATGGAAACATCCAGAACTAAGCGGCCGCCACGTTCCTTCAGGAGCTACTGCAAGTGATTTATGTTACCCTGTCCCAAATGTCCCTCTCCTTCTTTAGAATGAAATGAGATTATTCAGCCAGAATGAAGATAAAGCCATAATCTCATGTTGGGTTCTTTTTCCTCCTCTCTGTTGTCCTTGGTCTTTTCCTTCTCTCTCCCTCTTCCTTTAGTTGTCCCCACAATGCTGGCGTGTCCCTGCCCCACATTAGCCTCACTCTTGACGCTCTGTCGGGGCAAGTCTGCATACATTCTTTGAGCCTCTGCACGGAGCAGGCACTTACTTGCTAGAGGGTCAGAGAGCTCATGGTGACCATGCTCCCAAGGGATGCGTCCCCAGGAAGAAGTGACTCACCTCAGACTGTCGGAACTCAGGGGGCTTTTTATTATGCTGCACTGTTGGCTCATTTTGTTTTTCCACCTCTCCCTACATGTTAGTTTCTTTCTGACACTCATTGCGATGCACGCAAACGTTCTTTGACTTTTATAAAAAATCCCTTTTCTCATATTTATCCGTATTACTCACATTTGAAAGTAAATATGAAACATAAATTCATGTAAGTATGCAGTTATTCCTGTTTAATGAATTACTTTTTCGTTGTAGAATATATCTTTTATCAAAGCTCATTTCTCTCTCCTTTACCTTCTTTCTTTCCAGGTCCCAAATCAAAAGTGAAGGTGTTCTGTAGTACTGAGACACAGCATAGGTCCTCTTTTTCTAGCATATTCTCTTTAATGACATGACATACAAATAAGAAACCATTATTCAAAGAAGTAGAGATGAATTTCAAGACGAAGTGATGTTTTTATTTAGTTTTTTAAGTTTATTTATTTTGAGAGAGAGAGCACACACTCACGCACACACACACGTGTGTGAGCAGGGGAGGGGCAGAGAGAGGGAGAGAGAGAATCCCAAGCAGGCTGTATGCTGTCAGTGCAGAGCCCGACTCGATCCCGTGAACCATGAGATCACGACCTGAGCCAATATCACTTAACCAACTAAGCCACCCAGGCACCCCGAAAGTGGAATTTTTAAACCAAAGCCAACAGCGGTGTGTCTGATGAACAATATTCAGAAAAATTTGAAATTCAAACATGACCGAAGTTGGGGGAGAAAGGCAATATTAATCTGAATAATCATGTCTCCGAGTACTCTTACTGGTTTATGGATTGTCCCCACCATAGTTCAGACTGTCCTGTACAGCTTCAATTACTGTCTGAATAGTGTGTTTTTGAAAGTCAAATGTGAGCAAAATGTAAGTCTGAATAAATTATTTTTAATAATATTAGAACTGCCATCAGAAAAATATTGATTTAAAGGTTAAACAAGTTAAGAAGCTTACTTTCCAGATGTTTAAATTTTTATATCCCCGTGCCTTCAGGTATTTTTATGAACTTAAAAGACTTTCTTCGTCATACAGAAACGTCTGAAAAAAAGTATAAAAGGTTAACAGTCTTCTTTGCCTTTCTTAGACGTATAAATGCTTTCTACCTGCTATGATAGCTAATGATCATGGCCATTTGGTTTGCATTTCAAGTTCAGCTGGATTAATTGGAGTAAATAAACTGGCAGGTAAGAGAAATGTAATATTTTGCACTCACAAACTCTTTTATAACTTGTCTTACTCAGCTCTGAATAATCAACATTGACCTCAGGTACTAATGATAAAGGGGAATAAATCAAGAGATATATTCCACAAGGTAAGTGGTGGAGAACATTGTGCCTCAAAACTGCCCATCAGATATGCTTACACAAACTTGAACTCTGCACTTTGGGATCATTGGGTCCACGCAATCCCCTGGAATGAAAAAAAAAGAGAAAAAGGAGCGCCTGGGTGGCTCCGTCACTTAAGCGTCCGACTCTTGATTTCAACTCAGGTCATGATCTCACAGTTCACGAGATCGAGCCCTGCCTCAGGCTGTGTGCTCTGTGGAACCTGCTTGAGATTCTCTCTCTCCCTCTCTCTCTGCCCCTCCCCTGCTTGTGCCCCCCCCCCCTCTCTCTCAAAATAAATAAACATTTAAAAGAGAGAAAGAAAGAGAGAGAGACACCTGACTGCTAATTTTTTTATACAAGTGGTTAGCATAGTCCCCCCCCCCCACCCAATCCCCCTGGTACTGTTATCAGGATGGTGAGGAGAAGCACTGGGCCTTCGGAAGTTTCCATCGAGTGGTCCCCTTCGGCTGTGGGTCTGGAGAAAGTTTCTCCAGCCCAAGAAACCGAAAATCAACCTCTCTGCTTTTCCACTGGTTGAAGACTCGCGGCTCAAGACGGTGCACAGCGGTCTTAACACAGTTCGAATCGGTTCCGCGAACCGGGTTTTCAGAATCACTGGCCACCCCAGATGCTACCCGTCTACACACACCTCCCTGAACACAGGACCTCCTTTCCTCCAGCCTCCTTGGAATCCACCGCATTTTGTTATTACCTCACGGGTCTTTGGACTCACACGGGGCTGTTTGCAGCTTCTCTGAGTCCTTTCCCTGGCACATCTGTCTAAAGATGCAAGACCGTCCGGCGCCCTGTTCACCTTAGGAACGTGTGAGCTTTTTGTAATCCCCACGGTGTTCTTTTGGCTCCCCGGCAGCAGAATCCCCAGGCGTGCCATTTAGGATCCAGGCTGCCCGAGTCCCAGGCCATATGGGCTCATCTGAATCTCAGAGATCAAGGGGCTCAGTGAACCGCATTTACACCAAATGACTCAGAGGACCCTGGAAGCTGCTTGGGACTCCCCCTCTCCCCTCCCCTCCCCCCACCGGCTAACCCGTGGCCAATCTGGGGACCCGAGTCTTGCTGGTTGCGGTAGCTGCTTTCCCTCCAGAACAATGATGAACAACAGGTTTGCCCCTTCTGATTGTGTGAGGAAAAGGAAAGTCAAAGTCTACCGAAATGCCTTTTCTTCTCCAAACGTTTCCACGCCTCGAGTTCAAAATCTATGTTGTTTTAACTTTCCCTGGGTCTAGCTTGGCCATCTAGCACGATGAGTAATTCCATTCCTCTGGAGTGAGTGTAAACCAAAAGCCCACCAAGGACGTGAAGGCCACTTCCCATTCACCCTGCATTTGCAGGATGCGTAAGAGGTAGAGGTTGACGTTCTCCAGAAGAGTCGGAAGAAAGAGTCATAGTTAGGAAAAAACTTGATCTGAGGATCGTGACCCACGTTGATCTCTTCAGCCTGGACTCTACCTCCTGTATTATTTTATTTATTCTTACGTGTGTCTCCCCACCCTGATTGTGTTGAAATTCTTTGGGACGGGGACTAGTTGCACATGCTGTACCCTGCGTAACAGCTAGCGGAGGGTCTGACGACCCGTCGAGGTGAAAGTGAAAGTGAAGTCTAGCATTGTGACCCTCCGGAGGCGCCCCCGAGCCCCGCTTCTCCGGGAGGGCCCTTGGTCCTTGTCAACCAGCCTTGAAGTGACAGCGTTCCTTCCCACTCGCCCCTCGCTTCCTGCAGTGGGCACAGACCAAAGCCATACAAACTAACTCTGAACTTGTCCCATCCTTTGTCGGTATTAGTGTTGGGAGGAAACCTCGATGTAATGCCGTTTGAAAACTCCAGTATAGACATCAGTGTCGTTTGCCTTTTTCAGATTACTGTGCAAGTAAATTTGCAGCCTATGGATTTGCTGAATCTGTATTTATAGAAACAATAGTCCAGAAACTAAAGGGGGTCAAGACCACTATTGTGTGCCCATTTTTTATAAACACTGGAATGTTTGAAGGTTGTTCTACTGTGTAAGTACGTCCTTTGATTTTAAGAAAAACTACATTTTAGGGGGGGCGCCTGGGTGGCTCAGTCAGTTGAGTTTCCGACTTGGGCTCAGGTCATGATCTCACAGTTTGTGGGTTCGAGCCCCACATTGGGCTCTGTGCTCACAGCTCAGAGCCCGGGGCCTGCTTCGGATTCTGTGTCTCCCTCTTTCTCTGCCCCTCCCCCACTCATGCGCACTCTCTCTCTCTCTCTCTCTCTCTCTCAAAAATAAACGCTGAAATTTTTTAAAAATAAATAAATAAATAAAACTACATTTTTAAAAATGATGGACCACCTATTTTATTTTATTCTATTTGTTAATGTTCTTTAAAAAGGTATTCAGATTCAGCCTGATCTATAATTGGTTTCAGAATTTTTTTCTTTCTTCAGATGTCTTTGTGTTGAAGATATTGAGTTTACTGTGGATGCTTTCTCAAGGCTGGGTCCAGCTCCTACCACCCCTGGAACCGGACCTACCCCCCCACACACACACACACACACCCCCACCACCATTCCTGGCCTCACTCTCTGTCTGCCACCAAACTCTGTCCTGCCCCCTTCCCTGTCTCCATGGAAAGACTGAGAATCACTGAAGGGACACAGATGCCCAAATCTGCATCTCATGGAGATGACGGGCAGCTATTTAATATGACTTCACCTCGCTGCATATTGTGACCTGAGTGTATGAGTTAGAATCCTCTTGTGCCATTTCAAATTAAAGTTGTTATTATCGTGTTGATAATAAAGCAGTAAATCTAGAAATAGGTCAAATTGGCAGGGAAAGAAGCAAGCAATAATGTCTTATAATCTTTCTTATCCCTGATTTGTGAGATTTATTATTATTAATTTATTAACTTGGGCTTTTTTGTTTTTGCTTTTTTTCACTCCCTAGCCGTCCTTTTCTGTTACCGATTCTGGAACCAGAATACGTGGTTGAAAAGATAGTCGATGCTATCCTGAAAGAGAAAGTGTACTTATATGTGCCAAGGTTTTTATACTTCGTAATGGTTCTTAAAAGGTAAGGATATCACCTTCCTATGACTTCTCTAATAAGCCAGTCAATAACTTATCCCCTACCAGGAGGGGCCACTGAAAAACTGTCTGTTAAAGGACTGATCTTTGATCCCTTCATTGTGTCTATTTGCTGACATGATCTCAAATTCCCATAGTTGGCAGTGTTTCCCCGTGAGAGTCTAGAGAATGCAATTGGATTCTTCCCGCCCTCTTAGTATTGCATTATGGTCAAAAAGAAGTGTATTTCCTGAATGATCTGTGGACAGACTGAAGTGATTTTTTTTTTTTTTTTTTTTTAAGGAGAGATGATTTTTCTTGTGGGCATCATAGAATAATCATGTTGGAACAGATAGTGTGTCCATGCTTCCTCGAGGACAGAGTCCCAAAGTTAAGGCCAGATAATAAGCCAAACATTTCAGGAATCTGTGGTATGGGTAAAGCTGGCAGTTGAAGGATAAATTTGGAGTATAAGATGGTTAAAAAAAAAATGGGGGGGGGCAGGAAACCTGAGAACATAACGACCTCTCGGAAGCACAAGAGAACATCCTTGCTTGTTCTCCCTGCCCCCCATTGGGTTTCGGTGCTGAGACTCCCCATTGGGTTTCAGCGCCGAGACCTTCAGCGGCACTTTGTGGGCACGGGACCCCAGTTACAGGAACTGTGATGCCATATTGCTGCAGCTACTGCCGATCCCCACTCTCTCCATTCATTTTCTGGACTGTAACAGGTCATCCAATTACACTCCCCCCTTCCCCCCCCCCCCCCCCCGTCCCAGAGAATGTGCTTCCTGCTTTGCAAGGAAGCACATTCCATTACTGAACCACTCCCCCGCTGTGGCGTTGAAATCTGTGTTGTTTTAACGTTCCCTGGGTCTAGCTTGGCCATTTGGCACGATGAGCAATTCCAGTCCTCCGGGCAACGGTTGTTCATTATATGAACGTAGATATCATGGCTGGCAGCCATTGTCCCTCTTGCCTAAGGAAGCGCCTTTTTCTTTGCAGCTCATTGTATCTACTTTGTGCAACACCCCGATATCATTCCTACATCCTTTTGCTGGCCAGGCTTCACTTAGCACAAGAGTGGTACTGTGTCTGTGCTATTTAGTGTACCTCCCCTAGCTCTGCGGTGTGCATGTCAGGGTTGACGGGGTTTGTGCTCTGCTAGGAAAGGTGAGCAGGGGTGGAGAAGGTGAGCAGTCCTCCGCTGGATATTGCCAAAGGTCTGGAGACCTATTACATCTAATCCTCACAGGAGTCCCAAAAAAGAAAGATCGATGACTGGTTTCACACCTGTAGGAACAGGCTCCAGGGCTAAGTCATGTGCCTGAGCTGGCATATAAGTGACCGAGCTAGGACTCAAGGCAGGCTCGTCCAAATCCGCCAGATTTCCCTGCTTCCCAGCAATCATTACATAGCGCAGTGGAGCTTTGGACACTGACATGAGGGGGGAGACAAGTGAATGCAAATAAAGCAAGGAGAGGTAGAGAGACTCCGGGCAAGTGTCCTCCCACGTTGTAGACAAATCCTGGGTGGCCCTGAAGCATGCACACGAATGTGTGCCTATGCCAATGACTTCAGCTACAACAAGTCAGTGACACTGCACTTCAACTGAACTAGCAAAGGTGCTTTCATGGTAATAACCGAGGAACCTTCTCTTGTGTTCTCTTTAGTGTCTTGCCTGTCAAGATAGCGTTGCTTCTGTCTGACTTTATGGGCGTCTTTAACATAATGGATGGCTTCGTTTGCAAGAAAAAGAAACACTAAAGACCAGCTCCACGGCCAATACCATCCGATACCCAGTGGTGCATGATGCTTATTTCGATGGAGAACAGCATTTTTGTCCAACAGGATGTATCTGGAAACTACAAGTACCCTTCTTTTTCTGTTATCTAGACTCGTATTTTCAACTGATGCCTTTGCAAATAATGTTGCTATCTGCTTTTTGGCTAGGTTATTCTTTTTTTAATTAAAAAAAAAATAGCCCGTTTTTGTCAAGTCTGCTTGCAACAGATGGGTAAGAAAAATAATCCTCTCTCTCACGAACTGCCCTTCACTTTGGTCACGGGGGGAGGTGGCTTAAGTGAAGCAGGGAACTGGAGTGAGAGGTGAGGAGCATGAATGAGTACAGTAAAACCTTGCACTGCAAGTAACTTGTTCCGCAAATGTTCCACAAGATGAGCAAACATTCCTAATAAGTTTTGACGTGATAAAGGAACGATGTCTTGCAATACGCGTAGTACGTGACAGCGAATGTCACGCGATCACGACTTAGCCAGTGGTTCTGGAAATTCGCTTTGAGGTACAAGTGCTTTTGATTACAAGCACCCTTCCGGAACAAATTATGCTCGCAAACCAAGGTTTTACTGTAGATTGCTAGAATGCCCTCTTTACGGAGGACACAGGGCTCTGGGTTCTCTATCACCCTGCTCTCAGCCTTGGCCTTTTTGAGCCTATGCCACCAGGTGTAGGACAGGCCAGCCTGCCGTGTCCTTCTTCCCAACACAGTCACACCAACGCTGACTGCTTAATGCCCTGCGTGCTCACAGACTAAGTGCCAGTGCTGCTGAGTGTACATCAGGAGCCACTCTGTCAGGAAGCCTTCCTGCACATTCCCTGAATGAACTTGGGAGACAGTGACTCTAGCCCAAAGTCTACACAGGAGCACATTTTTTTCCCTAGAAGAGCTCAAAGAATGGTTGCTTCTGACTCTGAAAATGACATTGCTACTGAGCTAGTTTAACTGCTGCCTGTTAGTCCAGAAAACATATCCATGTGGTTAATTTCAAATGTTTAATTTAGCGCTTCGGGTTGGGGTTCGTGTTGTATTTTTCCACAGAACGGGCAATTCTACGCGTTGGTGTTCGTCGATGCTGCCTTTATCTCAAATCTGTTGTATTCTTGCAGCTTAATGGCCTGGCCAACTGCTCTCATGATTTGGATATTAACTATAAAAGCAAGGTTAAGAAAACTGTGTTCATTACCGTATCCCTGGAACTCCTTCGCAGCCTGGGAGGGGGCGCCTGCCTCGGGAGAAAAACAGCAGCCTTTGTCTCTTACCTTCCTTTGTACGGGGAGCAGGAAAGGATGAGAAGTGCTTTGGAAGACCCTGTGAGAGTCAAAATAAACAAGTCGTGAACGTCGTGGGGTAAGATGCTCTTAGAAAGGCAGTGGTCTCAGGCAGTGTGGAATCAGTGGAATCCACTGCGGACTGATTTATCTTGAGCCGCCTGCATGATTCTGACTCTGCCCCTGTATTTCCGTTTCATTCAGAAAGCCTTAAAGAAAGGGGGGAGGGGAGGAACCTTGTTTTAGAATAATAAAAGCAATAGCTAAGGTTTCATTGTGCCTGGCACGAAGCTATGCGCTTTGCACACATTGTTTCGCTAAACAAGCCTGTCACACCATTTCTCAAAGAATAATAAAGGTATTTGGGGTATGCCAAAGAATAAAAGGCATTTTATTTCACAAGAGGGACATCCTACTCAACTGCAGATGTGTACTGAGCGACTCAAAAGGCCCTCTTAGCCTAACCAGCTAATGTTCCAAATCCTTGCTTAACAAGGTTAATTAAGAGAGAGGCACAATATCGCTCCTATATTACGATTCCAAAAGCGTATATTCTAGGGGCCTGTCTATTTAGCTGAAGAATAAAGAAGAGACTCGAGGGATTTAGGAGAACAAAGGTCTGGGGTATAGCGGGCAGCCACCACATCGTAACAGCATTAACAGCAATTATTTCTAATTGGAGTGCATCTTGGCGGGACCTCTACAAAGGCCTGAAATTCAATTGTGGTTTTACAGTACCCATAAAATTGTCTAAACACATTCAGATTTACTTGAAGAGCTCATATGAGAAGAGAGCGCATGTAAATGAGAGGGTTCCAGAGGGTAATGTGCACCAAGGTGACCTAATACAACGGGGAGCAAGTGTTCTCACTTGAACCGGGTTTCGTACCGGCCGTCGTTTGAAATGGAGTCCTAATGAAGCCATGATCAAGAGCCCAACACGGGCGCAACCCTTGAGAAAGGTTCAAGGACGAGAGCTGTACCTCAGGACCGGGCACTCTGCCCTCCAGGATGACGTCATCTAGCGTCCCGTAGTCCCCACGCTGCTCAAGAACCGAGAAGAACTCTTGGTATTCTGAGCTTGGCTGGATAAAAATAGGTGACCGTGTCCTTTTCCTTGTTCATTTGGTGATGCGGTAGGAGTCAGCTCAGGCTGCCGCGCAAAATACCACAGACTGGGTGGCTTCGACCACAGAAATTTATTCTCTCGTAGTGTTAGAGGCTGGGAAGTCCAAAATCGAGATGCCAGAGAACACTGTTTCTGGTGAGGACTCTCTTCCCAGCTTGCAGACGGCCTCTTCGCACTGTGTCTTCTCACGGCCCTTCTTCCATGTGCGGGCACCGAGCGAGACCTGTAGCTGTTCCTCTTCCTATAAGGCTACTTATAGGTCACTACTCCCCTCACGAGGGCCCCCCTGCCTGATCGGATCTGTCCTTGATTGCCTCCCCAAATCTCCATCTCCAAGCACCCCCACACTGCGGGTTTGAATGAATTCGGAGAGATGTAAACAGTCCATGCCGATGCCAAGATAGAAAAGGAACTCCAGGCCATGAGCGATCTCTACGCTCCCACCGCGTCCTACCGCTGAGGGGGTCGCAGTTTGTCAAAGGAAAGCAGTTCGAATCTTGGAGGTGGAGTGAATTGGAGGTACCTGAAACACAAAGCAAAACTAAACCAATCCCAAGCTCTGAGAGTCAGCCCTCGAGAGAAACATGACCAAGAATTGGGGCCAGCCGACCACAGCCTAGGCGACGCAAGATGCCCCAGGCGGAATGGTTCTGTGAAGAGATCTTGGGGCGGCCTAGGCACCTTCATTTCCAGGATAGTGACCTGTCTGGGGTTGATCCAGACACCCCCAGCTCGCTCTCCACCCCCCCCGCCCATCACTCACTCTTCCCCAAGGGTAACCGCTCCTCCCTCACCAAGAAAGTTGAATCCGACAAGTACAAACTCCCTCAGCGACCCAAACCAATATCTTCAGGGGCATTTCTTTCTGCCTCCACTTCCCCTCTTGTCCTTAGCCTCCAAGGAGGCAGTGAACCCGCTTGGGCTGACCCTGTGGCCTGTGCCCTCCACCCAGAGCCTTCCAGGGCTTTCTTGGAGGCACCTTCTTGCACACCCTCAACCTCTCCACCAAGAGTTGCCCCCCGCATCCCGTAGGCACACTAAACACCATGCAAAACTTCAAAATAATAAAAATAGGGGTGCCTGGGTGGCTCAGTCGGTTAAGCATCTGACTTCGGCTCAGGACATGAGCTCACGGTTCGTGAGTTCGAGCCCCGCGTCGGGCTCTGTGCTCACAGCCTGGAGCCTCCTTCGGATTCTCTGTTTCCATCTCTCTCTGCCCCTCCCCTGCTTGCGCTCTCTCAAAAATAAACATGTTAAAATGTTTGTCTCTCTCAAAAATAAACAAACATTTTAAAAAATTGTAAACAATAAAAATAAACTTTACAAGAATCTCCATCCCACTGGGGCAGCAACTCGCCCTGCTCTCCTTTAGCAGCATCATTTAAAATGGAGCCCAGAGGGATTTGTCCATCTCCTCTCCTCACGTTGGTTCCTAAGCCATCCAGCTTCCAAATCCAACAGGGATCCCTGGGGATTTCATTCCTCATCTTATTTTACTTCTCATGATGATATTATTAACCTCTCTGCCCTTGGCCTTGGTATCATCCGCCTACTGGCCTCTTCCACTGCCCACTCCTTAAATTATCAGTTTCTTCAAGTTTCTGCCCTTGGATTCCTCATGGTGTAGATGCCCTGGGGACTTCTAACCACGCCCATTACTCCTCCTCCCTCCCCCACACCCCCCCACCCCCCTGCAGGGCTCCGTCCACACCATCCAGACTAGAAACCCCGGTGCAATGCTCTACTTCTGTTGGACTGCATCTCTCACTTCCCCCATCCTTTAGGAATCAAATCTCCTCTGCCTCTCCAACAACACCGGCAGGTGATTTTTCCCTCTGGGTCCCCGGTGCCACCACCTTAGTTCAGGCTCTTTCCACTTCCACCTGCATCAAGGTTTGCTCACTCCGTTAGGCTCCCATTCAGCTGGGGTAACCGAAAACCCAATGTCAGGAGGACTGAAAGAAGGTGGCGGTGTGTTTCTCTCCGATATTTAAGGTAGCTGATCGGGTTAGTACGGTGCTCCGTGTATCAGGGACCCAAACTCCTGGGCGCATCTGCTCCGCACGGCTTGCAGCCCGAACGTCGTTCATGGGCACAGTCTACAGTGACCGCTAAAACCTCGGCCGTTATGCCCAAGTTCCAAGCTGCAGGAATCCAGAGAAAGCAGAGACCACCCGTACCTCTTTTAAAAAACAATCCATGGATGCAGCGCACCTCACAAACACCACATCGTATTACCCAGAATTAGTCACATGACTAGACCGACCTGCAAAGGATGCTGGCTGTGCTCTCTATTTTGCACGGCTGTGAGCCAGCCAAAGGTCAGGCGTTCCGTTATTTTCGAAAAAGACAAGAGCAGAAGTTGGGTATCGACTTACAGTTTCTGCCATAGTCTACTTCCTCAAATATCTACGCGTACCCTTCTTATCAGACAGAACCCACAGGCCAGGCCCACCTCAAGGCCCTGCCCAGTCACTGCATGCCACGCCAAGTCTAGAATTTCTGGTGCTGGGCAGCACTCTCAGTCAAATCCACAGATGCCCCTGCTTGGCCTGATGACCAAGAGAGTAAAGGACAAGCCATTTACCCTCATCACACCCAATACACAGTGATGCATGAGAAGCAGGATGACCACGACTAGGAAGAGAGGAAGAGAAAAGAAACAAAATGAAAGAAAAAAAGGGGGGGAGAATCTCCCCTTCAAGAACAGCGGGGGCCAGAGGAAACACAGTGCTGGTCCACAGCCGTGGGTTCCAGCTAAGCAGAATCCCCAGGACTCCCTTTCTCAGGTGGGGTTGCCTGGTTCTGCTCGCTGAAGTGTTTCCTTGCTCTTGCCTTTGCCCTGCGGGGCCCCGGAGGGCTCTTTGTTGTTTATTTTTCCAAGACCACATCGGAGGGAAGCTTTGAAGACTCTACCCTTCCTCGAGACTGCATAGATTAGACGGCCTCAGACTAGAGGTGTGAGAATTACAAAGTGTTTCAAGCCCAGCCCCCGTTTGCTTTGACTATACTGTTCACTCAATCAATGACTCAGCGGGCTTCTGATGGCTTTATCTCATCCAACTCGTTGGGCATTTGAATCATTGCCAAAAATCTTGCTTGGGTAAAGCTTTTTTTTTTTTTTCTTTAATGTTTATTTATTTTTGACAGAGAGAGAGAGAGAGAGAGAGAGACAGACAGACCACAAGAGGGAGAGGGGCAGAGAGAGAGGGACAGAATCCGAAGCAGGCTCCAGGCTCTGAGCGGTCAGCACAGAGCCCGACGCGGGGCTGGGACTCAAACTCGTGAACCACGAGATCATGACCTGAGCTGAAGTCGGACGCTCTGTTACTGGTATCCGTGCTCTTCCCATGCCTGCCTTTTCCTCTTTCTCCATTTAGGGGAGACTTTCCTGGGCCGTCTGAAGTAAAATTTTAGGAGATAGGCTGCGGCCATCCTTTGATATTTGCTGATGTGCTGGATCCCATGTCTGGCAGACATCCCTTAATGGAAAGGGCTGGAAAAGGATTTGGGACCACAGTCTTACTTCTGCTAAAGCCATGGCCTTGAACCCACACTTCCAAGGGCTTCCTACCACAGAGGGTGTTGGCTGTTCCAAACACCCAAGGCTCTGATTGCCGCCCTCTCAGTTCATCAAGCTTGCAGGTGGAGGGGACCCCCTTACACCTCTGCCTGCACACTCAACTCCAGCTTGAGTTCAAATCCATGAGACTCTGCTTAAAACAGCACAGCAGCACTCTGAATTAGTCTTACCTTTTCCCCTCGTGCTATAATCTTATGCAGTGGGTGATATCGTTTTTAAGGTAAAAATAAGGCCATTTAAACCAAATGTTTCCATGGCCAAACAGATATTGCCAGATTTCTAGTGTGTAAGATTCTGAGCACCTGCCCCTTCCGACCTGAGAACTTCAACTTGGTTATACTGTATATTATTTCTGTGTCTGCCCGTGCGCAGCACTCCTCTGCGAGGTACTGAGTTCTGTATTAGTTTAAAAATGAGACTCAGGGAGACAGTCTCTCCTTTGCTGTCCCCCCCCCCCACCGCCGCTCCCTTAACTAATGAATAATTTTTTTTAAACGAGAGTCAGCTATGACAATGATCCTCAATAACAGTGATTTAAGAACTATAAATGTGTGCTCTCTGTTGTGTGGAAGTCCGGAGGTAGGCGAACCACGTCTTCTTTGTTGGTTCTGCTCTAGGAAGTGCCAGGGGCCTGCGCCACTGACAGCCCTCACCCTGCCATCCCGGGAGTGTGGCCGCCATTATTATCAGGAAGACGGCCACCACCATAGCCACTTTCCAGGCAGCAGATGTAGGAACGGATAAAGACAAAAGAAACAAAGGCACCACTTTGCCTTCTCAGAATATTTCTAGAAGCAGCCACCCAACACTCTCTTCCAACATTATGAGTCACATGCAAGTGAGACTGGAAACTGTAGCTTTTCCTACAGCAGCTGTGACTGCCTCTAATAACTGCACAAGTTTGTAAGAGTGGGGAAAAATGGGCATTCGGTGTCTTGGCTACAGGTCTCTCCCAAGACACAGCTGAGGATTCCCATCAGTTTAGCGATGCACCTTAGGTGACTTGAACTTTCTGAAGCCCTTTTCCAATTCTGCAAAAGACTGTACTCGCTCATTTGACTGTTGTAGGGACTAAGTGAGTTGGCAGTTATAAAATGCCTAACGTAGGGTTTGGCATATACTCGATAAACACCCATCAAAACTAGGTCCCCTAACTAAACTCTGACCTTGAACTTCGAGTTTGTGGCAATGTGTCTGGTACTACTTGAAATCTCTTCAAATTACATTTATTACAGAGGTACATATATTACATCTCTTACATGTAAGGGATTACATGTATATCTGTTTATACACATGTATGGATAATGTGTAATGTACATTATACATATACGTATAATGTACATTATATATACATATATGTAATAATATATATTCATGATATACATTTAATGTACATATTATTTACTATAATTTTTAAAATGTTTTTAAAATGCATTTTTTAACCTGTGTGTGAAAGGTATTTTAGTATTTCACTGTGAGAAGTGGAATTATTCAGGACTATGGATTAATATAGGATATATATTCTTTTAATTCTTTGTAATCTAAAAGCCTGTGCCTGCCTTTGAGAGTATAGCAAAAAAGAGAAAATACAGTGTTCTACTTTGAGTTTCTACTTATGTTATTAGTCAGTGTACTCTATGTAGACCATTTATGTCAATATAATTTTGGATAAACTTTGGATTTTGACTCTCTTTCTCCTTATGGTTCTTTGTTCTCCCTTTCCTCCTCATTTTCTCCTTTCTAGCTTCTCTGTCTCTGTCTCTCTCTCTTTCTCTCTATTCCTTTCTTCCTTTCAAAAATATATCCTTTATATTTGGTGTGCCTGGCTGGGTCAGTCGGTAGAGGATGCGACTCTTGATCTCAGGGTCGTGAGTTCGAGTCCCACATTGGTCGTGGAGCCTACTTTAAGAATATATATCCTTTATGTTTGCAAAGTATTATGTACTAGGTATGCAAATATATGTTACAAGCCGTTAAGTGGGCCATTTTCCTGATGTCTTGATGTTTTGAATTTTTGGCTGAAGCCATAAAGCTGAGAACATAGGTGATAAGTACTTTTATGTCCAAAAAAAGGCGGGTGTTAGCTATACCCATGCAGGACTAGTTAATGGATCGCAGCTTTAGGTTTGGGGTTGCATCTTCTAAACTTCAGACTTCATCTCTGGCCTGGAACTCATCATCCCCATGTCTGACCACAAGCACCTAGATAAAGTGTGAATCTATTACTTTTCTTTGACCCATCGGAGACCCGAGAGACATCTGTGACCTGGAAATCTGGAGAAACGAGATCTTTCAGAGAGATGCGGCCAGGACCCGCTCCCTGAAGCAAAGCCACTGGCTCTGTACAGTTGCAGGAACACTTAAATGGTAATTCGGACAAAATGCTGGGGGCCGAACATGAGTCAGCCCGGCAGTGCAAAACTCTCGGGGCTCGAAGTCTCTGGAGGGCTCCCACACGTAAGTGGGCTTAACCTCCAAGAATCCCAATCAGTTCTCACAGTGAAGCTCTGAGAAAGATCCCCTCCAGGCTCTGGGGAAGAGGGATCCTTGTGAAAGAAGCCCAGAACCTTCTCTATAATAAGACCTACTCTCGGGGCGCCTGGGTGGCTCAGTCGGTTAAGCGTCCGACTTCGGCTCAGGTCACGATCTCGCGGTCCGTGAGTTCGAGCCCCGCGTCGGGCTCTGGGCTGACAGCTCAGAGCCTGGAGCCTGCTTCCCATTCTGTGTCTCCCTCTCTCTCTGCCCCTCCCCCGTTCATGCTCTGTCTCTCTGTGTCTCAAAAATAAATAAACGTTAAAAAAAATTAATAAATAAATAAATAAGACCTACTCTCCTGGAAAAGGACTTTGCCAGAGTCTCATCCCAGCGTGGAGAAGGACATGCCTCCTCACTCCAGCCCTACCGTCCCACCTAAAGGGAAAAAAACAGTCAACACGGGCCAGGGCTTCAAGGACGCAGATGGGAATGCTGCGGCCCGGGAAGGAAGGGGGTGGGGGGGCAGGGAAAAGGTGCACCCCTGGACAAACATTTGCGAGAGGTACAACTTGGGAGAAACAGGTCCACTGGAAGGCTGAGATCTAATCAGAAGCTTATGGAATTCTACCCTTCTCCCCACTCCGTAGTACACACCAGCAGAGCCCCAGCAAAACAGCAGACTACAGCTGAAAACACGGCAAGGCACAGGCTCTCCCTCTCTCTCTCTGCAAAGAAATACTTAGGGAAACCCAAAGATTCCAGAGGACGGAGAAACAATGGCCCTAGAGGGATTTGAAGCCTTTGGCACTTATGGCCACAGCAAACATTAAACACAGCCCGTTTACTCCCGTTTCTATGACCGAATAAAACATGCTCAGCTTTCAACAAAAATTTACACAGCATGCCAAAAAGCAAGAAAAAACACAGTCTGCAGAGACAAAGTACCATCAGACCCAGACTCAGATATGACAGACATGTTGAAATTATCAGGCAGGGAATTGAAAATAACTGATTCCTACCTGTATGAAGGGCTCTAATGGAAAAAGTAGATAACATGCTTGTTATCCGCCTAACAAGCCTCTTCCCCTTTCTACCACATCTGGTTTATGTAAATAAGGGGACTTGTGGAAAGCCCCTAAGGAGGGGGGGCTGGTTGCCAGGGGAACCAACCTTGACTAGAGGCTGGGAACTTTCAGACCCACTCCCCAACCTTCAGGGAATGAATTGCCAATGGCCAATGATGTTATCAGTTGTGCCTGTGTAATAAAGCCTCCATTAAAACGCAAGAGGACAGGGACTCCTGGGTGGCTCAGTCAGTTAAGCGTCCGACTTCAGCTCAGGTCATGATCTCACGGTTCGTGAGTTTGAGCTCCGTGTCGGGCTCTGTGCTGATGGCTCAGAGCCTGGAGCCCGTTTCAGATTCTGTGTCTCCCTCTCTCTCTGTCCCTCTCCCACTCACTTTCTCTCTCTCTCTCTCTCTCTCTCCTTCAAAAATAAAAAATAAACATAAAACACACACACACACACACACACACACACACGAGAGGACAGGCCTCAGAGATTTTCCATATTGGTGAATGTCTCCATATGCCTGGAGGATAGTCCACTCCAGGCCCATGGGGACAGAAGCTTCTGCACTTGGGACCCTCCTAGGCTTTATGTACCTCTTCATCTGGCTATTCATCTATATCCTTTATAATATCCTTTATCATAAACTGGTAAACATGAGTACATGTTTTTCTGAGTTCTTTGAGGCATCCTAGCATATTAATTGAAGTGGAAGAAATGTTCCCGGGAACCTCCAACTTATAGCCAGTGGCTCAGAAGTATAGGTAACAACCTGGACTTGAAATTGCCTTCTAAAGTGGGGGAAGTCTTATGGGACGAAGGCCTGTCAACCTTAAAAGCAAAACAGCCAGTTATTTTACCAGCAGAATAAGTTTATTGAGGAATAGCAGAGAAATTGCAGTTCAGGACACAAAAGCTATGGCAAACCATAACACAGTTGAAAAATCAAAGGAAAAGAAGGTTACTTTGTAGAGAAGAGAAGGAACTTGGGAGGGGCTGCATGAATGAAATCCATTGGAGGAAAATGAGAGTTCAGGGTAGTGATGGTTTCTCATTGGGTGAGTTGTGGTATTTTCTTATTGGCTGAGCTTGTTGCTAGGTCAGGAGAAATTCTCCCTTCCTCCTTCTGAGGTGGTAAAGTAGGCTTCTTCCTGCTGGTATTGCATTTTTTCCTGCTGGGGTCTGTGAGGGACAAATGATTTGACATGAGAGCTCCCCTTCTGGTCTTCTGACTCCCTTTTAAATGAGGTTTCCTCTATTCAGTTTCACATTTCCCTCTTTTGATCAAGATCTTTCTTTCAAAGCATCGATTGGGAGTCAGGTTTTCCATATTTAGTGGTCTTGCCCCTCTGTAACAGGAAAGACATTTCCTTGTTGTCGTGTCCTTTTTTGGAGAGAAAGTACATGGCAGTTGGAAAACATGTAAGGCCACATTTGAGTAACAGAGAATGTTAGGAAGGAGAACTTTCAGGTACTTACCTAAAGTCTGTATCTCACCAAGACTGTAAATGTTAGAGATCATCTCAAAGCACTGAGCTAGCCTCACCCTATTGGGTGTGTCAGTTCTACAAAGGTTTGACAAGTAACAGGTACAAGACCTTAATTATGTAAAGCAATGTAAAAAATACTATGACAAATGCAGCTTGTATAATGGTTCTAGCCAGGAGCCCAAACCCGTAGGTAACTAGGTACATAGGTTAAAAGACCAGGAGTCACCAGATGAAATTTTTCGCAACCAATGGGCTTATTCCCTGATCTTGTGTAATCGAATTTCTACCTCTCCAGAGGCCTTTACCCATGTATTTGCTATTTGACAAATAGCTATAAGGCAGGATTTGCTATTACACAGACACCTTATTATTTAGCAAGTAGGTAATCAAGGGCTATACAGTTATCTAAGACTAGCCTAGCCAGTGTGTCAAGTGATCATAGTTGGGCTGTTATTCCTTTAGCTGTGGAATCAACTAGCTCTCTTAATGTGAGGGAGAGGTTTCTGATTCTCTTTCTTTGGCACTTACTACCATCTAGGGGAAAAAAAAACTCACCGTCATGTATGCTTCCCGGAAGCTCCTGTTTAAAGCAGCTCTGAAGGTTTAATGAGGGAAACCAATTGGAGGTTTCTTATTTATTATGGATGTTGACAGGGACAAACATCCCAATAAGTATTGACCTTCAATTCACCAGCTATCTAAACATTCACATGCCCATGGGTAATACTGTCTACCACAGACAAAAACTGAAGCCAGTTGGAGTGCAAAGAACTCCAGCTAAGGCCTGGTTCTTGATAGACCCTTCAGTTGGAGTTTCCTAATTGACCTTTGCAAGCCAGGGATCAGAGGAATTTGGATGATATTCCGTGAGGTACCATCCCATCCTAAAGGGATCTTTCTGAAAAGCCTTGCAGTGAGAAGTTAGTCCTTTTGCATTTCCTGTGAGTGCAGGGAAAGAGATCATGGGAGAAATTGGTTACAGGTAAGGCCAAGGGATCTTTGGCAACATGAACAGATCAGAGCTTCTGCTGACAAATCCAACAGTCAGAAAGGTTCCCCCACACACATACTTAGCAATGGCCTGGGAGATATAGATAACGGTGCTCTCTTCCCAGGCCAATGCCAGAGGAAAGGACATAAAGAAAAGAATAAAGGGCTTTATGTTTAGTTAAAGTAGAAAGTCCTAATCCATCAAATTTGGAGAAAGCAGACTACCTTGATGTCAGATCACTGTCCTCCTCGTCAATTTGATTTGGAAGCCTCCAGGACTTGCACAGGACTGGATGTCAGGAAAAACCTCCTTCAGATGTCCGATGTGCAGTCAAGGCCCAAGTCCCTGAAGTTTGGCTGCCATCCTGGTAATGGGAAAGACTTCTTATAGTCCCTTCCAAGGAGATTTAGGAGCAGTCTTCATTCTTTAGTGATTCCAAATCAGATGAGTGGGACAAAATTGGAAGTGTTAGGTTGAAGAGTTGTAGCCAGATATTTGAGGAAACCAGGAGAATTCGGGATTTCTAGTTTACAGGTGTATAGCCAAACCTCAAAGACAATTAACAGGGCTAGATTCTAACGTAGACAAAGGTGCAAACATATTTTTTCTCTCTACATGCCCCATCTCTCTACAAGTATCCCCATTTTTTTTTTTTTTTTTTTTACTAAAGATAAAACTAATTCGTTTGCATTAAACTTGGCCTGGTTACTCACACACATGTAGCAAAATATTGATTGACCTTGTAAGTTCTTTTTAAGACCGATTTGCTGGAACTTTTCACAAGGTGTCTCAGACTGAACTATCATCGCCTCTGAGGCCAGGAAGCCAAGTCAAGGACTGGCCGTCAGATTTATCTGAAATACCGTTTCAGTCAAAGTCTTGGTAATCTAGCCAGTGCCCTCAGTTGTGTCCTGTTACAAGAAGAAGAGATTTTTAATAAACGTATGCAAATAACTATCATGTCATGAAAAGAACACTCGAGAGTTTCCAAACTCTAAAGGGATCAGGTAGGCAGAAAAAAAATAAACGTGTTCATCTTTGTTTACAAAGGTATACTACTCGTTCAACTTGAATCTAGTATGTACAATAGAAATTCTTACCTAGTTTGGTTTTATGCTCTTCGAGGTATCACAAACCTATATTTGTCAAAAGTCCTCTCCATGAATCTCCTTGAAGCTCAGGTACTTTTGTGGGAACATTTTTGTAACAGCTTCAGAGTAAAACAATAGCGACCCATGAAAAGACTGAAAGATGCTTATTTTCAAACCCCTGAGGAGAGTTCATTATAACGGAATTGACAAGGAAATTTGGTTATTTCTGTGACATGCCACATTTGAAGATAATAATGGGAATTATGACTGATAACATTATACTAAGACATATCAGGTTTCCAAGAATTTCACACAATTTCTGGAACACTTACATACCTACGCAAATAAAACATAAAGAAGGCTTAGTATTACTTCTTTTTTTCATTTTAGGTGGGGGGTGGGGAGGGGCAGGTGGGGAGAGAGAGAATCCCAAGCAGGCTCCACACTCAGTGCAGAGCCCAGCACGGGGCTTGATCTCACGACCCTGGGATCATGACCTAAGCTGAAATCAAGAGTCAGATGTTCAGCCGACTGAGCCACCTAGGCTCCCCCTTAGTATTGCTTGTTATTTTACAATGCTTCCTATATAATTTAACACAGCAAATCAGCCTAATTAGTTTAACATCTCCCTTTTTATAAGAAGAGAGAACAAATCTTTTGAGATGTTCCAGAGACTCTCTGGAAAATCTAAACATTAGGTTGACTACAAAAGACTGTATTTCAAATTTGATTTGGGGGGGAAGTTTGTCAAAAATATCAAAAGGTTTTGACACACTTGGTCTAATCAGATCTAGGTCACCACGAAATAATACTCAGTTATCCATTTAACCATAGTGACAGCAAAAGACTTCATAGGCAAACATAGAGGATCACAGGGTTCTGAGCGAGATTTAGCTCTTTTAATATTGTGTGTTCTACTAGATTTAAGGAATCAAAGACCTGATACGGACAATAAATACAGGAAACTATTTTGACAAAAAGATCACTTGAAAGTAAGGGAGGGGCGCCTGGGTGGCTCAGTCGGTTAAGCATATGACTTCGGCTCAAGTCATGATCTCACGGTTCGTGAGTTCGAGCCCCGCATCGGGCTCTGTGCTGACAGCTCCGAGCCTGGAGCCTGCTTTGCATTCTGTGTTTCCCTCTTGCTCTGCCCCTCCCCCCCCCCTGGCGCTCTTTCTCTCTCTCTCTTTCTCAAAAATAAATAAACATTAAAATTTTTTTTTCTTAAAAAAAGGTAAGGGAAACCCTTTGTTTATAATTTCTTATGAAAAGGAGATCAACAATTCAAGAAAACTTTCAGTAGATAAAAGAAAATTTAGGTTTGGTTTTGCATAAGTACACTATTGATATCAAAGTTTCCTTTTAGCCTTTTAGCCTTTCAATTCATTTAGCTTGACCATGCATAAAATTTCTTTCTCAAGCTTCCTTTCCACAAGCCTTCTACAAGTTGTTTGCTTGTTTGTTTGTTTGTTTGTTTGTTTGTTTTTTACATTCAGATTTTGTCCTATGTTCTTCCTCTCTAAACGGTCTTGCTTTCAAACAAAATTACTTTCTTTTCCCTCAATAAAAATGCCTCACTATTCTCCATACTTCCTCTTATAGAAAACACACATCCTGCTTTCCTTGCATGTTTCCCTTATTATTTCCAGTAGTCTTAATTACATTTATTAAAATATATATGTTTTTTGCACCTCACAGGTACATTTATTCACACCAGAAAGGAAACAACACATCTACATATGTATAGCGACGTTCCATGGTCCCATCCAATAGGGCTCGCTGCGATTTGCAGCCAGCCTGATGTCCCATCGGATGTAAAGCTGGTTAATGATGACCACGAGCAGGTGGAGAACTCAAAGCTTTCAGAGCTTTACTTCCTTTATCAGCATTCCTGATTTCATAAACGATGAAGCCCATCAACCCCATTCCTACCCAAATCTACCAGTAAACTTGGCTATGGTAGGGTTTCGTGGGGACCCAAACATTTTCAACAAGGCTTTGAAGCATCACGGTGCAGGACACCCAGCTCAGGCCACCCCAACCAGCAAGGCCAACGAGTGGGAAAGGTGACTGAGGGCACGTCGTTTATTGGCATTCTTAACCTTTTGAACCCAACCTTAATTTCCAGTGAAAACTCACAAGTAAACAATGGTGAACTTCCTGTGACATCAGCTTTCTTTAGATTGGCGCATTTATTAAAATAGGGTAATAGGATATGCATAGGCCTTTTTCAGTATAGCACTAACCCATCCGAATATGTTTTAGTTTCTCTGTCACAAGAAGCCAAAAGTACATAAAACTGTGTTCATAATCAATGATTCAGTTTTATGTTATTTGGCAATGATCTAGATCTTTAATGACTATCTATCATCTGATTTAACTTAGCAAAACTCTAAGGTTTTAAGTTACCAAAAAGATTGGGGTAAACTATTTAAGTAGACGTGAATATTGCTGAAAAGTTCATTTATAAACTATTATCTTATATCTATTAATAAAGGATTTTTAATAATTATGTTTAGATTCGTCATGAAAATTATATGAGATATTAAACAGTTAACCATCATCTTAAATTATCATTTTTGCTGACAAAGTTCTAAGAGGCAACACGAATTCATCTGACCTTTAGTAAGCCTGAGTAGAATAAAAGTATTATATTTAGTGCTGAAAACTCTAAAAGCATGACTGTCTTAATTAAACCAACAAGATTAAAGCGGCTTTAATACTGAATTTTTTCCCTAAATCACATGAACCTAAAATTCATTTGGATTAAGTTTCTATTATATTTCTGAGAATTTAATTTATTTAAGTGTTTTGTGTTCTTTAAGCCAATTAAATAGATCTCTTTTAGAAATTAATTTTGAAAATACCATCTGGAGGTAAAAAATACCACACATCTACACCTCCACAGAGACGCACATGAACGTACAGACAGATGCAAACACAGACGTTATACCTCCCATTTTAAAATGTCTGCCATGAATTAGATACGATAATACAACACTCACGAATTATAAAAGGAATTGAATCGACTCAAATAACTTTCCTTCTTTCCTTCTCCTTCTGATAAAAATTGCTGTCTTTTAAAGATTGCAAAGTTTGCATATCAAAGAGATGGTCCAGGTAAGAGTTCTGGAGAACTCCGGAATTTTGGAGAAGACCCTGGGTAGAATCTTGACAGCACAAGGCACATGGGAAAAAAATGCGATTTTGGTTCCCTCGGCCCAATACGTACAAGCCTTTGGGATGAATAGGAGAGGCTTGGGGTTTGGTAAATAGGATTGGTGGGCTTGGAATTGTTTCCGGAGCCACACCTGTGGTCCTGCAAAGACTAAATTTGTACAAAGATACCCATTTTTAATTCATGGAAGAATTCAGTTGCCACCTAAATGATATCAAAGGCCTGGTGCCCCCATCCACCATTCACCTGTTAGAATGTTTTTCTTTCCCTCTGAGTACATTTAGCTTAGAGGAGAAGGCCTAACAACAAAATTCTATTGGCCTCCGAATACCAGCTTCCAATTTGGTCAAATTTATGATAGCAAAGTTACTAAATCCTTTCAAATGTCTTGTCAGATTTACCTGGGACAGACAGTACCTATTTCTGGCAGCATTAAATAATTCCATGGGCCCAAGAGACATCTTCCAAGAGGGTATAAAATGCATTCTCTTCACAAGATCTAAAGTCACTCCCAAAGATAGCCAAAAGGACTGACAAACTGTATGTCCCAGGCAGGCAGAAAGTCAAGCCAAGTTTGTAAAATGAGGCCAACAAGAAGGCAATAGCTACTCTGGGAAAGAAAGTATCAATAACGAATCAATCTGGATTTGGAAAGCAAGGAACAATGTGAAATTTTATTTTCCTCTCTTGACTGGGCTTAGAAGTTAATCTATTTACAAAAGCTTGCAAGAATCCTCCCTGGTTTAAGAAATTCTTTTTTTTTTTAATTTTTAATCTTTATTTATTTTTGAGAGAGAGACAGCATGTGAGTAGGGGAGGAGCAGAGAGAGAGAGAGGGAGACACAGAATTGGAAGCAGGCTCCAGGCTCTGAGCTGTCAGCACAGAGCCTGACGCGGGGCTCGAACTCAAAAACTGTGAGATCATGACCTGAGCCGAAGTCGGTTGCTTAACCGACTGAGCCACCCAGGCGCCCCAAGAAATTCTTTAACTATGGCTCCCAGTTTGGCCTTTGACCAAGGAGTAAAAAATACCTGAGGAAGACTATCCATCACATTGGGCGGTCTTATTTTCAAAAGGTAGCTGTTTAATAGTCTCTTCAGAATGGAAAGGCAATTTTAGACAATTTTGGACTGAGTACTCAAATAAAGAAGGTAAAGGGGAATTACAGCCCCTTTAGTCAGTTCTATAATCTTCTGTGTGTTATCCTTTAGGTCTTTAATTTTTTGTTGGTTTTTTGCAATGAATCTTTTAATGAAAGTATTACGAAATTTTGCAATCTTTTGGAGGCTCCTGCATGCCAATTAAAATAGGTATCCTATTCTCCTTGTTTTTCAATTTTGGAGATGCAGCTGTCTAATTTAGTTTTGAGAAAAACAAGTTTAGCAAGGTAGAAAGTTCCTCATAATGGCCATTGAAAATCTAAATTATCTTTAGTTAAGCTGGACCATTTAGTTAAGAATGCCCATGAGGAGGCACTATAGTTTTTAAACATTAAAACCAACTGGGACCCCTGCAGGGTGGAGTCTCCTCAAAGTATTCAGAGGACTGGGATCCCATTACTCATAACCAGAAGCTCACAAAAACAAAAAAGTACTCACCAGAAAGGACAAAGCCTTCATGAAAACAAAAAGGACAAAGCTTTTGAACAGATCCCTAAATAAAGCCTGGAGAGCTTAAAACATGAGAGTAGAGCTTGGCTCAAACTCCAGGGTCAGTGACAAAACAGTGAGCTCAATGGCCTCGGTGGGTATTGACAAGGGTCTGCTCACCAGCCTTGGAGCTGTTGAGGTCTTTTCTGGATCCCACTTCTATGACACCAAGCAATGCCAACCTTAAAGGTAGAACAGCCAGTTATTTTACCAGCCAAATGGGTTTATTTGGCAACAGCAAAGGAACTGCAATCCAGGACATGCAAGCTATGGCAAACCAGTGGCAAGTCTGGAGATCAAAGAAGAGGAGAGAAAGCAAGAGAGTGGGGAGGGGCCACATGCCACATAAAACTGTAGTGTTATTTAAGAGTGGACTCACATTGGGGCACCTGGGTGCCTCAGTCGGTCGAGTGTCCAACTTTGGCTCAGGTCATGATCTCGCAGTTTGTGGGTTCGAGCCCCGCGTTGGGCTCTGTGCTGACAGCTCAGCCTGGAGCCTGCTTCGGATTCTGTGTCTCCCTCTCTCTGCCCGCCACCCCCCGACTCACTCTCTCTCCTTCAAAAACAAATAAGCATTAAAAAAAATTTTTTTAAAGAGTGGGCTCACATTAATCAAAACTATATAAGCTAAACTCTAGAGCAACCATTAAAATTTTCTAAGAAGTATAATTGACCCCCATGAGGAGATAAAATAGAATTATATAAAATGTTCAATTAAACTAGAGAAGGCAGAAAAAGATGGAAGAAAGAAACGAAGGACAAGTGCAACAAGTAGAAAATGCTTGATTAATCTACATAAATAATCACTTTCTTTTATTTACTTTTTGATGTTTATTTATTTTTTAGAGAGAGCACAAGCAGGGGAGGGGCAGAGAGAGAGGGTAACACAGAATCTGAAGCAGGCTCCAGGCTTTGAACTGTCAGTACAGAGCCTGATGACGGGACTTGGACCCACGAACTGTGAGATCATGACCTGAGCTGAAGTCGGACGCTTAACCAACTGAGCCATCCAGGTGCCCCATAGATAAATAATCACTTTAAATGTGATTGGTAAATGCACCAATTAAAAGACAAAAATTTACTAGGTGGACTAAAAAAAAGATTCAACTATATATTACAAGAAATCCACTTTAAATATAAAGACACAGGATAAAAGTAAAGAACTAGAGAAAGATACACCATACCAACACTAATCAAAAGAAAGCTGGACTAGCTATGTAAATTTCATAAAAAGCACACTTCAGAACAAGGAGGTTTATCAGGGATAAAGAGAAGCATTACCTAATGACAAAGGGTCAATTCTCTTTGAAGACATAACAATCTTAAATATGTATGCATCTAACAACAGAGAATCAAACTACATAAGCCAGAAACTGATAGAGCTGAAAGGAGAAATAGACAAATCCACTATTATACTTAGGGCTTCAATATCCCTTCAACAGTAAGTGCATAGATAAAGCAAGTAGGAAATCAGTAAGGCTACAGATCATCTGGATAGCACTATCAACTGATCTAATTGGCATTTATAAAATACACCATCCAACAACAGCAGAATATATATATTCTCCTCAAGCTCATCTGCAACATCCACCAAGAGAGATGACATACTGGGCCATCAGATACATTGTAACAAATTTACAAGAATGGAAAACATATAAAGTATGTACTCTGACCAAAGTGGAATTAAACTAGAAATCAATAAAAGAATATCTGCAAAGTCCGCAAATATTTGAAAATTAAACAACACACTTCTAAATAATCCATGAGTCAAAGAAGTCTCAAGGGAAATTAAAAATATTTTTATTCTAAATGAACATGAAAATACAACTTACCAAAACGTAAGTTTGGCTTATGTGCCAAAATACATGGCATGCGGCAAAAGTAGCACTTAAAGGGAAGTTAACACAAGTCAATAACCTGAGCTTCCACCTTAGGAAATCAGAAAAGAGAAGAGCAGTTTAAACCTCAACTTTAAAGGAGACAAAATGGAATCATACAAAATACTTGCAACCAGAAAAGGAAGAAAAACCAGCAAAATTGATGTCTCTAGTTGTCCTAGTATCTGGTAGAAAAGTCCTTGATGCATTCTTCTTAAGGTTGACTTAGATTCTCATGGAACTTAGACCTTAATTCCTCCATGAAATTTTTAGAGCCAGTGTATAAAACCTCATTTAAAAATCTAACCGGATTTTATTTTGGTATTGAGCAATGAACCCGTTTATTGAGTGATGGGAAGCCTGGGAGTTTTAAATGGCCCAGGATAAGAAAGCACTCTCCAGCAGAGTGGTGGAAAGATGGGCTTCTTAATTAATGGAATTAGAACAACAGGAAAACAGGATACCATACACTACAGTAGACTAAACTCCAAATAAATAAAAGATGTAAATGCACTAGAAGAAAAATATGAGAAAATTCAATTCAATTCACAAACTCAATTCGCTAAGAAAAACATGAGAAAATTTAATTAAAAATACATAAAAGTATTAAAAGGAAAACATGAGAAAATGCAAATAGAGCCTTGGAGTAAGGAAGGCCATTCTAATTAAGACTAAAAATCTAATGGGGTGCCTGGGTGGCTCAGTCGGTTAAGTGTCCGACTTTGGCTCAGGTCACGATCTCACGGTCCGTGAGTTCGAGCCCCGCGTCGGGCTCTGGGCTGATGGCCCAGAGCCTGGAGCCTGCTTCCGATTCTGTGTCTCCCTCTCTCTCTGCCCCTCCCCCATTCATGCTCTGTCTCTCTCTGTCTCGAAAATAAATAAATGTTTAAAAAAAAAATTTAAAAAAAAAGACTAAAAATCTAATGCCTCAAAGAAAAGGCTAATGAGTCTAAATAGATAAATATAAAAACCTTCCTTATAATAACAAACAAAACCACTTTATATTCCCTTTTAAAAGAATGTGTACAAAGTTTCTTCAATAAGTATAAAGTTTATATACTTAAACACTTAAGGTTCAATAAGTGTTCGATAAGTTCAATAAGGTTCAATAAGTCTTTTGGTATATACAACTTATCAAGTGAAGAAAGTTCCCTTACATTCCTCGTTTTCCAAAAGTTTAACTAAGATCATAAATGAATTTTTTTTCAATTTTCTAATATAACTTGTATGAAACCAGAATTATCTCCTCCTTGAAAATTCTATAAGCTGTACTCATACAACTGCACAGGCTTGCAGGTTTTGAGAGGGAGGGTCTTCGACCAGCATTTTCATATATTTAGTTCTTATAGGTTGATCCAGATTCTCTGTTTCTGCTTGCATTAATTTTGCCATTGTATCTCTTTCTAGGATAGTAGCCACATCATTTAAGTTTTCCATTATCCTGAAGCATATATCACATCTAATACTCACTTATTAATTCTAAATCTCTTTGTTTCTGTCATTGTTTTTCCTTATTCTGTGTTACAAATGACACAGAGTCCCTTTCTTTCTTCTACACCCATATTACCTTTGTTTAGAAGCTGAGGCTTTTGTATTGTATTTATTTTAATATCTACTTTTTTTTTTCCCCTAGAAAAAACAAATCGGGCTTGGGATTTGCCAAAGAGGCTGCCTTTCTAACAGAGATGTTCCTTGTCGAGGCTCCCAAGGCAAGTAGCATGGCCAGGCCATGAGGCTTATTGGAAGCTGGGGTGAGGGTGGAAAGTACACGGAGAAAGATTTGAAATTCAGAAAGGAGGTGTGAGACTTAGAGATCAGGGTGGCAGAGATTGTTGTGGTGCAATTTTATCACTTAATGTGTCAAAAGTAATGTGTCAGCTGAGGCCTCTGAGTTTGGGAACAGCATTGTGTCTCTGACTACTCCCAAATTGCACAAAATTTAGTGCAAACGTTACAAATAGAAAGCCATCACTCATTGCTGATTTTTTTAAGTTTAAATTCAAGTTAGTTAACACACCGTGTAATCTTGGTTTCAAGAGTAGAACCCAGTGACTCTTCTCTTACGTATGATACACGAATGCAGCCAAGTCGCAGGATATAAAAATCAGTGTACGGAAATCGGTCGCGTTTCTATACACCAATAATGAAGCAGCAGAAAGAGATACGAAGGAATTGATCCCATTTACAATTGCACCAAAAACCCTAAGACACCTGGCAATAAACGTAGCCAAAGAGGTAAAAGATCTGTACACTGAAAACTCTAGCGAGCTCGTGAAAGAAATTGAAGAAGACACAAAGAAATGGAAAAACATCCCATGCTCATGGATTGGAAGAACCCATTGCCGATGCCTAAATTGGGTCTGAAGAAAATGGGCCAGTCTTCAACACTCAGATTTTACATGCATGTGAAAATTCTGGATTGTAAGCCAAAGTAATCAGAAGGTATTGCATGGCAACGTGCTTTGGCAACAGCCCGCCTTGGGCATGTACCTCTCCTCTTGGCCCCGCCGCCAAGATAACTATCTGTGTTATCTGCCATCGTATGTAAACATTCACATTTTTGGCTCCTGCTAGAACAGTGTCTGCGAATGTGGTCCCTTTGCAGTCATTATGGACTCATCACTCACCATGTCCTGCATTTACACACACCCGCCATGTCCTGCATTTACACAGTCACCAAGGCACCATCCATGTTGTCTGCCCACACCTGATCGGTGACAGTTATCAACCTGGAGGCTTACAACCTGGAGGCAGAGAGGGAAGGAGGCAAACCATAAGAGACTCTTAAAAACTGAGAATAAGGGGCGCCTGGGTGGCTCAGTCGGTTGAGCGTCCTACTTCGGCTCTGTCACGATCTCGCGGTCCGTGAGTTCCAGCCCCGCGTCAGGCTCTGGGCTGATGGCTCAGAGCCTGGAGCCTCCTTCCGATTCTGTGCTTCCCTATCTCTCTGCCCCTCCCCCGTTCATGCTTTGTCTCTCTCTGTCTCAAAAATAAATAAACGTTAAAAAAAAAAAAATTAAAAAAAAAAAACCTGAGAATAAACTGAGGGTTGATGGGGGGTGGGAGGGAGGGGAGAGTGGGTGATGGGCATCGAGGAGGGCACCTGTGGGGATGAGCACTGGGTGTTGTCTGGAAACCGATTTGACAGTAAATTTCATATTAAAAAATAATAAAAAAGAAAAAGAAAAAAGGAAGTTTCAAATATAATAAGTATAAAAGAAAAACAAAAAACAAAAAGAAAAAGAAAAAAAAAACAAACCTGGACGCTTATAACGAGCACTATCCAGACCCTCAGTTTTGAAAATATCATATGAAATCAGAGCTTGATACTTGCCCTTAAATTTAATTTTTCATTGTAGTGAGAATTGTTTAAATGTATTGCATTAAAAATTACATTTGTAGTGGGGCCTGGGTGGCTCAGTCCGTTAAGTGTCTGACTCCTGGTTTTGGCTCAGGTCATGATCTCACAGTCATGAGATCGAGCCCCAAGTCAGGCTCCGTGCTGGGTGTGAAGACTGCTTAAGATTCTTCCACTGCCCCTCCCCTGCTTGTATTTGCGTTTTCTCTCTCTCTCTCTCTCTCTCTCTCTCTCAAAAAAAAAAAAAAAAAAAGTTTCTAAGACTCTTACGATGACAAGTAAGAAGTACCTAATAACTGACACAAGGCTTTCAAAAATAGTATAACAAATTGTGTACAATCCAAACTACACAAAATAAAATTTTAAACAGTTTAAAACCATTTGGAGAGGACCTTATAGACATGTCCTGAAATCCCCTCAGGTGTTGCCTCGACGGGTAATGTGACTGAGGGTGATTTTTTGTGTGCTTGCCTTCTCTTTCCTGTGTCTTTCAAATTGTAATGAGAATGTCACAGATGCTCTCGGTGCCGCTCAGATCTCCCTTACCCCCTAGGTGCCGCTCAGATCTCCCTTACCCCCTACACCATCCCAGCTGCTAACAGCTGGCTCCTGTCACCTTCTCCCCAGACTCCTCCTCACCTGACTGGTTGGAGACAATCACGCACCTCAGGGCCTGTGTTTGTTTGATTCCGAATTCAAGCAAGACGAGGCAGTGTTCCAAGACAAGCTCCAGGGTGCCCCCTCCAACCAATGTGGATCCAGGCAAGGTAGCTTTACTTGCCCACGCCCTCACTTAGCTCTTTCCCATAGCTTCCCTCACTGCCTTGCACGGTTTTAGCAACCAACCCATTCACTGAATGCTGTGGAAGGCCGGGAGTTTTACGTGACCCAGAGTAAAGGAAGGGCTCGGGCCACAGAGCTTAATGAGCGGTGGTGTTGGCAGGCCATTTGGACATACGCTTGAGTTCTTCCCAAGTTCACACACTTAAATCTTAAACCCCAATGTAATAGTATTTAGAGGTGGGGCCTCTAGGAGGTAAGTCGGTCTTGAGGGTGGAGCCCCCGTGACAGAGGCTTGTAATAAGAGGACGAGAGCTCTTGCCCTTCTTCCCCATTTCCCTCCCTCAAGCTCCCCCCTCCCTCTCCCTCTCTCCCCTCTCTACCCCTCCCCTTCCTGTTCCCCCCCCCTCCCTCACTCCTTCCCTCTCTCTCTCTCTCTCTCTCTTTTCCTGCCCCAGGAGGATAAAACAAGAACCAGGAAGGGCTTCCTCATGAGACAAGACACAGGATCTGCCGGCCCTTTGACCTTGACTCCCCAGCCTCCAGAACTGTGAGAAATAAATTTCAGTTGTTTACGCCACCCCTCTACGGTGCATGTTCCATAGCATGCCAAGCTGACTGACACGTTTACCCGCCAGGTTGCCTCATCCCTGATGTGGTAAATTTCAAGATCGCTTTCTGACTGCAATCCGCTGTCCCTGGCTCACCCTTGCTTCCATCCTTGGCCCCTGCTTCAGCAAGTTCCTCCCATTCCATCCTCCTATATTCCTTCATAATACTGCCATCAGAGAACTTGTTTTTTTCTTTTCAGTCTCTTACTGACAACTGGCCTCCTTGGGAAGAACTTCCTTCCGGGTCACTCACCTTTCTTTTTGTTCTTCTTCACGCCCTTCTTCACCACCTCTGAAACGCGGCGGCTCCCCAGGGATTTTTTTTCTTGTACGACTGCAGTCTTCGCTCTTGGTACCTTCCTTGGTTAGGCAAGTCTAATTCATGAAACAAAAATCACCATCGCCTCTTACTTGTCTAGCAACCGCAAACAGGCCCACGGCTTCCAAACGGGCGTCCGAGGTCCAACTCTTGCCCCTAAACTTGCAAATACAAAAGCCTGACGATGTCTACACCAATCTCTCCCTACAAATACACGGGACCTTCCTCCCCTGCAATGGCAGAATACTGTGGGTCTGTAGGTGGAACCACCCTGGAATTAACCTCCATTCTCCCTCAGTAATACTGAGTTTCCCAATAATCAGATCTGTTAAGCATTCAAGATATCAACAACTGAAGGAAACCAGAAAAAAATTTTTTTGGAAAGAAGTCAATATTTGGGGTTTTTTTAAGTTCATCTATTTATTTTGAGGGAGAGAGAGTGCGCAAGCAGGGAAGGGGCAGAGAGAGAAGGAGAGAGAGATTCCCAAGTAGGCTCTGCGCTCACAGCGCAGAGCCCAATGCAGGGCTCGAACTCACGGACGATGAGATCGTGATCTGACCTGAAATCAAGAGTCAGAAGCTTAACAGACTGAGCCACGCAGGCGGCCCAAGAATTCAATATTTGAAATTGCACAAAACGAAAAGCCTCGCTGTAGGAAAAATCTGAAAAGCTGTACTTTGCTGAATTTTCTCATGCTCGTTATATGTTTATTAAGGATTTTTTAAAATTCTGTACAGTGAGACAGCATAATTGTTTTTAATACTTAACAGTCCTGAAGATCTTAATCCAGGCCTGTCCTTCTCGTTTACCCCCAGCTAATCTCTACTCCCTGACAGTTGAGTGTTCTAAGTGCCTCTGGAAACCCCACTGTTCCCCACAATGCCCACACCCTCGTCCTTAGCTGCCACCACCCTAAGTCAGGCTCCCCTCCGTTCACCTGAAGTTGTATGAGAATGTTCTCAATGATCTCTTCTTCCCACAGGACCACTCCGCTGGCTCCTCTCCAAAGCAATTTCAAACCCATCTCAGTCCCTAGCAACCAACCAACAAACTAACAAACAAATAAGTGAAGCGGAACAAAGCAAAACAAAATAACCCTTGATCAGCGGCATCGCATGGACAAAGGACAAACACCGTCGCACGACTCTCAAAGTTGTCCTGGTATTTCTCAACTGTGACTTCCTGACCACGGTTATCACATGCGTTTTGGACACTTGAATTTTCTGGAAGGGGGCCCAGGATCCACCTACTTGTCAGGCTTCCCAAGTGCAAACTATGAACACTTCTGTCTCCCACCCAAGCTCGTTTCTCATTACTCATGGACTCACCAGCAAAAACAGTGTTTCCCAATCTCAGATGCTTATTAGATTCATCTAGGACATTTCTTTTTTTCAACAGCGTACCCAGGCGTCTCCAGACGAATGGAAGAAAGCTATCTGGGAATGAAGTCCAGAAACCGGTATTTGGAATGCCCCAGGTGAATCCCTTGGGCAGCCAGGATGGTGAGCTACAGGCAGGATTTAAGGCTGAGCAGCTCTGAAAAGCAAAGACACGTTTGTGGTGGACCTCACCTCCTTTCCTTTGCTCATAACTCCCTCTACCTGGAATGTAGCTCTGCCTGGATATTTGCCGAGCCAGTGCCCCTTAAGACTTGGCTAAGATAATGGTACTAATCCCAGGGAGCTCTCCCACACTCCCTCCCACAGACTGGGTTTGGGCCACTTTCTCTGGAGTCCTGTAACACCAAGGGCATTTCTGTCAGACTGTAATAAGCATGATTGCGGGGGCGCCTGGGTGGCTGATCTCACTGTTCGTAAGTTCAAGCCCCGCCTCGGGCTCTGTGCTGACAGCTCAGAGCCTGGAGCCTGCTTCACATTCTGTGTCTGTCTCTCTCTGCTCCTTCCCCGCCTGCACTCTGTCTCTGTCTCTCAAATATAAAAATAAACGATAAAACAATATGTTTAAAAAAGTATAATTGTACACACAATATAATCATTTCTCTCTGTCTCCTCCAAATAAGTTTGAGTTCTTTTTTTTTAAATTTTTTTAATGTTTACTTATTTTTGAGAGAGAAAGAGAGACAAAGCATGAGTGGGAGAGGGGCAGAGAGAGAGAGGGAGACACAGAATCCGAAGCAGGCTCCAGGCTCCTAGCTGTCAGCACAGAGCCCGACATGGGCTCGAACCCACGGACCGCGAGATCATGACCTGAGCCGAAGTCAGACGCTCAACTGACTGAGCCACCCAGGTGCCCCAAGTTTGAGTTCTTTAAAGGCGAAGAGCATAATTCATGCATCGTTGTTGGCATCCCGTGAGCTTAGCAGCGTGTGGCACGTAGTCAGTTGTGGACAAAGAATTGTTCAGTGAGTAAATGAGTGAACGACAAAAGGAACGGCTTGCTATTCTTGATAAAGTAGTGGATGGGCCACCTTCCTGGAAAAAGAGTCCTAAGGCGATGTTAAAATACTGGAAAGAAGACAATATTTGAGACTGTAGCTGTGAATTGCCAAGTGATGAGCAAAAGAATTGAATTTTGCAAATGTATTAAAGTATGGGAATAAATGTCTTTACTGTATTTAAAATATTGGCTTAACCAGGCAATCCTATGTGCAAGGTACTGGGGTGCCTCGGGACTGTATGTATGTAATTAGGAAAGACCCAAAGAGGATTTAGTTACTATTGTAGTGGACTGTCAGCCCTTTACACCTTAGTGTAAATAAAAGTTTGAAGGTAGAAGGGTGCCATCTACTGAGAAAATGGAGCATAACAGAGAAGTGAAAGCTTCAGAGAGTTCTCGTTTCTAAATTCTTCCTTAGAAATTGTCCGACCTAATTTCTTGTTCTATCCATCACATGTTTTATCAAGTTTTCTTCTAGATCATTTTAAATGTTTTTTTAATGCTTATTTATTATTGAAAGACAGAGAGAGTCAGAGCGTGAGCAGGGGAGGGGCAGAGGGAGAGGGAAACACAGAATCTGAAGCAGGCTCTGAGCTGTCAGCACAGAGCCCGACGCAGGGCTCGAACTCACAAACCGCGAGATCATGACCTGAGCCGAAGTCGGACGCTGAACTGACTGCGCCATCCAGGCGCCCTTTTCTAGATCATTTTAAACAGATTCATATTTAGGGAAACTTTAGATCTCCTCAATAAATATTCCATGCCCATTTTTTTTAATGTCTTTTATTTATTTTTGAGAGAGAGAAAGAGACAGAGTGTGAGCAGGGGAAAGGCAGAGAAAGAAGGAGACACAGAATCTGAAACAGGCTCCAGGCTCTGAGCTGTCAGCACAGAGCCCGATGTGGGGCTCGAACTCACTAACTGCGGGATCATGACCTGAGCCCAAGTCAGATGCTTAACCGACTGAGCCACCCAGATGCCCTCCATGCCCGTTTTTAAATACATCACCCTTTGTTCATGTTTTCCTTAAAATCTGTCATGTTTCTTCCTAATTATCCTTAATCAAGATTTAAACACACACATGCGTGCGCACACACACACACACACACACAAATTAGTGGATAGCACAGCCCCAAAGTCCAGGCAGTTATTCATTAACAAGCGAAAACACTACCACTTGCGTTGTTAATGAATGGAGGGGACAGGAAGGATTTTTTGTCAGCAGGCAAGGACCAGGTGTGTTCACATGATTTAATACAAAAGGCAAAACACGCTCGGCCAAGTGCGTCGTTGGAGCCTTTGCAAGAGGGTGTCTCTGGCATTGCTGAGCACACGGTACAGCAGAGGAAATCATCTGATGGCCGTTGAAGAAAGGGCCACCAGAAACCTGCTTTTCGGTTCCTCAGGGCGCGGTGCGGACAATGCTCCGTTAGTTGCACAACACATTTTCTCAAGACCCTTCCTTGTACACGGGGGACTCAGTTATTCAGATTGGAGGCTGAACCAAACGCAGCTGATTCGGTGGCATTTCTGCCGTGATCCCCCCCAGCAGTTCAAACACAAGTAGCCAGAGCATTTATCGATCAGTTTCCAAATTCTCGCCCCTGACCTTTGTACCTTACAAATGGTGTATCATTTGATGAGAATGTTCATATAAGGTGGGTTTTATTTCAAGCTGAAGGAGAAGGAAAAAGGGACTCAGAGAAACTGAGGACACGTACCCAAACTCCGACATCCAGCGAGGAGTTGAAATTCCAAGGGCGATCTCTTTGACTCTCAGACCCAACTTTTCCCCAGATGCTGAGCCTCCTCGCAAGGGGATAAGAGACAATCTACCCAAGAAAAAATCATTGTGGGCAGCATCAGAGAGAAACTCATTCTTACACTGGGGATGTAGAGTCGAGAAAATCCCCACTGATTTGAATTTTTTGCAGTATCTATGGGGAAGTGTTTCTCAAAAGGCTCGATAGGAAAACTAATCATTCCCAGGGTCCCTGTGAATAAACAATGCTGACCGTTCAGTTGCATTTGGGAATCTCTGCGCCCCGAATCCCTTCTGAAAGTCAAAAGTGTTCATTTTATGTTAAGAGCTCTGAGGGGTAAAGAACTCTGTTTAAATTGATTCATGTAAGGCTTCGTGCAAAAGTTTTCTTGTAGCGCATCTAACACCACAGTGAACACGAGCTGGGAAGCATTGCCCTGGCCAGTCTTTACGAGGGGTCGTTAATGGGTTTCTAAGCAGGACAGTGACACGGTTGGATTTGCATTCTGACACAGGATTCTGGCAGGTGGGTTTTGGGACTAGTACGGATGAATACGAAAGAGCTGCCAGAACCTGAAATAAAATATCGGGGGGAAAAGGATAGAGAGAGAGACAAAATGGAAAAATATTTAGGAAGTAACATCAGTAGGGCTTGGGGGTAGATTTGATACAGGAAAGTAATAAATAACGAAATAATCTGCAGATTTCCAGCTTGGGTGACTGGGTAGATGTAGCATATGAGAGCGAGAAATTGGTTTAACTTTTTAAATTCGGAGTTTCCAAATGTATTTAAATCTAACCTTATTTAGTAGTAGTAGTATTTTGGGTATCCAATAGAACTAATGTCCTGGAAAGCACACTTCCGGAAACACTGCTTGCTATGAAAGTCTTATGCACCAGAAAGACAACTGGTCCGGAACACCTACTCAACGTCACCCAACTTTTATGGGGGAAATCCTGAGAAACATCTTATCAAAACAAATGAAATTTGTCGTACAAATTAACAGTGTGAAAATAATTTAAAGTGACATATAAACCTAACTTAAGAGAAAACCCTTATCTTTTCTGCCACTCCAGGATCTGGAGCAAAGGTTTGGCCAACTATAGCTCTCGGGTCAAATCCAGCCTACCGCCTGTTTTTGTAAATAAAGTTTTATTGGAACAGAGCTGTACACCTTGGTTTATATATGGTCGATGACCACTGTCAAGCAGTGATGGAACATTGAGTAGTTGCGACAGAGACCGAACAGCCTGCAGAGTGTAAAATATTTACTCTCTGCCCCTTAACAGAAAAATTTGTGAAACCTTGAGCCAGTGAGCTGTTAAGCACCTTGGGGATGCTTGTAAAAGATCAGCAAAGTGATACACTGAAATCCAAAACCATGAACACGGATACATTCGCGACCCAAGTTTCCTCCGACGACACCAGCTAACGAACACAAAAAGATCACAACGAAGAAACCCAAAGTGTAGGTCTCTGGCCCAGCCCCCCACCCTGCTTGCAGAAATTCTGGAACTTCGCTCCAGCACTTACCCACCAGGGTTTATGTACCCTCGGCATCCGTCACCCCACCTTTTCTGCCACTGCCCCCCCCCCCCCCCAAACCCTGGCTCCCTCTCTCCCTAGCAGGCTGGCCCAAATAGCTACTAACAAACACCACGTTGGTGATTCCTGGAGCTTTTATCAAGTTAGGAATGCATCCAGCGGCAAATAGGAGATTCCTTCCATACAGAGGTTTCAAAAACAAAAGCAAAAGCAAAAACAAAATCATCTAGCTGTAAGCGGTCCAGGCTGGTTCCATCCAGGAAGGATAAAGGAGGAAGAATGGCAGAGGCCTGAAGAAGCATTCCAGCCCAAATTGTCTTTTTCAAAAGCTTTCCTGGTAGCTCAACCTTCAAGGACAAGTTCGCAGGTATAGATAATGCCCCCCAAATGGTATAATGGTTAGCTTCCGCTAACATCTCATTACTCAGAACTAGCTCACATGGGAAGCTCTTTCTGCAAGGGACGAGCGCTTAGCTTTCCAACCCACGTAGTAGAGGAAGGGAGAGAACGCTGGGCATGGCTTTTAGAAGACCCAAACTATGGTACCTGGTTCAGCGCCTTTGCTTGGTTCCTTCCATTTCCCAACGTGCTCTCACCAGTTTGTCCAAGCGAAGACCGTGTCCTCCACTCTCGTCAGTGCCCGGCACTGACGTGGGTCCCACACAGTCCCGCTGGCCACACTGACAGACAGAAGTAGAGGCTGCGGCTTATATGTGTTTGTCACAGTCTCCGTTCGTCATAACCCTAGGCATGGGGGATAGCACACTAGGGAACATCCCAAGCAATACCTTACTGAGCAATTTCTCACTTTATATATATATATATATATATATATATATATATAGAATATATATATATATATATATAGAATATTCTATATATATATATTCTATATATATATATATATATATATATTCTATATGTAGAATTTCTTATTCTAAAGCTTGAAAGTATCTTGTATGTGTACCAGGCCTCTTCCAGAAAACTCATTCTGACGTCCTCCCTAGCATCTCATGTTACTTAATCTCTGGTCGGTCTTCCAGACATCTCCAAACAAGGCTGAGTCTACAGGTTGTATACAGCTCAGGTTCCCACTCTGTGATCCTCACAAATCCAAAGTGGATGGAAATAGGAGTTCGGGAACACCAGTGCTCAGAGCTTAGGTGGGAAGGAAATATTTATGAGATACCTACATTATTTGCACAAACTTAAGGTCTACATTTTCATTATAAAATGTGAAATATTTCATGTACTTAATATAATGTGAAATATTAAAGTCTATATTTTAATTATCGATATTTTGTCTGTTTAAAAACCAGCCCAGATGGAAATTCTCGGAAAAATGGTGACTAGGACAATGTCATATTCTTAAATGTATGAAGAATCTGAACTTAAAGGGCTGGATGAAGGCTGGTTGGTTGACCATTATTTTTGGTTAAAGTCTATACTAAAACAAACAAACAAACAAAACTACAAAATATGTGATATTTATTGCATATCCTAAAAAATAATCTTGCCTTTAAATCAGAGTTTTTATCCTCTAAATTAAAGAAGTTGTACTCAACTCAAATGCACCACAAGATAAATATTTGCCCCTTCACTAAATACGTTGTTTTGGTCATGTGTGATAGTAATTAGGAATCTATCCAACATTATAACATAAGAATAATAAGTGTTGGTGTAGACTAGTCAAATTCAATTCATATGCATTATCTCATTTGACATCCACAATCATTAAGTCACTCCATTTTCTCCAGGTGGATCAGTCACCTCAGAAACATGGTTGACAAATTTAAGGGACACAAGTTAAGTCCTCCTTACCTCCCCCAAACATTTTTGCAACCCGCTCACTAATGCTTGACCCATTTCCGTAAGAGATGAATCTTTCATTCTGCAATTAGAAATGAGACCAAACAAAATGTCCACGGGATAGGTAACATTTTATTCGATTTCACGCACAAGTGTGAAGGCAACGCGGTGATTAAGGTTCAAGCTCTAGACACACAGGCCAATGATCCAACATGAGCTCAGCCATTATTACGTTTCCTCATCTGTAAAATGGAATAATAATTCTCTCTACCTCATGTGGTTTTTTCCACAATTAAATAAAATAGTATTTACAAAGCACTTAGTGAGGCCGGTAGCTAGGAAGCACTCATAAAAGTTGTTGTTGTTGTTCTTGGACTGATAGGAAAAGGAGAGACAGTATAAAGGGCACCAAGGTATCTAAAGGGAGAAGAGAAAAGAACGCCAGAAGGATAGAGAAGTTCCTGAGGCACATAATGGACAAACCGGCCAAATTTCTCGACTTTTACGCGTTGGTGGGTGGGCCAGCCAAGGGCCCACGAGCAGTGGAGGCTAGGACTCACTGAGGGAGGCAGTGCAGCAATAGACCACCAGATGGCAGCATAGAGCCGTTGCCATTTTCACCCTGCAGCATTGCAGTTTTCATCCTGCTGAGCTGTACATGACGTTCCAAAGAGTTGGGTTCACAGCGGTGGAAATCCGAGGTGTCCCAGCCAGACTGTCCGTAATGCACCAAGTCCTGAGGGCCAGTGTTCCTAAAGTCCTGTTTCCATCCACTTTCCCTCCCTCTACCTTTTCTTCGTGCTCTTCTTGGGAATATAGAATGACTAGTAAATCGGATTTACTCAAAAGAGAATCAGTCTACACCCAAAGCAAAAAAATGCAGAGTTTGCTCTGCAGCAGGCCTGTTAGCTGTTCTTTCCAAAACCATAGTACTTCAGCTATGGATAAACTTTTATTAAAACAAACCAACGTTTGCCGTGCTTAACAGCACCACCGGTGAAGGTAAATCACATTCTGCCAAGAGTGGTTCGAAAGAAAAGTCAAACATTATTCCATCAACATCTTTTCAAACCAATTTTCAGATACTGGGGAGCTTCTAAGTGGATTCCTGCGAATAAAGCACATTTCATCCCCAAGCCCAAAATCCTTATGAATTTTCATTGTTGATCTAGAGAAATGGGTCCTTTTCCTTCATAGCCACAATTAGGAATAACAGTGCAGCGATCCGTCTCCGTCACAGATCAAAATACTGTAGGACCATTATTCTAAATCTGTTCATGTTTAATTGGGACCAAGGAAGTTATTCAAGGACAAGTTCACAGGTATAGATAATGTCCCCCAAATGGTATAATTTACATTTGGTGCTTGGCTTTCGCCCACAGATGTGAAAAATACAAGCATCCCAAACAGTTCCCTGGAAACTATACACATGCAGAAGCTAAAACCATTGCTCCCGCTCAGGCCAACATTCCCTTACACCTGAAATTTTCCCCTAATATGAATTTTTATTGTGATAGAGCTCAGTCTGGTGCTACAGCATGTTCATATGCCCTGTTTCTGTAGGCATGTCTAACTTTCGTATGATTTAATGTGAGTTTATGTCAATGTAAGAAATATTTCCCAAGTCATTTTTAATAATGACACTACACTGAGCTGAAGACAAAAAAAAAAAAAAATCCACGATTTGAAATATGTGTTCTTACCCCAAAGTTAATATCACCAGTAATTAACTTTTTCAGCAATAGTAACAAACCACTCAATGTGTCTCCTAATACAATGCACTGAGAAGGCTGTAATTATTCTTAGATGGGACTCCTTGCAAAAAGCATAACCTGAATCCAGTCATGAGGAAACTATGGATTGGGCTGGACTCTTCAAAAATGTTACTCATGGAAGGCAAAAAAAAAAAAAAAAAAAAAAAAAAAAAAAAAAGGAGGAAAAATCAGAGAAATCAGAGAGACATGAAAACTAAATGCAACATGAGATCCCAGATTGGATCTTGAACCACGAAGGAAAAAAAATTGCTATACAGGAAAGTCCTGGGACAAAAATGTAAAATTCACACAAGGCCTATAGATTGGATATTAATGATGTGCTGATGTAAAGTTTCCTGATTTGGGGAACTGTACATGGTTGTATAAGTGGATGTCCTGTTCTTAGGAAATATACACTTAAAACATTTAGTAAAGGGCAATGAACTCTCAAGTGACTCAGAAAGAATATATAATTGTTATGCGTGTAAAATAAACATAAGAAAGCCAAAGTGCAAACATAGCAAATGTGAACAATTGGCAGATCTGAGTGAAGAGGATATCAAAGTCCCTTGCACTGTATCTGCAACTTTTCTATAAATTTGAAATTGTTTCAAAGGAAAGGTGATCCATTAAAAAACAAAAAAAGTAGGGACACCTGGGTGGCTCAGTCGGTTAGGCATCTGACTTCGGCTCAGGTCATAATCTCACGGTTCGTGGGTTCAAACCCCACATCGGGCTCAGAGCCTGGAGCCTGCTTTGGATTCTGTGTCTCCCTCTCTCTCTGCCCCTCCCCTGCTCTCTCTCTCTCTCTCTCTCTCTCAGAAATAAACATTAAAAAAATATTAAAACAAAAAACAAAAACAAAAAAAGTAGCCAGAAAGTCATTCCAGACTCAGTTCCAGCAAAGGCATTTTGGCTTCATTCTTTTCTTAATAAAACAACATGTACCAAGAAAATAAAAGGAAGATTTAAAAAGAAAAGAAGATCGCCCACAACCCACGTCCCTATCCTGCGGGTGTTCCCATGTCTACAAGGTTCCTCCCACGTTCTTGCTGTCATGCGCTTTTTGTACCCTCTCTGTGGTTGTGCCAAGCCCCCACCCAAGCCTCTATCATCTCTTGACTGGAGATTGGGCTCCCCGCCTCCACCTGCCCCTCCCCATCCATTCTCCCACCAGAGCAGCCAACGTGTGCCTTTCGTGTGCCGCACCTTCAGCGAGGTTGTGCGTGTTCACCAAAACCAAGCCAACAAACAAAACTCACCAAAGTAGAGATTTGGGCAAAATCCATAATGAAGCGCCCGGCCAAATATTTAGCATTCGAAGACATCAAACTTGGTTTACCATCAGTAAACTCCCTTCTACTCTCGCTCATCCCTAGAGCTCACCTTCTGCTAAATGCCCTCAACTCTAATTTTACCCCCCACCCCCCGCTCCACCCCGTCTCTAGTGGGTTGCCCAAATTCTGCCTTACCCTGTGGCTCTCCACCTGGGCATCGCTGAAGCCACGCAGCTGTGCCTTAATTTCCCCAATCAGATCAGATTGGGATCTGCCCTCCGCGTGAGCCAGAGCCTGGAGGGTCTCGCATAACTCTGCCACTAAGCAGCTGCAGGCCTTTGGCAAATCGTGTAATTTTTCCCGTTCTCAAATTTCAATGAAGTAAAACAGAGGATTAAGTAATTTCTAAAATCACTTTTAGTTCTGAAAGACTGTAGTTCTATGATTCTATAGCCAGGAAAAACAGAAATAATCAGAAAATCTGGAGCAGAAACATTGTGAAGGGCAACAGAATGAAAGATGATCGCGAACGTCGGAGGTTTATTTCAGGGCTTGGAGGCAGAGGATAGCAGAGTAAGACTCCCTCTCACACAAGCTGGTCGAGGAGAATTAGGTGATGAGACTGGGAATTATAGAAGGAGATAGCAAACGACTCAGCAAAACCGTTGACCGTGGCTCTGACCAGCCACGGATGAATGGCAGATGCTGTAATGAAATACCTCTGAAACGGAATTCTAGCAGCAACTTTTCTTCCTTTAATATTTTCAACAGCTTGGGAAGTACGGTCACTTTTTCAGGGTACTCGATCAATGGCTCTGAACGCATGGTCTACAAATCTAGACTAGACATCAGAGCACGTCAGTGTCAAGGGAAGGGGTGATGAACAGCCAGTCCAACTTTTTATTGAGTATGTGAGGACACTAAAGACCAGACTGGCTGAATGATTTGCCAAAGGCGACACAGAATGGTGTCTCACTGCCATACACCCTCGTCCGTGAAACGCTTCTAGTCAGTCCGGACCAGGCTGGCCTCTGGAGCTTTTGCTGAAGCCAAGGCCATACTTGACTTGTGGCATTGATTCACACGTTTCAGCCCTGCCCGTGCCTCTGGGACTGCATGGCAGCCTAGGTAAGTCACGTCCGAGGACATCTTTTGAAGCATTGGAGTCATTCCAGCCCCCGGGGCTGGGGTCCAATATGCACACGCCCTGCGTCCTTGAGGTGGGTCCCTCTCTAAAGTGGACCCGGTGAATACAATCGCAAGCAACTCTTCAGATGCAACCACTGCGGTGTTTTCTTTCTGGCAATGGCAGAAGAGGAGAGGGCTACTTCTGTCCCCATCAGCGTGCCTCCGGAAATGTGGAAGGTTGGCAAGCCATTGAACTACAGCACCTGACGCCTGATCTGAATTCACGCTAACGTGTCAAAGGAAAAAAGCCAATTCACTTAGGGAGATGCTCAACATCGTCTTCTTGTCGGGATTTGTCTGCGAACAGAAGATAAAGTTAAGGGGAACTCCGTGAGGGAAGGCGATTCCCTTCGTTACTGCTCTTGGCAATAATGAGGATAGCCCCTTTCACCCGACTTGGTGATGATCCCTCCCATCTTAGCATGTGAGAGAACAAAACACACAGGCATCGTGCCTCCCACTAGCTCTGCAGTGAGCCTTCTCCAGCTCCTCTTGGTTTAATCCCCAGTCCCTGCCAAGGCTAGATGAGAACTTCTGTGCTTCTGGAGATCCCCCTGCTCTGTGAAGGGACCACTCCCTCCCGAAGCCTCGGGTCCAGCAGAACCTGCTATCACACATCCCCTTGCGGGATTTTCTCATGAAAACATCTTCAAGACAAACAAGCATGTAATTCCTTGAATCTCCAGGTCTTAGGTCTGGACACTTAATAAAAACCTCCCCGGGGCCCCTGGGTGGCTCAGTCGGTTAAGGTGAAGCATCTGACTCCTGATCTCACCTCAGGTCATGATCTCACGGTTCGTGGTTTCAAGCCCGCCATCGGGCTCTGCGCTGATGGCCCAGAGCCTGGAGCCTGCTTCGGATTCTGTGTCTCTCTCTCTCTCTCTCTGCCCCTCCCCTGCTTGTGCCCTGTCTCTCTCTTTCTCAAAAAAATAAAATAAACATTAAAAAAATAAAATAAAATACAAATAAAAAGACAAAGTCTGAGGACCTCGTTCTAGAGAATAATCTAGACATACAGTTTAATTTGTGAGATCCTTCACAGGAAGGGGGAGTCGTAGACTCGGGATTCAATTTCTCTTTTTTGGAAATCAGATTGAATCTGAAAATCTATTCTTCAACATACAAGCCAGGGGAACTTGGGCAAATCACTTCACCTCTTCAACTCTCACTAGATCATTGGAAAAAACACGTTTGATAGTAAACACATTTCAGTTATTATTAGTAGTAGGTATTAGCAGCAGCTACTGAGGAGGCAATGTCACGAGACATTTAGCTTGTGGGTTCTGCAATTACATTGCCTAAGTTGAAATCGTGGCTCCCTCCCGTACCAATTAGATGACTATGGGCAAATCATTTCACTCCAACTCCCAAGTCATAGGTATTTCTTCTGCAGTGTAAGGTTGAGGGTTGTCCCGAAGAAAAAGAGAAAGAAAAGCCAAGTAGCCACAGAAAGGGCGTGACACAGTGCTTGGTGAATAATAAGCGTTTACGAATATTAGTTATCGTTATTATTCACGGCAATGTAGAATCAGCAACAGCATCATTGGTAATAATATTGCTTTATTATGGAGACAACTTATAATAATTATTAACAGAGGACTATCTCCCCCAAAAATGTGCTTGGCAGGATTAATGTTTCCATCTTCAACTAGTGCTTGTCCCAAATACCCATCCTCCCTGAATGGTGCAAGGACCTTTCGAAAGAATGTTCTAGATGAACTAGAAGTACACATCATCCAGTAATATTCTAGAGAAGGAAACATTTTTTTTTCCCCCTCCTGAGCTGTTCTGTTTGTTCTGACTCTATTAAAAATCTTTCTTGTGCTACTTAAATAGATGGGACACTGATAAAAAAAACAGTAACAATTCCTGCCAATAGTTCTAATATAAAAATTTTCACTGGTGTAATATGTGAGTGTGTTAAGTATTTACCTGAAGGCAATTTATTCTCAGGGAGCACGATTATATAAGAGATCTGCAGTGGATTTGAAGTTGAAACAAAACCAAATATATTGTGTACTCACTACTCCTCCATCTACCGTCTTGGACAGAATTTTGTGGCCCTGGACTGTTGCTGGATATATATATATATTTTTTTTAATCTATGTCCTCATCTATGAACATAGGAACTTTAGTAGCTGCCCTGCCTGTCTCCCAGGGTTGTTATTGGAGATCAGAGGAGGAAAAACTTGGATTGAATTGTAATTGAAGTCCTTGTACAAATTTAATTTGTTCTTCTTTCAAAATGTGAGCTCACTCACCCACACAAACACTAATTCTCGGATTTTGTTTGCACTGAACTGAAAAACAACTTACTCGGTTGGGACATTTACCCCATCATCGGGGCCTGGATTTGGCTCTGGAAAAGGAGGGACAGGCAGTTTCAGAATAGACTTTAAGGTATTCAGATGCGGATCTATCTTCTCTGGGAGCCGGGAGGCTGCTTCTGCTGCAGCAGCTTTTCAAAGACTCCTTTAAGGAATTTTACCAGGCCTTCTCTGAGCTGTGCACGCGCCAAAACATATATTGACATGATAAACCACAATGGATTTAAGTGTTTAAAGTCAAAAATACACTTTTAAAAATAAGTACTTAAGTTGGCTGATTGAGCAATATACCTGCCTGCCGAATTGAATTTGTTTAGAATAAACCACAGGGTACACTTTTTCTCAACATTTTCCACGGAAGCCAGGAAAACCAAAGGCGAAAAACACAATTCCGTGAAACATTTCCTCATTTCTACATTACGGAACAATCGCAACGTGTAGCAGACTGACATGGCCAAGCCAACAAACTCTGACATCTCTGCGAAAATGTTTAGGTTCAAATTCAAATTAAATATGCTTCCTATGCCCTGGCTCTGTGGGCTTCTTTCTGTCTTACACTTGTCTCCGATACCTCCTTTGTCCCCTTCCTGATGTCCAAAAAATCTACTACAAGAGAATCCCCCCAACTTGAAAAAAAAATTTGCTGAAAATGTCAAGTACCTGTTTTTCACCAATGGGTTCTGTGTTTTCTTGTCCGTGTTAAGAATGGAGACATCTAGACTCTCTTTTCTCTTCCTTTGGGGTGTGCAGTTCCTATCACATGTTTCAGTTGTCTCCATCGTTTCCATTTGGGTGGAATACTGTGAAATATTTTGACTTGAGCAACTCCTTGTGTGGGTGGGATTTCTAGGGCGTTCTGAAGTGTAGAGGTGATGCTGTCTCACTCATTCAGGGAGAGAGAGAATCCCAAGCAGGCTCCACCCTGTGAGCACGGAGGCTGATCCGGGGTTCGAACCCACGAACTGTGAGATCATGACGTGAGCTAAAAATCAAGATTCGGGCCCTTCACTGACTGAGCCGCCCAGGCTCCCTGCCTCCAGCATAGTCTGAGAAGGGGTATATTATCGATTGTTTTGTAAGATTTCAAGCACCAGCTTGAAGCATCAGAGGGGAGAAAATTTGTTTCAGGAGACAGGTAGTTCGGAGAACTCTTGCTCCCATCATGTCCCCTAGTTCGAAGACGTTCAGTGCGATCACACCGCAGGTGACCCCAAGAAGGTCTCAGAATTTGCCACAAGGGCCCTTGCTCTCCCACGGCTCCAAAACTGGTCCTCTGGTCTGAGGGTGGGACCCAAAGAGAAGTACCCCACTATGGCCCGGGTGTGGAGCAGATCAGAAGTTGTCGAATTCTTCCTATGGCCTACAGGGACCCTCCACATACTGAGATGTGGATTCATTAGGCTGGCTGGCCTCTGTCCAAGACGAAGGTCTGATATACAATGTGTTTGGCACAGCAGGGCCTCCAGCAGCCAGGACAACGACCAGCATGCTTCCCAAAGGAGGAGAAGAAGCACTTCTTCCTCCTACCTGAGGTTCCATTATTCCAATCTCAAACAGTGTCTTCATTATTTTATACTAGCCTTCTGATCATGGCTCTGAGCTTGACTATGAGTACACAGTGCAATGTCCCGGAGAAAAGTGAGGAACTGAGGCAATCACGTTCTAAACACGAAACCAGATGCTCATGGACAACTAGCTGGATTTTTCACCCAGGACCTTTGGATCCCGTGTGGGAAGAGATTTTCTTCAGAGGTGTCTGGCATTCTATAGATTCAAAAGCGAAAGTGTCTTTGAATTCAAAAACTTCATGCGCAGCCGTTGCTCATTTTGTTTTTTTAACTTCACGTTTTTCGATGTTGTGAAACAAACACCCTCTTTCCAGAATTTGAATCTAAACAAGAACAAAAGTATAAGCTGATCAATAGGAGTATCCACAGAGCTTGTAATAGGACATTGATTTGATATGGACTCTTTGCTCATTTTACGTATGAAAACGACACCTACTTACTCCTTGTGGTTTATGGTTTTAAAGTTCATTGTACTTACTCATGGTCCTGCCCTCACTGTTGTCCTTTGCTGCCTGGATCCTACAACGCTTTGACACTGCTTTTCATTGGTGCATTTTCATTGCCTCAATAAACATCATTTCCAAGCTCTCTCTCTCTCTCTCTTTTTTTTTTTTTTGAAAGAGATGGGGAGCATGGAGAGCATGAGCAGGGGAGGAGCTGAGAGAGAGGGAGAGAAAGAATCCCAAGCAGGCTCCATACTCTCAGCATGGAACCCAACACAGGGCTTGCAATGAACTGTGAGATAATGACCTGAGCCAAATTCAAGAGTTGGTCACTTAACCAACGGAGCTACCCAGGCACCCCGATTTCCAAGTTCTTTAAATGCTTCTTCCTGCTGTCATAGGAACATTCATATACCTCTTTTTACTTCCACATCCTAAAACCTAGGAGATGTTCATTAGAAAAGCAAAGTCACCCATTTGGGTGGTGGCCCCAACAACCTCCAGGGAAGATTGAGCTCTGTTGCCCGTGGCTATTGGCCGTTGCCAATGCATCCCCTACCCCTTGTCCCCTGCATCACATTACTCCTCACCGTTCTCTTGCCTTCAGGGTCCTTTTTTTTACAGCACTTATAACTTTCTAATATGCTATCTAGTTCATTTGTTGTGTTTATTGCTGATTGTCTCTCCCTCACACTACAATCAAATAACTCCCAGGAGAGCAGGAGTCTTGGCCTATTTTGTGTAGTAATACATCTCATTTGCTTTATTTTTGTTTTTATTAAATTTTTTTGTAACGTTTATTTATTTTTGAGACAGAGAGAGACAGAGCATGAACGGGGGAGGGTCAGAGAGAGAGGGAGACACAGAATCTGAAACAGGCTCCAGGCTCTGAGCAGTCAGCACAGAGCCTGACGCGGGGCTCAAACTCACGGACCGCGAGATCGTGACCTGAGCCGAAGTCGGACGCTTAACCGACTGAGCCACCCAGGCGCCCCCATCTCATTTGCTTTAAATCTCTTTAAGGACAGTGCAGCACATATGGTAGGAATTCAATAAGTATTTGCTGTACAAATGAATAAATGCCACAAGACAGGTACTTCTCTAACGCTTAGGTCATAAAGCCTTCCTTACTGACTGCTAAATCGTTTCCTTGGTTACTTTCTTCATCTCCGGGTGTTGAACATTGGCAAAATTTTAAACTCTGTTCATGTCTTCCTTGTACAATCCCCTGTGGTTCAGGACTTTTACCTAAACACCCCCATTTCTCAGATCCATTCTGACCCATTCTTCAAAGTGCCCCATGTTTCAATATATAATGCGTATTCACTCTTGATTACTCACCCCTCTTAAGAAATCCACCCCATCGCTTGTCTTACGGTTTAGAGAAGAATTAAGAACTTCAGAGCCATAAACATTTCAGGACAAAGGTTTCTATTCAAATTGACATAATGTTCTATCTTTGTAAATATGTTGTCTTCTTGAAATTATTGAGTTGCCAAACCATACAATCTCATGCATCTGGCCCTCTCCCTTGGAGATGCTTAGATAATAAAATTACTATAATTAGTTTGGTAATCACTCAGCACTAAAAAAAAAAAAAAACTCTTACTCAAGAGTTCTATTTTGAGAGTACGAGGAGTTCAACAACATGGAAATGGATAGTTGGGTTTTTTTTTTTTAATGTTTTATTTTAGTTTCTGAGAGAGAGAGATAGATAAAGAGAGAGACAGAGCTCAAGCAGGGGAGGGGCAGAGAGAGAGGAAGACAGAGAATCTGAAGCAGGCTCCGGGCTCTGAGCTGTCAGCACAGAGCCCGATAAGGGGATCGAACCCACGAACCATGAGATCATGACCTGAGCCGGAGTTGGATGCTCAACCGACTGAGCCACTCAGGCGCCCCGAAAGTAGATAGTATTGATCTACTGTTCCAGCAAATAAAAACAAAGTATAAGGTCCTTGATTCTCAAATTTTAAAGCCCGCTATTTGAATGGAGATTTCATAATTCCCTTCTTACTTTTCCTTCTCTTCAAAAGGTAGGAATAGAGAATACAAATAAGTAATATTTATTGGTGCTTCCTGACTTGGTCACTATCCTAAGCTTTTTACAGGTATCGTCTTTTTCAACTCAACCACCCTCTGAAGTTGGTATTTTAGAGTGGCAGAACTAGATACTTTTACATTGAGCAATTTGTCCAAAGCCTACGGCTTCGGAGAGCTTAGGATATTTAGAAAGAAGTAGGGTCATAAATCTAGGCAGGGCAAAGCAAAGCCCACACCTTCACCCACCAGCTGCACACATCCCATACTGTACCTTCTGTCTGCAGCCTTTTACGTCTTCCCTCCCCCATACCAAAATGATAAATAAAGGATTTTTAAAAAGAGGTAGAGGTAAGTGACCCTAATAACTATCTCTAAACACCCTTGTGCTAGATACCAGGGGTCCTAAGATCTGTGAAGGCCTGGAGGTGTAGACCCCATGGTTAACAGGACTGCGGAAGAATTAACCAGCCCGGGCTTTGTTGTGTTGTCAGTGTTTGGTTTTGTTTTCCTGAGAGGTAAAGAAATGTAGTTCATTGAGGTTGTGTAAGACATTCTTCAAAAGTGGGAATTACATACAGAAGGTGTCAAGGGTTTGGAATGCTGTTCTACAAGACGACATACACATCTGAAATGAAAGACACAGAGAGACAAGACGACATTCGAGTTGGCCAAGTCTATGAACTATAAATTCAAAACACCCCCCACCCCGGGGCGCCTGGGTGGCGCAGTCGGTTAAGCGTCTGACTTCAGCCAGGTCACGATCTCACGGTCCATGAGTTCGAGCCCCGCGTCAGGCTCTGGGCTGATGGCTCAGAGCCTGGAGCCTGTTTCCGATTCTGTGTCTCCCTCTCTCTCTGTCCCTCCCCCGTTCATGCTCTGTCTCTGTCCCAAAAAATAAATAAACGTTGAAAAAAAAAAATTTAAAACACCCCCCGCCCCAATCCACGGTTCTCCAAGTCTTTAAGGAGCCTATGTAGGGGTCAGGAAGGTCTTTGGTACAACAAAATGACAAACCCAGCCTTTTCATCCCGGAGAAAAGTCCACTCTGCGGATCACCCAGACCTTCGTGCCCCTCTCCTTTGCTACTTCACGACAAAGAACACTGTCATCTCTCACTAATGTCACATCTTACTTCAAGAGCAGAAAATGGAGACAGGGCTGACAGGGCGCACGGAATCAAGCGTTTTGAATGACTCCTTAGAATCAATGAATGGTTCCGCGGAGAATCCGCTATACAGCCCGTGATGCTGATTAATTTGTAAATTTCCTCCGCGAGTATAAATTTTCTCATTCACTTTTCCATCCCCTACAGAAGCCTTTTATTTGTGTGCACATTCAGCAAGTGCTAAATGGCGAAATGAATAGTAATCTGAATAATGGCCACAGTCAGGAGCCGCAAAGAAAACGAGAGACGCTGAGGAGGCAAAGTCCACCGCAGGGAAAATGGGAGTGGGTGGTGGGGGCGGTGGATGGAGGCAAGTCTTCTTAAGCGGCAAGGGTCTGTCTCGTGTCTGCAAGCCAAGGAGAGCACCGATTTCACGGGGTTGGGGGGCAGTTGAGATCCGCCCGTGTTTCTGACAACACCTTGTAGATTGCAGGATGCTGCGCTCGCGAGGAGCATAACGGTCTCTGTTTCTGCAGTTCGGTGCAGGACGTGATTGACACAACCCACGTGTACGATGCAGGGACGAAACGACAGGCACCAACACATAATCGTGGACAGTCAGCTGGAGCTGCTCGCAGCAAGAAGGCACAGGGAAGGTAGAAGAGGGGGACGCTGTGTGTGAGGCTGGAGTGATCCGGGGACTGACTCAGAGTGCGGGATAGAGCTGACACGCAAACTCTTGGGGCTGTCGGAAGAGCTAGAGGCGATCCCTAAAGGGAAGGGGGGACAGTTTTTGAAGGGAGGGAAAGGAGAGGGCTCCTGTTCGTGGGTAGAGGGACAATCTAGCCAAGAGTCAGCTTTATTTGTGCATGTCACGCCCTGAACACTGATGGATGATATTTTCTTCTGGGTGACTGAGTAAACATTTCCAGTCCATCCGAAATGAATTTTCTTGTTCTTGCTTATTGCAGCCTTCAGGAGTATATGAAGCATCTAGGGTAGTGTTAGGGCATGAATGAGAGAAAAAATATGGGGAGAGAACATTCTGGGCCAGATTTTATTGTGGAACTGTAAACGTGAAGGAGAGAAATAAAACAACAATTTGGCTTTTTGTAATCACTTCTAGCACAGATGGAGTTTGGGGAGCATCTTAGGGGGGACCTGCCGGGGGTGGGGGGGGATTCAGTGAAAAGGTTATAGTAATTGAAATTAGGGGCGCCTGGGTGGCACAGTCGGTTAAGCGTCCGACTTCAGCCAGGTCACGATCTCGCGGTCCGTGAGTTCGAGCCCCGCGCCGGGCTCTGGGCTGATGGCTCGGAGCCTGGAGCCTGCTTCGGATTCTGTGTCTCCCTCTCTCTCTGCCCCTCCCCCGTTCACGCTCTGTCTCTCTCTGTCCCAAAAATAAATAAAAAACGTTGAAAAAAAAAACTTAAGAAAGAAATTATAGCTTTCCCAGAGTAGACCAAGAATAATCTAGGCTTTCACTTATTACAAATAAGTGGATCTATTTTTTATAAATGTGTTTCAAATATTAATATCTATGTTCACAACACATGTGGAACTTTCTGTGGGTTTCACAACAACCTATGAGATAGGGCACTTTGGGGCATCTGGGTGGCTCAGTCAACTGAGTTGGGCGTCCGACTTCAGCTCAGGTCATGGTCTCACGCTTCGTGAGTTCGAGCCCCGCATCAGGCTCTGTGCTGACAGCTCAGAGCCTGGAGCCTGCTTCGGATTCTGTCTCCCTCTCTCTCTGCCCCTCCCCTGCTTGTACTGTCTCTGTCTCTCTCTCAAAAATAAACATTAAAAAAAATTTTTTTAGGGGCACCTGGGTGGCTCAGTTGGTTAAGGGCCCAACTTCGGCTCAGGTCATGATCTCACGGTTCGCGAATTCGAGCCCCATGTCGGGCTGTATGCTGAGAGCTCAAGGCCTGGAGCCTGCTTCGGATTCTGTGTCTCCCTCTCTCTCTGCCCCTCCCCTGCTCATGCTCTCTCTCTGTCTCAAAAATAAATAAAACATTAAAAAAGAATTTTAAAAAAATTTTTTTAAAGATAAGGCATTTTTAAAAATCTAATATTCACAGTAGGAAAGGCTCTAAAGGCTGACGCTATTTACTGCACAGGCAGTAAATGGCAGAGCCAGAATGCAAATCCAGATATTTTGATTCCAGATGCATACCATTTCCAATCATGTCATGTTTTACCTCTGTGTATTAAGCAGGATTTTTGGGGTTAAGCTCCAGCATCGGAAACTTTATTTTCATCATTACTCATCTTTTTATTCTCCAGGGCTCACTGGCAATCCATAGCCAGCACCCTGTACCCATTGAATCACCCCATCTTTTCTCTCAGCCCCTCATCAACCTCGTCAGGCCCTCCCCCCACCCCTGCCTACACTTCCCTGAAATCGGCCCACTTTCCCGAATCCTGCCAATGAGATGCTGTGAAATGACCCTTACTTTCTTTTTCTTTCTCTGGAGAGCTACCAGTATTGGTGGAGGAATCTGAGTTGATCCCAAGCCCATTTATTTAAGGGCTCTAAACGTCATGATAAAAGAAACAAAAACCGAGCCCCTGGAGTTTTGGTAGACGAACAGATCTTTAGATGTAATTTACAAGTCTTCCTGGAGGAAAACAGGTGCTTATTCAATTCAACTTTCTCGTGCACTTTTACATCCTTCCAGAAGCATACGAGACTTTGCATTTCAGGGTGCAAGAGCTTCCACCCAGGTGACAGACGAAAGGCCCAGCACCCTGAAAGACGTGCAGCAGCCTTGCGGGGTCTGAAGGCGAGAGGCCACTTGTGATATTAGACCTGCTAATGAAAACGGTCCAGTGCTTGTAGCTGAAAGGCAGATCAAGCCCACCTCTTTTTCAATCTTTTTTAATGTTTATTTTTGAGAGAGAGACAGAGGGTGAGTGGGGGAGGGGCAGAGAGAGAGGGAGACGCAGAATCGGAAGCCGGCTCCGGGCTCTTGAGCCATCAGCACAGAGCCCGACGCGGGGCTCGGACCCACAAACCGCGAGATCATGACCTGAGCCAGCCAGAGGTGCCCCAAGCCCACCTCTTTTTAGCTCCTTTGCAGAATAAAGCATTTGACGCCGAGTGCCGGTTCTCATTTTCTTATTCTGCAAAATAATAACAGAAGGTGAGACATTAATAGAACGTGTGGGCAACCTTAATTGCCTAATTTTACATCGGATTGTGTACGCAGCTCCCCGGGGAATACGCGGTGAGTATCACTGCAGAGATGGGAGGAGGATGAAGAGGTGACATTAATTCTGACTGGCGGTACTGGAGAGGACACGTGTGAGCTGAACCTGAAGGCAGCATTCAACTGCAGCCCTTGAGGGACGGCTGTTCAGCTTGAGAAAATGGGGCGTGGTCGGCCAATGTAGAATGTGACAGCAAGCTGCCCTGCGCGAAAGGATACGGCCAGACCTTTTCCTGCCTGTCTCCCTCACTGAAGTCTAAGGTCTTTGAGGACACAGTCTTGGCCTTGTATGTCCAAAAGCAGACTTGCTCCCACCTTCCTCAAGCCTGCAAGCACCCTTCACAAACGTCCCCAGATCTCAGAGGACCTTGTAAACCAAAGGAAGGAATCTGGACATTTATCATGAGGCAATGGACAGGACTTGGAAATTGAAGTGGGACTTACTGTCTTTGCATTCTGGAAAGGCTCTCCTGGCTGCAGTGTGGAAAAGGAACTGGGAGTCAGGCAGGAATTTACGGAGGAAAACAGTTGAGAGGGGGGTTGCAGTGATCCAGCATCATTGTAAGACCCCGTCTCCGCACCTCCAGAATTCTTCTTCTAAACGCAAACTGGAGTTGACCCTCTCCAACTCAACACAGTTCGTAGCTTCCCTTTATGTACAGAATAAGGTTTAAAGTCTCAAGTAGGGCCTTCGAGGCCCCTCGTGGGTACCTACTCTACCCGTCTACGTTTTTTCCTTCCCATGCTCTGGCCTCAGTCAGTAAGGACTAATCCCCGAATACCCCACATGCACGTGCCCCTGTGTGTTTATTAAGGAACTTACCCTCTCATTCCTACTGTGGTTCTCCTTTCCTTCTCCCGCACAGCACAGCTGAAGTTCTTTGAGGGCCAGATGGTTGACTTATTCACGCATGTTCCTCCACCCCCTTTAGCCCTAGCACTTTGTACATTATAGGCAAATATTTGTTGAGCAGAATTGAACTGTAATAGCAGTACCTGTACTTGGATTCATTTAATATTTATGGAGCACCAGAAACCATAAACAAAAAGGTGGATCCATTTAACTACATTAAAATGTAAAACACGGTATAGAAATTCTAAGTTAAAAGACAAAACATACAAGTTACAAATGACAGAGAGGCAGATTCCTTACTATCCCAAGAGGCCCCCAAATCATTCACACCAAATACCTAAAAAAAAAAAAAAAAAAGTGGGCAAAGGAAATAAATACACTCATTCCATTCCATTTTTCACTCATCAGTTATAAGGATGAAAGGGCTGTAAAGCACTCAGTGGGACCGAGGGTGTGAGGAAGGAAACACTCACAGGCTTTGTTCATGGGAGTAGAAATTGGTCTGCTCCCCCAGGGAGGGTGATTTGTCAATACCTACAATATTTAAAATGCAGAAGCCTTTAACCTAGAAATACTTCTTCTTAGGAATGCAGTATAGAGTTAGAACAGAACAAGCCAAGAGCCATATGTAAAGATGTTTGTTGCTACCCTGTCTCTAAGAGAAAACCATCAATGACTGGTTCATTGACAATGACACTGTAACTACACAAGGGAAAACTGCAGCCATTGGAAGAAATTATTCCAAACTATATAGCTGAGTGGAAAAAGCAAGGTACCTCCAGCTTACGCCCTATGATGCTTCTTTTGTGCAAAACAAACACATACACAGATATGCCTGTATCTGCAATAAAAAAACTTGAAAACTTTTTGACGCCGGCTGCTTCTGGGCAGATTTACACTGTAATGCCTTTTGCATTGTGTGGGCCTTTGAATATCGCGTACCCATTTGCATTGTCCGAGCACGTTTTGTCAATGTGTTCGACTTCAAAAGCCACCCCTTCCCCCAACAGGTACACAACTGTTGATCATTCACACACACTAGAAGTTTACCAGGTACTATGGATATATAACCATGAATGACCTTGCTTGTATCCTCCAAGAGCTTTCAAGTAGGAAGTGCTTCTTAAGAGGATTTCTTTTACATACTACACACACAGTGTGCCACGCTCACCCATTACACGGATAATCTACAATGAGATGCGCCCCCCCCCCCCAAGGGTGAGAGGCACGTGAACACAGTAAAACGTGAACACAGTAAAACGCCTTCTACATATTTTGTTAGTTGATAGTTGACATCAAAGCTTTGTCTGACTTGCAAATTTTCTCCAGACACCAACAAACAGCCCCATACAATTGATTTCCCAGGTTAATTAGCTTCACCTCTCCTGGAGTAGTGTCTTCGAGAAAGAGAAATACAATAGTGGCAAATGTAACAGCTGGGTGATGAACCCCTGGGACTCTGCCCCTCCAAAGTGGTGCAACAGGTTCTTGCACAATCTGGTTCCAAGAAGAGTATACTGAAGTTATCAGGGTATGTGTAAAGACGCAAACAAGGGATTAGGGAATTACTAAAGGCAAACTTAGAACCGAACAACCTTGCCCAAGTGGAGCCATATTATGATTCCGTACATTAAGGATTTGTTGGTCAAAAGTCCCCAATTAGTTTGTCACCAATGGTACCTCATAGAACACGCTCAGATACACGTTCAAAGAACTATGCCATTCCTGCATAGCTGTAGTCATCAAGACAGTGTGGCTAAAGACAGACATACAGGTCAATGGCACAGGATTCCAAGTCCAGAAATAGACTGACATACACAATCGATTTGCAGTAAGAGTGCCAAGACAATTCAACAGGAGAAAGCACAGCCTTTACAATAAAAGGTCCTGGGGACCTGGACAGCGACGTGCTAAACAATGAAGTTGTGGACTCCTACCTCACACCACATACAAAAATGAACTCAAAAGGGATCAGAGACCTAAACATAAGAGGCAAAATTATAACACTCCTAGAGGAAACACAGATGCAAATTCCTTTGACCTTGAGTTAGGCAACGCCTTCTTAGATATGTCATCAAAAGCAACAAAAGAAAAACTAAATTGGACTTCATCAAAATTAAAAGTTTTGGGTTTCAGGAGCGCCTGGGTGACTCAGTTCGTGAAGCAGCCGACTTCAGCTCAGCTCGTGATCTGGCGGTTTGTGAGTCTGAGCCCCGCGTCGGGCTCTGTGCTAACAGCTTGGAGCCTGGAGCCTGCTTCGCATTCTGTGTCTCCCTCTCTCTCTGTCCCTCCCCTCCTTGCTCTCTCTCTCAAAAATAAACAAACATTAGGAAAAAAAAATTTTTTTAATTTTGTTTCAAAGGACATCATGAAGTAAAAATACAACCCACAGAATCGGAGAAAACATGTGTAAACCACGTATCTGATAAGGGACTTGGATTTAGCACCTATAAAGAACTCTCACAATTCAGTAATAAAGATACACCACCCAACTTAAAAATAGGCAAAGGATCTAAATGAACATTTCTCCGAAGCAGATACGTGACCGGCCAATAAGCACATAAAAAGATGCTCCACATCACTAGCCTTCGGGGAGATGCAAACCCAAACCACACTCTGATACCAGCTCGCACGCGCTAGGATGACTGTAACCCAAAGGCAGATAATAAGTGTTACCAAGGATGTGGAGAAACTGGAACTCTCATACGTTGTAAAATGGTGCTACCACTTTGGAAGATAGTTGGTCAGTTCTTCAGATGGTTTGTTTAACCGTTACCGGTACCGTACGACATAGCCATCCACCTCCAAGGTAGGTGTACCTTCAAAAAGAAATGAATGCCCACACCAAGACTTGTACCCCACCGTTCAACAAACAGCAGGACTCATCACAGCCCCCAAACGGAGACAACCCAAATACCCATCAACTGATGAATGGATCACAAAAAACGTGCTACATCCATACCATGGAATGTTATCCAGCAATAAAAAGGAATGAGGTGCTGATACGTGCTGCGTGAAGGAGCCTTGAAGACATTGGGCTAAGGGAAAGAGGCCAGTCGCAAAAGACCACACATGGCAGCGCTCCATTTATATAAATGATCAGAATAGGCAATTCTAGAGGCAGAAGGCAGTTGCCTAAGTGTCGGAAAGGTGGGGAGAAAGGGAGGTGTGAGGAGGAAATGAAGAATGTGTTCTTTCTGGGGTGAAGTGATTTACTACCAATTGTGGTGATGACTGAAAACCATCAGAGTTCCACTTTAAACAGATGACTTCTGCGGTATATGAACTGTATCTCAACAAAGTTGCTATTTAAAGAAGAAACAAAAAGAAAAAGAGTGAGGCCGGGACAAACAGCTCCCGGATGAATGTTGATGTTGGTATGTACATTTAAAGAGGGGACATTAACATTCCAAGCCCTTAAAACAGCATGCTTAAAATACTGAAATGCTGATCACACAAGTATGTATGAATGTCTTGTCAGGTCCTTTTTCAACCCATCATTTTTAGAGCAATCAATACAAATCAAGGGATTTCTCAAACAGTCCATCTTTTATTCAAACAGAATCACATTTAACAATCAGGGTCAGATGGCTTAAAAACATCTGACCTGGGTTTTGGACAAAGACCAACGAGACGGATAGTTTATGGTCAGCAGCCTTTAAAATAATACTCTTGACCCAGCACCAGATAAAGAGAAGGGACACAAGCTGTTTTCATTGATTTTTTTGTATACATTAAATATTATTAAATAATGTGTTATAAAACTGTTCTGTAAATGAAACAAACTGGATTTCAATAGCTGGTGGGTATGAGAGTTGCCACACGACTTGCCCCCATCACCATACTGAATGCTGTTGTGTTTACGGCAGAAAACGGAGTGGGGCTCTAGTCTCCTCCCAGTGCGTTCACCTATGAACCCTTGTATCCTTCCTACCCATCTCTTCCCGCAAAGAGAAATCCCACTTCGAAGAGAATCATCTTTTTCCCAGGACTGCGCTTCAAGAATACTATCCCTTCAGAAGGTTATCCGATACGTATGGATTTCAGTCACGGAATCCTTGAAGCCTCCCCTTACGGAAAGAAAAGAAAACCAGTTCTTGGGCCTGCCGTTTGTCTACGGCAACCCCCCTGCACCCCTGCTTCCCCACCCAGTCAACATACTAACCTTATTTCAACAGAGGTAAGGGAGTGAAGCGAGGGTCGGGGTCTTGCTTTGCACTGAGCCCCGGATTTGAGGCCCGCCACCCAGATACCCTGAACTCACCTTCCCCGGCTTCTGTCCGCCCCTCCACCGCCACCTCGTACTCTTGGTGGTACAGTCTACAGACCACTCTCCAGACCCAGCTCGAGCTTTCCTCCCATCGCGTTGCCGCGCACGTCATTTCCCATCCTTGGAAACACCACCTTCCTTGCGCTGCCGCGAAGTCTTTCCTTGTCCTCTGTGCCCGTTACCCGCAGAAAAGCGGGACTCCTCATGTCACCTTTCCTAATGCTCCCTTACCTTCAGGAAGTAACGCGAACTCCACGGCATGGCACAGCCAGCCGCGGCGGACCACCATCATGGCACTGAGCGCAAACACAGAGGACACGGGGCTAACTTAACTTTGTCTCCCCTTGTAGAGTTGGAGATCTGTCTGCGTAAGGCCCGAAAGGTGTTCAAAGGTCACAGTCACCGTTTATTAAAAATATTCATCTGCTTCTAAGTTAAATAAACAATTTTAATGGAAACAGTCAGTAGGGCATCTTTCCCATGGCCCCCAAGATCTCGTCTCTTTCTGCTGCTGTAGGCATAGACGGCTGCACTCCGTTCTGTCTTCTCTGGATCATGACAGAATTCTGCACGCAGGTCAAAAAAAAAAAAAAGGAAGGAGAAGAAGAAGAAACCAAAATCAGACACATATTAAATGCTAATCATTTGCCAGTAATTGGTTATTACGTCCTCATAAGGGAAATTCTAAAAACCAAGTGTAAAGAAAAACCAAAAAACTAATTCTCATACTTCAGACAATATTTTCAAGCTATTAACAATTAAATAGAAGTGATTATTCTCATAGGAATCCATTGACAGTAACTGGGCTGGAATATACTGTTTAAGTACGAGAGCACAGGAATCCAGTCCATCAAGAGGACCTACTAAGTGATTGCTAAATGAAACCAACAGTTAATTCAAAAGAGGGAAAGGAAGTAGCTGGATCCAGGGCTCAGAGAAAAAGAAATCATATACCGATGTCTCAAGAAAAAGGGGGGCATTTTAACTACCATGGGTGGTGGTGGGAAAGGAGAAGGCAGAAATGGAAGCCTTCCCCCCCCCCCCCCCCCCCCGGTGAAACAAGAAAATCCTGGAAGCTCCAATGTGATTCTGAAAAAAGATGTCAGAGGGGCGGTAGCCCCCGGGGTCTGGGTGCAGAATACAGTCCCTGGCTCCTTTGGCCCTGGAAGCCACAGGTGTGGTAAGAAGGCTCAGCTAGAGCCCAGGGTTAGTGGAAGTCAGTTCCCCCTGAGGCTCAGGCCCCAGCCTGCGCCAGAGAGGTCAAGGAAGAAGAGGGCTGGAGAGTCTGTTCAGTTCCTTAGTGATTGCACCGCAGGAGGGTGTGAGCCTAGGGTTACCTCCTCACCCTTCTCGGGGGGTACTAGGTTCCCGGGGCCGGCCACTTGACAGTCCCTAGGGGTTCAGCCTCGGCAATCCCAGGGGTCCCTCGCCTTCCAGCTCCAGCTCCTCAAAGGATGAGCCAGTGGTGCCCGACTCACTATGGCTGTGCTCGCTGCGGGTGTCACCATCGTCCCAGCCACGGCTGCTCACCCCGGGGGACAGTGTGGCAGCTGAAGTCTGTGTTACGACAGAACAAGTTATCCAGTCTGCTCCTCTCCAGGAAAAGTGAAATTGTAACAAGCTTATTGTTTTAGGGCTGCAGATCTTACACGCATAGGAAGACCCACCTAAGTCAGAACCGCGTTGTTATTGCCTGGATGGAGTAGTAGGAGGAGGTGGCCAGTTAAGAGCTCTCAAGGATCCTTTAGGGTGCACACAGGATAGAGCCAAAGTTAAGTTTCCCCAGTCATCACTAAGAAAAGACTGTGGGTACTAAGTTTGGGCTTCAATTTCACGCCTCAGAGAGGAGTTTTAACACAAAGCTAACCGAGCTCGGCTTACCCAGAATTTCCGGCAGTTTTTGTACTTCAGGAAGTAAGTGGAACACTTTTCCCTGTCATAGTTATTTTCATCCATACATCTGGTAGAAGCATCAGATTCCTTAAATATGCAAGATAGGCATCATTTAGGGGGTGGAGTGGGAGCTAAAAAAAAATAAATAAATAAAAATCCCAAACTTCTGAGGCTCCTTCCCCCCAAAGCAGGTAATATGAACTCGTTCCTTTCTGTTCATTTTAACGAACGCGTCATGAACAAACACTGAATTATCTTTCCGACTATCCCAGTACTCATTCTGCTCAGAGCAGACATCTTCCTTTTCATAGTCTGGGTCAGTTTTCTGAATATCTGATCACAGGAACTTGAGCCGGAGCACTGACTGAGATCATTTACCCCAGTGAGTGTTTAACAAAGACGCCAAGGCAAGGTGCAGTGTGCTCGAAATCACTACTGCGCAGTATAGAGTCAAAACCCAGTCTCCCAGTTCCAAGTGCAGCTGTCCTGTTTTCCAACTTTGACTTGGCTGTTTGATGTTAAGCTGGTTTCGAGATCCCAAGTCGCTAATAACTGGTCTACATCAAGGCAACTTAAATTACCACCACTCATCTCGATGTATTTTTGGCTATCACTCACTGCATTACGCAAGTACATGTACTATTATGTATGCAGTTTTAATAGATATCATTGATATCACTTCAAAACCTAAGGGAGCAACACAGGGCTGTGAGTTCAAAGGAGAGTAGCAGGCATCTGGGAATTAAAATTAAGCTGTCTAAACTAGAAGTAGATTGGATAACAAACTTCAAAGTGAAAAGTAGGATTCTGAGAGGTCATCGAAAGGAAAGCGTTAACTAAAGGGGTAGGTAATTTGCTGCACAGCTCTAAGAAACACAGTCTATCTAGACAGACTGAATAAAGCTGTTGAAAACAGATCTGATACACGAAGCAAAGCTAAGTTTCTACGCCAAATATTTAACGAGTGCGTATATTTGAAAAATGTATATAGGATCAGGGAATAGCACCAGTCGTAGGAGACTGCGTTATCCCAGGGTAACAAAGCCACAAGTCAGTATTGCTGGTCACACCACATACATGCCAATAAAACCTTATTATTACAACAAAACGTTCTGCTTATATGATAACCTTTGTGGAAATCTTTAGGCTTTAAATGGGCAAATTCTATTATAGGCCCTTATTCTCAGCCAGGCTGTCTCAAGGACATGATGAAATTATTGCTATTAAAACATACATTTTAGTGGCAGTTTAAAAACATAGTTTGCAACTTTCCATTTCCGGACCAAAGATCTTCCTTGGTGTTAACCTATGCCCGTCTGGAGTTTCAGTGCCAACTAAATGCTTGCACGTCATACAAGCAACGGTAAACTCAGAAGAGGTGAATCTTTGTCAGCTAAATTATGAACACCTAAAAATGCCCTAGTGAAATAAGGATACGCTGGCCAGGAATCTTTTTTGTATTGAAATAACGTTATTCAAGAACCGCAGAAAACAGATACCCACAAAAGCAGAACAAGCCTGTTTTTCCAACTTAACCTCATGAAAATTAAAAGCAAACCACCTTACCGACAAGCAAGGGTTTATGTCTGGATCTCTCAGCCGCCGTGCTACCATAGGCATCCTAACAGGTTTCTTGCTGCAGGCAGACAGACGTTGGAGAAGAGAGTCACATGGCAAATGAGAGAAAAATAAATCATACATCTCATTAGACCCACGGGTACTTGAAAAATTAATTTTGGCATAATGATTATCGAGTAAGGAACTTCATATGGCCTCTGTATTCTGAGAATAAACATTTGGATGTGTTTCTCCTTTGCACTGCCATGGTGCCTCAGCACAAGCGCCATATTTAAATTCGCCCGCTGCAAGTTGATCATAATGCCCAAGAGGACAGTTCAGCTATAATTCAGTTTTACTTTATCTTTATTTCCAAAGGTTAAGCTGTGAAATGTCCTAACAAAACCTGAGAGTACAGTGTGCATTCTAACAATTACTTCCTTATTGTACATCGATCGGCATATAAAATGAGTGTGGAGTCATTCAGACAACCCAACTTTAGCAAAAACATTTGTTAACTAAACTTAGAGTGTGTACTCTGTAACCAGCACCAAGGATGGCCAACATACCAAAAGAACCAAGTGACGGCTCAGCTGACATTTCGAAAAGTTAAAAAAGAAAAACTAAAGCTTTACTTCCAGGGGCGTCTTCTATTTCACTGATACTTCCCTTGGTCTAAAGGAAGTCACAGAACGTTACCGTGGTTCATTAATCTTCCGACTCAAGCCTTACACATACAGCTCTGCACAAGTCTTTATCGATTAAAGATTGATCACAGTTCCCTAAGAGCCAACCGATGATGAGTCCATCAAGTCACAGAGTACTTCCATAATGGGCATGTCAACTATACTCTGGGACAACTGCTCTCTCTAATGGAGTTCAACTGAAATTGGTATGTCTATCATCTTCGAAGACATGTCATAGAAAGGAACTAAAAGAGAAAATGTGGAAAAAAAACCAACAACAGTCAACACACTGTTAATTATTTCAAAGTGGCTTTTTTTGTTTTAATACATCGATATTCTATTGATGAGCCACCCACAAAGATTTTTAAATGTTCTGCACTAAGTTTAAGAAGCTGAGTTAACCTGCTCTTGAATCCTGCTCTAGCTTAATCATCTTCCACCTAAAGATTTAAGGAGAAACAAGCAACGATGTGAGATGACATACAAAACACCACCCAGCAAAGAACCGCCATCAGTCAGTTTGACCAAAGGTCAGAAATTTTGTATGAAAGGGTTTCTACTTTTCTGGCTCTGGATGACATCATCAAAAAAATATCTGTCATGTTAAAAGAAATAAGGGACACTCAGGAAAATCAATCAAACCCCGTAAGTTCCTAAAAAATGGAGGCATTTGCAGTCAAGAGTCACCTAGTTCAGAGACCAGGATGTCCAGGCTAAAGGAGATCTACAAAGAAGGGTGGAAAAGAGTTTAGTTATTCCAGGATCCTTTAGATTTTAGGAATCCTCTAAGGAATTATTTCATTTTATGATTTTCATTGATCAATACATGAATATACTTAGGGGTGCCTGGGTGGCTCAGTCGGTTAAGCATCTGACTCTTGATTTCGGCTCAGGTCTTGATCTCACAGGTTCGTGAGACTGAGCCCCGCACCGGCCTCCATGCTGATGGTGCAAAGCCTGCTTGGGACGTTCTCTCTCCCTCACTCTCTGCCCCTCCCCTGTTCACACGCGTTCTCTCTCTCTCAAAATAAACTTAAAAACAATACATGAATATACCTTAACTAACAGAAACATTGAGGTAAAAAGGAATTTCAAGATGCTGTTCAATTGTATCTAGAAGCTTCTTCCTCTCCTGAATATGATTCTTTCGCAGGCTTGACTTCTTACGAAGAGATAACGATACTAAATAAACTCACATCCTTCTTTTTTTCAACATCCATCCTATGACGTGAGAATACAGAACTCTGCTTAGCTGTTCATACTCCTTATATATCATCTCAACAACGATCAGCTTGGGGCAAAATTCAGGTTGCATGCCTTACATGAAACTGCACTTGCACTGCATTTTAAAATCATCACCAATCAAGAATTCTTTGATAAAAATAACACCTGGGTAACATCACATATACACGAAATCAGGTTTGCAGCATGAAGTTATTCACATTTCATTTCCTTTCTCTTCCGGATTCTAAATACAAGTCAAAGTAAGTTTGGATTTCTAAATGTCACTTTCTTTGCATGAATCCTCAAGTATCACTGGAAATGAAGAGGAAATGTCAATTTACAGTGAGGAAAAGGGCTAAAGGGAAGATCGAGTGTTCCGCTAGAGAGGGCTTATCTGCTTACTTTCTGAAGGCACGAAGCAAATATTACAAAGCAAGTTCTTCTTGCAGAGGACAGACAGAAAGAAAACCAAAGATTTGAGGGAGGGGTCACAAAAGCACAGCACATTTGAGGAATAACTCTAAAAATCTCTCCAAAAGGCAAACTGTAAAAAATATATGTATATATATATATATATGTCTTGATTTCCCATCCAGTTCACATCCCCACTCTCCAACTAGCTTTGAAAGGCAAGGGAAAGGGAACGATAGTGAACACGTCCATGCCCACATGCTGGTCAGAGCCCAGGCAAGGTCTGTGGGTCTGATACAACGCAGATGCAACTAGCAGGAAGCTGAAACACGTTATGCCAGAGCCCAAAGCCCTTAACCCACTGCTGGGTGCAGAAAGGCAGGGTCAGGAAGTCAGCATGGCATAGCGGGGCGGAGCGGGGAAGTCAAATGGAGAAACTGGATGCGAGTCCGCCGCCTCGCTGCCTTCCGCGATGCTGCCTGTCGGTTTAACGGTGGACGACGGGCACAGGTGAACACACCTTGCTTTGACCTTGGATGGAGCCGAGTGGGGCAGGGGGAAAGGAAAACGCAGGAAATTGGAGGTGGGGGTAGGCAATGACGCCCCAAAGGCCGAGAAACAGAGTGAAGAAAGAGCTAGGGGTGCCCAGGCAGGCCGAGGGTCACCTTCCTCGTCCCCAGCCCGGATAAACCCGAATCGTGGGGAGAAAGAGGGACAGGAAGGGGCCCGCGCTGAGGCAAGGCCTGGTGGTAGGGGCTTCACACCGAAGGAGTGGATTCGGGCCCCGCGGCGGCCCAGGTGCACCCCTCTCTTCTTGCATCCCTGCAGCCGCCGCGGAAGGAGGGGCGGGGGACCACTCACCTCGGGGCGCCGCTTCGCCAGCGCCCAGGCCGTCTCCAGCTCCAAACACGTCAATGGCTCACGCAGCTGGACCTTAAGTAGCGCGCATCCCAACGTGCTGCCCCCGCTCCCCGGCGGCCGCCGGCCCAATCGACGCGCGCCGCCGCCAGACTGACAGCCGAGCCGGGCCTTGCCGGCCGGGGGCGGGCGGGTCTCGCCCCGCCCCCAGCCGGCGGGAGGAGGGCCCAGGCGGGAGGAGTGGGCGGGGCGGAGCCCGCGGTGCCGCCCCTTTCCCCCGCCCCGCCGCGCCCCCCGGGCCGAGGCCCGCCTCTTAACACTTCGGCTTGACAGGCGGCACCGCCGCCCAATCGGCGGGCCCGTCCCTGGCGGCGGCGGCGCCTAGTGGCCGGCCCCGGGGCGGAGCGCGCGCGGGGGGCGGGCACAGCGGCGGGCGGGGACCGGGGGCGGGCCGGCGGGAGGCGGGGGTGGCGGCCGAGCTAGCCGGGGGAGGCGGCGGTGGGCGCGACGTCGGCGGCGGCGGCGGCGGCGGCGGCAGCGGCAGCTGCAAGTTGGGCTGCAGGGGCAGCGCATACACTACAATGGCTGCTGGAAAGAGGCGTAAGGAAACAATTTCCAGGCCCGCCGCGTCCAGCCCGAAATATGAGAAAAAAATTATTAGAAATTCCGCGGGCGGTGTAAAGGCGGCGGACGGGCCGGAGGGAGGATGTTAAAGCCCCGCGGTGAGTTCTCCCGGGGTCCGGGGCGGCGGAGAGGCGTTTAGCGGGAGAAATATCAGGGTTATTTAAATTATGGGACTAGCCGAGGGGGCAGAGGAGCAGCGGCGGCGGCAGGAGGAGGAAAAGTTTGTGCTACTCTCAGCCCCTGCTCAGGACCCCAGAGAGAAAAATAATAATAAAAAATAAAATAAAATAATTAAGCGGGGGTGTGAGGACTCCCGAAGTCGCTTCTGACAGGGCAGGGGGCGATGCGGCTGGAGACCCAAAGGTGAGGTCGGTGGGAAAAAAAAAAAACCCTTTATTCAGGGTCTGGAAAGTTTGAAAAGTTTTCCTCCTCCTCCTCCTCCTCCTCCTCTCTGGTGCTGTGAATATTGTGACAGCGGCAGCGGCAGCAGCGAGAGCGGAAGACATTAGAGACCCGAAAAATAAGGGAAAAATTAATATAAATTCAGTTTTGAGAGTAAACTCTCCGCATTTTCCACCAAAACATCCCGGGGGAAGGTCGCTTCCCAAAGGGCCTGGCGGAAACCCGCAGTCGGCAATATTTGGGGGGCACTTTGGGTGACTTGGGGTAACTTTGCCCCTTTTTCAAAAGAGGTTTTTCTTTTTTGGAGAAATGAATTTGTTTTTGCCCTTTCCTCAGGTGGGCGAGTCGGGGTCGGGGTGCGGGGTCTGCGGGGAGGTGTGAGCCCTGGATGTGTGGCTGCGAGGGGGGGGTAGGGGGAGGGGGTGCTAAATGAAAGCAGGAGATCTGCACAGAGCAGGGACAGCTTGTTGTCAGTATCATAAACAACCAAAATGGAGGGAGAACTCAGGCATATAACCAAATAAAAATTTTTTAAAAATCGCAAAAAATCCCTAAAAATCCGGGATGCTCCCCCTTTTCTCGCTAAAGGTAAAAGTATGAACCGCCTTTCCCCTGAAGTCCATTTTGACTTTGCAGGGACCAAGGAGTTAATATTTATTTATTTTTTAAAACTTTCGAAGGGCAAAAGCCTTTTATAACTCAACCGACAATGAGAAAACGTGAAAATCCGATGCAAGAGAAGGAGGGGGAGGGAGGGGGGAGGTGGTAGTGCAGAAACTGCTAAACTTATTGGTAATGTGGACTGATCTGAGATAAGATAAACACTATATTTGCTATTTTATAACTCTCTTTTAATGATCTTTGCGGGGTGGGTGGTTTTTTTTGGTGGAAAAAAAAAGTGATGCCATTTTCTTAATAGAGTTAATACGTGTGATTGGAAGAATAAACCTTTCCGGCTTTAGATTGCATTTTCGTCGCATTTATGTTTCAGGTTTTGTTAGTGGCTCCCTCCTTTCTTTAATCTGGGCTCTACAGAGGAGGGGTAGAGAGGTGATGTTGCACAGAGAGACTGGAGTGCAAGACTGGAGCACCTTTTGGGGAGGGGTGGGGAGTTGCTTGGTTTCTCCCTTCCTGACCCGTTTGCTTCACCTGTTCATCCTTAGTAAAGAATATTAAGCTGAAGTTTTCTGGTTTTACGTGTATAAAAGGATGGTGCCTCTTGCATCACATTGAAGTTAATGGGAAAGTGCTGCTGATGTTGGTTCCACGTGGGATATGGGACAGAGCAGGGCATTTTAAAGGGACAGCTTCTCTTTTCTTGTGATTTTCATCACCTACACAGAATCACTGTCTGAGGACCAAAAGCAGAGGTGCTGGGAGGGTGTGGTGAGGGAAGAGCCTTCTCTTTCCACTGCTCGAGTGCAGCCACCTTTAGGAGTGATGGAGGGAAAGGAGGGATAAACAGGCTCACCAGAAGATGGACATTGTGTAGATTAGTTTGTATCCAAGCTGTTCTTTTGTGTAACAAGCCTCCCAGGAACTTTTCATGTTACATTTCTTTGCTTTGGAAGCTGGTTTTGGAAGGATTTGTGGAAAAATGGAAATAGTTTAAGGTGTGTGGTGTAATGGTATAGCATTATTGAACAGTTATGAATTCTGTGCAGCAAGATCAAAGAGCTGTGTATGCCCATAATGTGATTTTACAGCCATTTTGTAAAAGCTGTAAAATACCTAATATTCAATTTGGCTTAAGGTACATTGAGGACTTCTGGTTGAAAACTGCAGACAGAGTGGTGGAGATTCTTTTACACTGTAAGCAGTAGGCATTTCTTTAAGGGAAAAAAAAAGCACATCCACCAACACCATGGAAAAGTTTACGTAGACCCATTTTTAAAGCCCATCCTATACATGTGCTGGAACTCTGCTACTTTGAAATTAAAAGGTTTTAAAATCCTGAGACCTGTCAGTCTGCATCTTTTCAGTTGAACTTATTTGTGTTCTTTGCCAGGAAATGTTTACTGATCATAAACTACTATTGACTCTAATGGTTTACATGTTCACAGTATTTTCAAAAATTAAAATGTGTCCATTGTCAGCTGTGCTCTATTTGAGATTAAGGTTACTCTCACAGAGAATTTACTTGGGCTCTGTTTTCCACAGGTATATGGAGTTCTGAAATAAATGCCTATTTTCTTTTGTTTTTTATGAGTTCTAACAGTGGATTAAAATTAGAGCTGGATTTTTAGACTTCTTATACAGAATATTTTTTCCTTCCATACTGTACAAACAGATTATTGTTTTGAAGCCCATTGTATGTTAACGTGTGTTCACAGCTGAGCCCCTATCTGCACCTTTCTGTAAATACCTCCCTAACAGCATTACATCGGTGTAGTGTTTGAGTACATCATCTTGTGGTTTCTGATTTTGGAAGCGATTATAACTTTCTAAGAACTCATTAAAAATTATTCCCAAGAACCACTGTAAAATCAAAACTGATTGGAAAGTGATTAAACTATCAATGGGAAAGAGTAATTTCCCCTTCCCCAAAATAATCATCTGTCCAGGGGTTTCAGAACGCCATTAATATTTATAGAACCTTTGAAATACATTTTACATTTTCATTGTATTTTGGCTGGAGACAGTTCCATTAACTATAAGTAGTCAGGGTTAGGCTATGTGTTTAAAATAAATGAGACCTTTACATCTTGAATGCTTGCCACTTTGATAAACTAGATAGTAATATCATTAAATTCAGTTTCTGTAAAAGTGAAGGAACAGTATTTCTGCCACTTGCATTAGACTATTGAGTTATTCAGTTTGTTTGGACACTTCAAGTTATGATTAGTGAATTGTCAACCTAAATAAAAGTGCTGGTATTGTGATTTTTTTTTTCCCCCTTTCCCACAAAGGGTGGTATAAAACTTTCTTCGTGTTTGGGTTTTTACACGGCTAGCTACTTAACTGAATTAGAAAATGCACTGAGAGTGTACAAAGTATAAAAACCTGTAATTCCTTAGAGAGTCTTATTTGGATAGGGCACAGCATAATATCTAATTTGAATTGGTTGTATTGAGCTTTTTAAATGTCTTAGATACACTACCTGTTGAACATACTTTTTCTGAAGCTACTACTAAATTATACAAATTTACAGAAATAATCTAAGGATATTGTATACTCAAACTCTTTATTTCAGTTAGCATTAGAGAAACCTCCTAGTTTGAGATTCTTATTTGAAATTTATATGCCTAATTCTGCTATTTGAAATTCTATAAGGAATTTAGCACTGTGGAAGATAATTTATAAATATGGGCTAATACTGACAAAATTCTGTATCTGTATATTTATTATAACCAAAATATTTTAGTAAACATATGTCTTACAGCTAAATAGTGAATTTGCTTTTATCAAAATAGTTTAAAAAGTTTTAAGGATACTCTTTGTGTTTTACTGTCCTACGAAAGTGGGAATTTTTTCCTCATTTTTAACACAATTGTATGCATTTTGATTGGTATTCTGGAAATTTTCCTTTCTGAGGATTAAATTGTTGTTTGCTAAATGAAATGTAATGCTCCTGTCTTTGACATTTGAAAAGCCAAATATCTGAAACATATATCTATAGCTAGCTGTCTTTTAAGTTTTGTTTCAATAATCATTTGCCTCTTGAACTGTGTAATCAAAATATTGGTTCCTTCTAGGAATGTTTTAATATTCTTTATTTAGAATCCTGTTTTTTGGAAAATTAAAATATATAAAAAATTACCTGTTACACACACATTCATCCACACACACACAAACCCAAGAAAAAAGTTTCACTGAATGAGTTTACTTACACTGCCTGGATTACTTTTTCTTTTTTGTGTGTTTCCAAATGTATAGGAAATAAATATAAATTTTTTCTCTTTGTATTGATACTATCGTAGATTCTTTAGTTATTTGAGTAAGGGAAGAGTTTCAGAAGAAGGAAAAAACAACTGAATGTGTACAACAAAATCCAAGATAGTGAATATGTTAAAGGTAAAAGGGTTATAAATTGTCCCTTGAGCCATGTTTTAAATGTTTTAAGAACCTGATAAGCACCTTTTCTGAAACATCAAATACTTGGAATATGTATCAGCCACTGCAAAAAAACAAAAGTGGACCTTTAATTTCTTTAATATTAACAGGAATTAATGCAGGCAGCATATTTAACCAATTAGTTAGTGTTTAGGTAGCCTTGGAAAAGTATTTACAAATAAGTTAAATGTGAGGGCAGGGTACATTGGATTGATAAACTGCAAAGTGAACTATGATTTTAGAATTCGTGTGTGGGAATTCTTTTCCATTTTACGATAAGACCACTTTGGAGGTAACTAATTTTTACTTCTTGTGTTTATTTCAGTGCCCAAATTTTTTGAAATGCCTGAACCTGACATCTACTGTATTACCACTTTTCGTTTCTAACAGGACAGCTTTCCTATTTCATTAGCAGCTTTCATTTTCAAGCATAATTTGAGAAATGAAATGAAAATGTTTAGATCATAATATTTTATGCAAGTATTGGTGTGTAGTTGTTCACGTTTGATGTTACAAGAACTATGTGAAGTACAAAAGCCTCCTAGAAGTTATGACACAGACATAATTTGATTTTTGCTTCTAACTCGCTTGGCCTGCTGTCCAGGGGTGTGCATTCTCCTCAGTAGGTACACCTGCCCCTGCCTCCCCTCTCCACAGTGGTATGGGCAAGGACAGGGCTGTGGGGCACCACCGAGGGTGCTTTGGCATTTTTGTTTTCTGTATGTTTGGTATTTTTGTTTTGTGTGTGTATTGTTGTTTGTGGTCATTAGGGTGTCAAGGCTTTTGCTTTTTTTTTTAAATTTGTAATGCTTATCAGAAACCAGAAATCCATTTTTATAAAACAAATAATTTCTCATCTTCAAAAAGGGAGGTGGTGTGCATTAAAATTGTTAGTGTTTAAAAGTCCCTGGATGTCTTGTAAACAGAGTTACTGCAGGATCATGGCGTTAAAACTAACCACAGTGTGCGTTGGGAATTGGAGATGGCTACCTAAGAAATGTGTGTGCAAATGTAAAATCAGTGAATTTAGGCAATTATGTCCTAGGTTAATAGGATAAGCAATTTGCTTGAAATGTTTCCTTGCAGTTTTTTTTTTTTTAAGTGAAATTTTTTTCCTAATCTAAAAACCCAGAAAACCTAGAACTGTAAAGGTGCTAGAAAGTCTTTTAGGTGCCTTTTAAAAATAAGAGGTTAAGTAGTGAAAGTGTATAACAGGAACATAAGAATGGACTAAAATGCCCAAAATTGTTGGGAAAGAAGTAAGTAGATGAGAATTTCAGAATAAAATAAAAATCATGGTCAATTTAAAAATTGACTTATGTGAATAAAGAATAACTAATTACAGAGCAAAAATAATAAATTTACCCCCCCAAAAGAGAGAGGTAATTGGGGGAATCTATAAGAGAGTGTTTTTAAAACAAATTGATGACTTTATGATAACCTTTTAAAAATAGGTTCCTCCAAAGCCTTTCCTCTGTGTCTTCTTAGATTTGAATCAAACTAAATTAAATTCTAAGAATAGTTTGTAGTGGTTTTTTTCAATTCTTTAAATTCAAGTAAGGAAAAATGATTTTCTTGCTATTTTTAAAAAATGTTAAAAGATTGTTTTAAATGTGTACCTAAGTGAAGTGTTCTGAAAAACCTTAGAAAATATTGAAAATTATTTTCTCCATTCTTCATCAGAAACTTTAAAGCTTTCTGTTAGGTTAATGAAATAGATTTTTAAAACGTAGGCTAAGAACCAGGTACTTTGTAGACTTTTTTTTAGGGCAATTTAAATCATTTTCTACAGACTTAATAACATTTAAAAAGCTTTTCACAAGGTAAAGATAAGGACATTCAACAAAGTTCTTAATATCTGGAATGTTTTTGAGTGTCTGCTGACAGTTAAAGGAAACTTTTCTTTCCTATTTATGAACTAGCAATTGATTTTCTGAAGGAGACTCTAGACTTACTATAGTGTTATGTTCCCGTGTCCAAGTTTCCTTTAGCATAAGAAGGTATTTTGAGGGTAGAGGAGGCATCTTCTCCTAAAGGGCGACCGAATCCCCTGCAGATTGTGAACGATGATCTGTCCTTGCACAGTCTTGAACTCTACCTTTTTTGAGAATGAGAGACTCGTGTTAGACTTTCAGTTAACAAATACTTGAATTATTGTCTCAAGCCAATATCGAAACTGTACATGTGCCTGTTGATTCCTTATGATATCCTAGCTTCTAAAAAGTTTCTGAATATGGGACTATGAATTCTCAGATGAAATGCTACAGTTAAAGGACTGCCATCAGTTTTTTTGTTGTTTTTTAATTTCTGTCTTTTTGATCAATAGTTAGGCAGTAGAGCCTTTCATTTTGAGATATATTTTTGGAGACTGTTAAACTAGAAATCAGTCGGAGAATGAGGGACTTAGCTCCTTTGGCTAAAAGGCAAGCTGAGAAAATGTTTTCATCAGTTTTGTTCACTAAAATATATTAGTGAAAAGTTGATTGAATCATTCTTGATCAGAAGAATTTTAAGAAACGGAACCTGGAAACTTAAGGTAGTTCAGACACTCAGGTTAAAAATAACACCAGTTGAATTTTAGTCTGCTACATTTTCTCAGTAATTTGATTTTATTTTCTTGAATTGTCTCAAAGCTGGAATTACATAGTGCCCATATCCCTATCCACCATACCCTAAAAGGATGAGAATACTGGGGGTTTTTTTTTTAAACCAACTTTAGCCAATGAAATGAAAATACAGTTTTATTTAAGGGTAATGTTATCTTTCTTAAGCTTTTTGTATTTCCTAAGTATAATTTCTGTAACTGTTCCATTCCAAAGAAGAGAAATTAGCTCCTTTACTTTGAAATTGAATTTGTTCTAAATTTGCAGCTTATGAGAGTTGGTTCTTTATACAGCTGAATAAGATCTATTATAACCTTAAAAAGAAATATTCATGTGACCAGTATATGTTATTATAAACTACACCTCAAATATGAATTCACTTTCTTTGTATTTCTAACCTTATTTTCTGAGTAAATCTGAGAAAATATTTTTTATGTGTTTTTCTAATTTGTTATTGTCTGAGGTCATTTCATTGGGTAAAATTTCAACCTTGGTTATGTTACGCTTCTAATAGTGGTATTTTATTTGCAGATCACTATTCAGATGCTTAGGGTTTCAGCTCTAAACAGAATTAGTCATCTAAGAAAATAGGTAGGTTTATTATACCAAGCGCCGTAGAAGATCCCTGCTAGGTCTTATTTGGAAGAGTTTAAAACGTTTCTGAGAAGGAAAATGCCTCAAAGATAGGGTGCTCTTCCAACAACAGTGGGTGATAGTTTATGCCTTTCTTGTTCTGCTTCATAAACCTTGAGCATCCTTGGAGCTACTGTCATCCAAACAAATAACTGAGTTAACTGTGCCCTGGGCAGAAGCACATGTACCAGGCTCAGCTTTTAAGGTAATTTGCTTTACTTTACTTTTAAGAGAAATGTGTAAGGCAGATGAATATTCCTTAGCAATAATTTTGCATACATTACCTTTTAAGAGGTTATACATGCACAGTATATTATCCTAAATCCAAATGAATCTGATTATCAAGGAATCGATGTAATTCGACGCAAAACGAAGGTTTTAAATATTGGGATAACTTGATGCACTGCTGAAATTTGGGAATTTTCATTGACAGTTGTTTCTGTACCTGAATTTATTTTTATATGCCTAGAATTTTGTAAACAAAGTGAAGACCTATAAATCTGACGCTTTGTAGAAGTTCATAAATGTCTGTTTTTTTACACGATGCGTATATATTTTTCAAATACAGGCACGCAATTACTTAGAAAATTATATTTGATTATTGCAGTTATTTTTTGAAGGAAAAATGGTGACAAATGGGTTAGAAGTAACTTTATGCCAGTTGAATGTCCACTGCATTTGAAATTTTTAATCATTAAGCATTTAAGACTCTTGGGGATATTTCAGTTCTTTTTAAGTAGTGTTACAGATGTTTTCCTGAAAAGTCTCCCTTTTTGGACATTATAACATAATTAAGGCAAGTGTTTTAAAACTTTAACTGCCTTTACCTAATCACAGCATTTTTGCTCCCAAGATCATATCATTCTTAAAAGAAGTTTCTATCTTGAAGCACTTTTAATCATAGCTCGGGTCATCTTTTTTAAATATGCACTAGGCTTCTCTTGTTTCTTCAGGTAGGCTTTTATCGCTATGAACTTCCCTCTTAGAACTGCTTTTGCTGCATCCCATACATTTGGTAGGTTACGTTTCCATTTTCATTTGTCTCTTTTATTTCTCTTTTGATTTCACCTTTGACCAGCAAGTTGCTGGTCGTTCAGTAGCATGTTGCTTATTAATCTTGTGTGAATTTTCCAGTTTTCCTCATGTAATTAATTTCTAATTTCATACCATTGTGGTTAGAAAAGATGATGCCTGATACGATTTTAATCTTCTTAAGACTTTTGGGGGGTCTAATATATGATCTCTCTTGGAAAAATGTTCCGTGTGCACTTAAGAATGTTGCTTTTGTTGGAATGTTCTGTGAATATGTGTTAAGTCTATCTAGTCTAATGTGTCATTTAAGGCCAATGTTTCCTTATTGATTTTCTGTCTGGATGATCTATCCATTGATGTAAGTTAGGTAGTAAAGCCCCTTACTATTGTATTGTAGTTTATTTCTTCCTTTATGTCTGTTACTATTTGCTTTATTTATTTAGGTACTTCTATTTGGGGTACATAAATGTTTACAAATGTTACATCTTCTTGTTCAAATGAACAATCTAACTTTACACCTCAGGGAACTAGAAAAGGAACAAATGAAACCCAGTAGAAGAAAGGAAATAACATCTATTAGAGGAGAAGTAAATGAAAGAGACTAAAAGGACAATAGGAAAGATCAGTGAAACTAAGCTGATTCTTTGAAAAGATAAAATTGACAAACCATTAGCTAGACTCACCAAGAAAAAAAGAGAAGACTCAAATCAGAAGTGGAAAAAGGAGATACAGAAATACACAGAAATACAAAAGATTATGAGTACCATGAACAATTATATGGCAACAAATTGGATGACTGAGAAAAACAGATAAATTCCTAGAGGCATACAACCTACCCAAACTGATTCATGATGAAATAGAAAATCTGAACAGACCAATCAGTAGTAAGGGGATTGAGTCACTAAACAAAAATTTTTCAAGAAACAAAAGTCCAGAACCAGATGGTTTCACTAGTGAATTCTACCAAACATTCAAAGAAGAATTAATACTAATCTTTCTCAAACTGTGCCCCAAAATAGAAGAGGAGGGTACTCTTCCAAACTCATTTTATGAAGCCAGCATTACCTTGATACCCAAAGTAAACAGGATGCCACAAGAAAAAATTACAGATTAATATCCTTGTTGAACATAATATAAAAATCCCCAACAAAATGGTAGCAAACTGAATTTAACAATACGTTAAAAGAATCCTATACCATGATCAAGAGGGATTTATTCCAGGGATACAAGGATGGCTCAACATTCACAGATCAGTCAGAATGATAACCACATTAATAAGAATGAAGCAGGGGCGCCTGGGTGGCGCAGTCGGTTAAGCGTTCCGACTTCAGCCAGGTCACGATCTCGCGGTCCGTGAGTTCGAGCCCCGCGTCAGGCTCTGGGCTGATGGCTCGGAGCCTGGAGCCTGTTTCCGATTCTGTGTCTCCCTCTCTCTCTGCCCCTCCCCCGTTCATGCTCTGTCTCTCTCTGTCCCAAAAATAAATAAAAAAAAAACGTTAAAAAAAAAAATAAGAATGAAGGATAAAAGTCATGTGACCATCTCAGTAGATGCAAAAAAAAAAAAAACATTTGAAAAAATGCAGCATCTATTTATGATAAAAACTGTCAACAAAGTGGGTGTAGAGTAATGTGTCTCAACATAATAAAAGCCATATAGGACGAGCCCACAGCTAACATCATATTCAGTGGTGAAAAGCTGAAAACTTTTCCTCTAAGATCAGGAACAAGGCAAGGATGCCTAGTCTTGCCTCTTGTATGCAACATGGTATTAGAAGTTTTAGCCAGAGAAATTGGGCAAGAAAAAGAAATAAAAGACAGGCATTTAAATTGGAAAGAAAGAAATAAAACTGTCCACTATTTGCAGATGGTGTGATATTATATATATGGAAACTCCATCAAAAAGCTGTTAAATTTAATAATCAAATTCAGTGAAGTTTCAGGATACAAACTCAATATATAAAAATCTATAATGTATCTATACGCTAATAATGAACTATCAAAAAGAAATTGAGAAAACATCAGCTTTTGCAATTGCATCAAAAAGAAAACCTAGGCATAAATTTAACCAAGGAACTGAAAGACCTATATATTGAAAACTAGAAAACACGAGAGAAATTGAGGAAGATACAAATAAATGGAAAGATATTCCATGCTCATGGATGAGAAAAATTAATATTGGTCAGACGTCCATACTGCCCAAAGCAATCTACATATTCAGTGCAATCCCTGTTAAAATTCCAAGGGCATTTCTCACAGAAACAGAACAAATAATCCCAAAATTTGTATGGAACCACAAGATACCAGATAGCTGTGAAATAGTCTTGAGAAGAACAAAGCTGGAGGCATCAAATTTCCTGATTTCAAACTATATTACAAATCTATAGTAAAGCAGTATGAAAAAAAAAAAACAACAGTATGGTATTGGCATAAAACACACGCATGTATCAATGGAACAGAATCGAGAGCCCAGAAATAAACCCACACACATATAGCCAATTAATTTATGACAGAGGAACCAAAAATACAACGAGGAAAGATCACTCTCTTCAATAAACAGTACTGGGAAAACTGGGCAGCCACATACAATAGAATGAAACTGGACCACTACCTTATACCATACACGAAGATTAACTAAAAATAGATTAAAGACTTGAATGTGAGACCTGAAACCGGGACATCTGGGTGGCTCAGTTGGTTAAGTGTCCAGCTCTTGATTTTAGCTCAGGTCACGATCTCATGGTTCCTGAGTTCGAGCCCCGCATTGGGCTCTGTGCTAGCAGCGGGGGGAGCCTGCTTGGGATTCTCTCTCTCTCCCTCTCTTATTGTTCTTCCCCCACTGGTGCTCTCTTTCTCTCAAAATAAATAAATAAACTTTAAAATTTTTTTTTAAAAAAGAAGACCTGAAACCTTAAAACTTCTAGGGAAAAAAAAGGCAATAAGCTCCTTGGCATAGGTCTTTGGTGATGATTTTTAAAAATCTGACACCAAAAGCAAGAACAACAAGAGAAAAAAATAAACAAGTGGAACTACATCAAACTTAAAAGCTTGTATGCACCAAGAAAACCAACAAAATGAAAAAACAACCTACTAAATGGGAGAAAATATTTGCAAATCATTTATCTGATAAAATCATTTATCTGCTAATGCCCAAAATATATATGAACTTACACAGCCCAGTTGCAAAATAAACTAAACAATTTAGTTAAAAAATGGACAGAGGACCTGAATGGACATTTTTCCAGTGAAGACGTGCACATCACCAACAGGTACATGAAAAGATACTCAACATCACTAATTATCACAGAAATGCAGATCGAAACTACGATGAAATATCACTTCACACCTGTTAGGGTGGCTGTTTCAGAAAGACTAGAAATTACAAGTGTTGGCAAGGATGTGGAGAAAAGGGAACCCTGTTCACTGTTGGTGCGAATGTAAATTGGTACAACCTCTATGGAAAATAGTATGGAGGCTCCTCAAAAAAGTAAAAATAGAACTACCAGATGATCCTGCAATTCCATTTCTGGGTATTTATCCAAAGAAAATGAACACACTAACTTGAAAGGATATGTACATCCCCATTTACAATGGTCAGGGTACAGGAACCACACACACACACACACACACACACACACACACACTGGAATATTATTCAACCATTAAAAAAAATGAAACCTCACCATTTGTGACAGTATGGATGAACCTTGAGGGTATTAAGCTAAGTGAAGACAGAAGAAGACACGTTCTTCATAATCTTTCTTATATGTGAGAAATTAAAATAAATAAAACCAACCTCATACATACGGGGAACAGATTCGTAGTTGCCAGAGGCAGAGGGTGGGGCAAGGGTGGGAGAAATAGATGAACTAACTTTTTGTTTTTAATTTAAATAAATTGGAAAGAAACACACACAACAACAACAGAAGAGTGTGTGTGTGTGTGTGTGTGTGTGTGTGTGTACACACGCTTGAGATACAGCTGCTCTACTTAAGCACTGGGTATAATGGGTACAATGTCTTAAATGTAATGGTACTCAGTTTACCTTTTATCAGTGCAGGAAGAGGAAGAGAAGGTTTGTTGTGAGAAAAGTGCAATTGATCCCATTCAGAGCCTGACTCATAAGAGCTTTTCTAAAATGCATGGTACTTCTGCCAGAATTAAAAGGAATTTCTTAATTAAAACTGAAATCGCCGTGAGTCTCAGAAGTGTTTTCATAATCAGGTTGCGGGCACACTTGTGTGTGGCCGCCTGGGCCATTCGGGTGTTCTGCCGTTTGCCTGTGTTTTGTTCTCAGTGCTGCCACCCTGTGTATGGCAGTGCCTGTGTACCGCATGCACTAATTTTCTGTGCTTTTTATCAAGCGATAACGTCCAAAAGCACTTCTGAAAAAGAAGCAGACGTATTATAGTAAATTTTAAAGGCATTTTAGGACACTGTGCTTCTGTATCTAAGGCTGTACTAAATCTAGAGTTTTGAAGTTACACAGTTCAGAAGTATGGTATTCAGCTGCCAAAAAAGGAACTTCGGGAATTTTTAAAGGTAAACGCCTTTATCTGTTTCATCGATCACTTCACTAACATAAGGTGGAGTTGTACAGGTGTTTTTAAGATAGCTTGAAATTGATCAAATAAGAAAGCAGAGGGTTTGATCCTTTAAAGATGAGAGCTATTATCAGATGTTTTATTTTAGCCAAGTTTTAGTTAAAAGTTCTTCCTAGTAAAAAGCAAAACCAAAATGAGCACAAAAAAGAGACTGTTTCTGTTTAAAAGAAAGAGAAACTTAACTTGATTGGTTAAATTATTCCCCGAATCATTAGCCAACATGACTTTTAAATTATATCGCCCAAAATATTTTGAGTATTAACGCCATGCGTCCGTTATAAAGGACTTTGGCTGGAGAGCAATATTTTCCTTTACCTATATTCTCTCATTGTATTTCCACCTCGGTCTTGTGGGATAGGAAGTGCAGGCATTATGTAAATGCAAGGGGCAGTCGTGATTTCCGAAACTGGCATTCTGTTACTTTGTGTAAGTAAGTCCTTAGAATGCACTGGCCATGTAAGCTAGTTATGGTACATTAATTTGCTCATGTAAACCTAAATTATATCCAGATTGGAATTTATATATTTATTTTTTAAAAGCTGTAAAAATGAAATTTTCAGTCATAAGGTTGATGCTAACGCAAGTTAGAAAGTGCTACATGTCTACTTATTTTTAAGCCATCTACGGGGAATTGGGAGGAAATTCTAAGTTTGCTGAGTTAAAGGAGATTTTTAAAAATATAAACGTAAACTTTGTTTTATAGGATTTCATGATCTCCCAAGGTGTAGTCTTGATCAGTTTTTGCTTTAAAACACATTTATAACAATGCCATCCAGCTTCAGGATAATGAGGGTCTGTTTTTGAATTTTTGAATTTAGCTCCATAAACAATGTAATTCTTTATTATGACCATTGAAAATAGTGTTCAGTTAATTTCAGGTATTAGGCTTCCGAGATAGAAGGTGTCACTGATGATCTTACCACTCAGGAGAATTGAAAGAATTTCATGCCGTGTACGGCATAATCCCAAGTCCTCCAAGATTCCAAGTTAAGTTCCAGATCCCTATTTTGTTATTCGTGTACTTACCTCTGCAGATTTAGGGAATTCAGAGACACACCCCACATTCCAGTGTGCCCAAGTTTTGTTTTTTTTTTTTTACTTTGGCCAGTCCCTGCAATGTTTTCCTCACACACCTGTCCACGTCTTCCCTGTCCCATAAGTCCCATCTCAAACCATCTTCTTTTTGAAGTTTCTTTATTCTCCGAATGGGAGCCAGAAGTAGGAAGAGTACTTCCTGCCCCTCTCAGGGAACTTGTATTTGCCTTCTGCCTTTCCTTTGTTTTCTGTTATGCCTTGTGGATGATAGGTTGATGGATGAAAGGGAAACAGGCAGTATATCTTAAAGTGCCAAACGAGGGGTGCCTGGGTGACTCAGTCGGTTAAGCATCCAACTCTTGATTTCAGCTCAGGTCACGATTTCATGGTTTGTGAGTTCGAGCCCCAGAACAGGCTCTTCACTGGCAGCACAGAGCCTACTTGGGATTCTTCCTCCCTCTCTGCCTCTCTCTTTCTCTCTCTCAAAAATAAATAAATAAATAAACTTTTTAAAAAAATGCAAAACGAATGGTATAGGCGGTAAAAATTATAGGTCTTCCGAGGAGGGAGAGGTGTACTTGAGGTGGGCTTTCAACAGGCGTGACTTAAGAATGGGCAGCAAGAAGGGAGGGCCTTCAGGTGAAAGGAATGATTTCAGCAGAAGTGAGGAGGCAGAAATGTGCTTATTGTCCGTGGCCTCCAGGAATACCAGTCTGACTGGAAGGGATGGTTTGTTGGGGGGCAGCACCAGGTGAGACTGGAAAGGTGTGCTGATGCCTGAATGTGAACAACCTTGATTCCCAGCCCGACGAGTCTGCACTCTGTGCTGTGGAAGGCACTGTAGCTTTTTGAGGAGGGGAGGATATGAGTTAGGAAAGTCAAGTCGGCTCAGAATCCAAAAGCAATGGAGCCCATGGGTGTGAGAAGGGAGTCGCAGAAATGTCACTATAATCCAGATTGGAAGCAGTCGTCCGCTGCTGTGCACATGACTCAGATCCTTATCGCTAGTCCCTTCCTCACTGGCGAGTTCTAGATACACATTTTCAAAGGCCTTTTTGACATAGTTATCTGGATGGAAGGCTGGCTTCTCAACTCTCAACATCCTAAAGCCAGCAGTTCAGACTTGAGTACTTTTATTTGCGGCCCGACCATTCCTTCCGACCCCTGGTCACAAAGCCATCCGTTCTACCTTCAGTTGGAACTTGTGATGTAGGTCTGGTGCTTCCTTTGTAGAAACATAAAACATACACGGGCATCTAGAGGAAGAAGTGGTTCAACAGCAGTAGATGATTCGATCCACAGAGGAGGTGGTCCTAGAGCAGCCAATGGGAGGGGAAAACTAACAACAAGGGAGGGGTGACCATTCTGGGCCCGTGGCACACGCCGGGCGCTCCCCCGTAACTGGAGTACGGGATGGCAGAGGTGAACAGCATGACGGTTGGTGAGGCTGGAAAGAAAGACGGGGGCCAGGATGTACCAGACCCTGAATGCCACACTGAGGGATCTTGATGCTTTGAGAAGCAGACCCCCTGAGATTCACGGTTGCGTCTTTAGTGATACAGAGCCAGTCTTCTAGCTGTGTCTCTGTTCTCGGCTCCTTGGCTGCATCTTCTCCTCACGGATTCTCAGCCCTCACACCCTCGTTCCCCCGCCCTTGCGCCTGATACCCTGCCCAGCCCACAGGGAAGACTGGGCCAGCCGCGCGGCTCCCCGCCTACCTCCTCCTCGCCTCCCGCTCTTCCAGAATACTCCTGTGGGTGGGACACGCTTTAGCAGAGCCTCGGGGAGTCTGTCTAGGGGGCGCTGGGCCTCATGACCCGGGGAGGCATGTATCAGTCGGCTGGAGCCAACTGGGTTACCACACACCCCTCCCGTCCTGGTGTTTCCCGTCTGCCCCCGTTCACCTGCGAAGTCTGCTTCCATCTTCCCCCGTCAGAAACGAAATGTCGTAGAAGACCTTTGCCGCTGCCCCCCGCCCCGCCCCCAACTGTGTGTCTCTTCTCCCTTCCCGTGAGCGCCACACTCCCTGGCAGCATGGTCTCAGCCCGGTCTCCGTTTCCTTCGTCTTCTCTACCTGACCCTGCCCCCCTGCTTTGAGTCTGTTCCAGGAGAACATCCATCAATAGCCCAACCAATAGTAGCATCTTTCCATTTTATGGCCGCTTGGCTTTTCTGCAGGACTTGACGTGCTCCTGAAAACCCCTTCCTCTCCTCTTCTGGCCCCGCTCTTCCTGCTCAGACACCTCCTGTGCGCTCCCCTCTGGCGGTGCCCATTCTCCCAACATCTGGGCGTCTCCTCGGGCTCCTGGGACCCCATCTCTCTGCTCACACCCTTCCTGAGCACAGGCTCCCACTCCTGCCGCACCTGTGCCTGGAAGCTTCGTGCTGAGAAAGCCTCAGTCGCTACCCCCTCGCGGGCCTCCATGGCTGTTAATCTGTGTACGCAGACATCTCCACGTCTGCGTACAGGACGCTGTCCTCACATCTCAGCGGACTCTACAGAGGGCCTGCCACGGGCTAGGTACCCTGCCAGACACGAAGCCAGACTGCGCAGAGACAGACGGTAGAGAGTTCGCTCAGCTCGTGGCAGGTGGTCTGGAAGGCAGTAAGGAACACAAGGATGAAGAGTTGGGGGCCTGGGAGAGAGGGACCCTTACAGACCGTGTGTAGTGGCCTAAAGGAGAAGGAGCAAACCAGGAACACCCTGCGAGGGGCGCTTCCCGAGAAGACCCTGACGGAGGAGGAGCCCAGCCAGGCACAGGGAGCCAGGTAGGGGGTGAGGCCAGAGAGCCACCCCGCGGGACTGTCTCGTGCCCCTTTGGGGACAGCCGGTCCAGACTGTGGTTCGAACTCCTTAGCGCCACATCGGTTGCCCTCTGCCAGCTGGCCCCCACCTCGGGCCTCGTCCTCATTCACGACTGCCCCTTCCGTGTGGCCAGAGGGCCCGGGGTGCAGTGGAGTCATCCCCTCCCTGGTGTCCTTGAGAGTGCAGCTGCCTGGGACTCGTGACCTCGCAGCTTGTACCTTCCTCACAGCTCCCTCCCCTGCTCCTCTGAGCTTGGTCGCCTGCCCGAGTGTCCCAGAGCACTCCCCAGCCTGCCCATGTCTCCGTCCGGGTGACACCTGTGCTCGCCCAGCCAGCTCCCTTCCCTGCTCTCATCCTGTGCATGCCCAGCCTCCTCACTAGACGGAGCCCCTACCTCCTCCCTCTTTCTGTCTCTGGAGCCGGGCTCACCCACACCGGCAGTATCTGGGGAAGGGCGCTCTGCCCTCGGGGCCATACCAGAGGGTCAGCTGCTGTGGAGGGGAGCTGGAGGAGGCTTGGAGCGGCGGCTAGGGTGTGTTGTCAGAGTCCTGCAAGAGGGTGTCCCGGGACAGCGTCCCTGAGAGGAATGGCAGCGGCACTGGGCCCGTAGAAAGGCCGGCGAGAAGACGCCTGGGTTTGCCCGCAGGCGTGGCAGCCGGCCACTTCTTGACCGTGAAGTGCAGGGTGGCAAGGATGGGAGACAGGGAGGTGGCTTGTTCCATCTCTTCTGTCCCCCACCCTACCCGATGGGCTCCTCCCTTCGCAGCCTGAGCCATCCCTGAGACACACAGAAGCCCCCTCCTCGCCCTCGCCTTGCGGTGAGGCTGTGGAGACAAGTACACCCCAAAAAAGACAGCCAGCCACGCATACGGGGGGAGAGGACGTACACACGCCCAGAGTCCCGGAGAGAGAAACTCACACACACACACACACACACACACACACAGACTAAACACACAGTGGGGACGGGAGACCTGTGCACCTGGGGATACTAGGTCTTTCCATAGATGTATGCGTGAATTAATGTCTGCGCTTCAGGGGAGGGAGAGAGAAAGCAGCATGCCCAGCTCATACCCAGAGAGGGGAGAGATACAGAAACTCCGTCTCACCCCTGCCTGGGGGACACCGACGTCTGGATGAGGGGGGAGAGAGTGGCACACATCCGGAAGGTGGAAGGAGGTGGAAGGACGGGAGATCCATTCCAGGATGGGGAGGAGGAGACATACATACTGCAGAAAGGTGGGGGGCAGTAGACATACTTACACCAGGCTGGTGGAAAGACACTCACCTTGGGGGCACCCCAAGAAGGGAGGAGAGAGTGAGTGCCATTTATGCCAGGACATGAGAGGAGACCCCGCACACACACACACACACACACAAACCCAGAAGGTCGTTAGAGGCACGATCGCACTCAGCATACTAGATGGGAGGGAGAGTCACCCTCGTGCCCAGAAGGAGCTAGACACAAACACAGGTATCCAGAAGGTGGGAGAGACACCCCCCCCCCCCCCCCCCCCCCGAGGGAAAACACCAGGTACACACGCCTTCGGTAGGAGAGACAGACTCCCAGAGGGAAGGGAAGGACACATGCACCCCTAGGGGTGCACAAACACACAAACCAGGAGAGGGGAGAGAGAAGTATACCTCCACCTGGGAAAGCAGGACCACAGAGAAACGCACAGAGCTTTGGCGCGGGTGTGCTCACACACAGAGGAAGCCACACACGCATCACACACCCCAGGAGGGCCAGGAGGCAGACGGTGCCGGAGGGAGGGGGGTCCACACACAGGAGATGGCACCCAGGGCAGTGAGAGGAGACATGACGGGGAGTGCGCCCCCCCGCGCCTGAGGAATCCAGAGACACACGCTTCCCCCCACCGTTGGTGTTCGCACTACCGCAGCCGAGACCCAAGGCTGGGAAGCACTCGCTTCGCTTCTCGGACCAGGGGAGTGATGCATTCTGACGCCCGCACTGGCTTTTCCCAGAGGGACAATCGGCACAAGGACATTATCACTTGACCGCCGAGGGTACCCTGAGCTCCAGCGTATCCCCTTGAGGTCACACGTCTCCGGAAAGGTCACACCTTGTGCCTTTTACCCCCAAATAAAATACTAGAATTGCTGGACATTTGCACAGTTCTGACTGTAACGTACATGTTCATCGCAGCCATCCTAAGAGCGTTTCGGTCAAGTTCGGCCGTCTTCAGTAGACTTCGGAAGCCTTTGGCTCGGCCCGCACCGTCGACTGTTACCTGAAGCACTCACCCCGACCCGCCCTGCCCTTGGCACCCTCGAGTCCTTCAGCTTGGGATTCTCTTCTCCTGCTTCTGGCCTGACTCCGTGGTTCTTCTGTGCCCCCAGAGTCCTGTGCCCCTGGCCTACAGCTTGCTCTGACTTGCACTCGGGGATGTCCCCCTGCCCTGCTCAGGGACCTAAGTCTTCCCTATCCTCATAGCTTCGCACATCAAGCACGCGGCACGCTTCGTGAGGCTTGAGCTCTAAGAGTTGGAAGTGGAGTCTCGGGTGGGTCCCGTGGCCTCACTTACCCAGAGTTCCTTGGGGGTTTTCTCCCCACTCTCCACTCCCAGCTTGCGCCGCCCCCTGTCCCCCCCCACCCCCACAGGAAGCCAGGCCCTCCAGGCTTCAGGACTCCTTGCCTCCTTGGAGCTGCAGGCAGGGGGCCCGTACAGGCTCTGCCCGGCTTCCTCGTGGCTGTCACCCCCTTCAGCCATCCCTAGACGCCGAAGCCGGACTTCCTCGTGGCTCCGCCACCACCCCACTGCCAGCCCCATCTCTCCCCCCGCCGCCCCCCGCACCTCTCTCCCTGCCCATGCTCACTCCTGTGCTGCCCTGGCCTTGTGGCAGGCGGCCTGGGGGGGGAGGGGGGGGTGCTGGTTAGCTGCGGCGGGGAGTGACGTGGTAGCTACAGGAGTGGTGGATGGGGAAGTTGGCTCACTTCTTGAGCAACGGCACCCCCGACGCTACGAAGTGCTTACCGTGGGCTCACTGTCCAGCACACTTACACATAGGGACCCTTTTAATGCTCGCGACGACTCCGTAAAGAGAGGTACTGTGCTTATCCCCCACTCACAGAGGAAGACACTGAGGCTCAGAGAAGTTAAGTAAGTGTTAAATGAGACGATGCATGAATACGGTCCTCAGCAAAATACCTGGTTCGTGTAAGTGCTTACATGGCTTTTGTTTTCTAAGCAGCCCTGTCCACTCTGTTCTATGAAATTCTAGCTACTATAATGACACCGATAATAGTTGTCATAGAACTAGGATCTCTAATAATCGAATAGTAGATATATATTATAATATATAAGATAATTATATATAATATAGTAGACTAATATTAATCTGTTACATAACTAATATTTCCCTTTTATTGGTATTCTAGTATTTAATAAAATAGAAATACCTAATATGATATGGTGATTAATACTAGTCTATTAATTGTTAATAGGGATTCTAATTAGAATCTGTAATAGACATTACATAACTGCCCCAAGTTCACTGAGGAAGTTGAGTCTATCAGATATGCCCTATCTGCAGTCCGTCCTCTGACCACAAACCTTATTTGCACCCTAACCCCTTCTCTCGCCTGCTGGGAAGCTCTGCTCTCCTGCCCAGGGCTCACCATCTCTTTCCCTGTCCCATCGAATATGGAAATGCGTACCCCACACTGGCTACGTTTCTTCAGCCGGTGGACAGACCAGACCAGAACAGCTTGAAGCCCTCACTGGACTCTGCCACGTCCGTCCGGCTTTCCTCTTTTTTTCCGCAGACCTTGCACGCGCACATACCCCTACCCCCGTTGCCAAGTCCAGCAGATGCTTTCCCCCAGTGTCTGGTCCGTCTGCTCCGTGACACAGGGCCCTTCTACCGCCGTTGCCTCCACAAGCCACCGTATTCATCCCAGCCTGACGCAGTTCTCTGATCCCGCTGGACCAATTTATTCTCCACCCTTAGTAGAGTTAAAAAAATTACCCCGTCACAGTCCGCTAAGTGATTATTTGAAAGCCTAAATGTTAAAAACCCTCTCCCACACGATTTGTTTCTAAAAAACAATCTATAGAATCGAAAGGCCACGAGTCCTAAAGCTGTTTGTCATGGTGTCACTTTTACGCACAAGTACAAAGGCCTACTGGGCTTCAGTTGGGTAGTATACATCGGTTGATTGGCCTGTGACCTTTGTGGCAGGGCCAGGCTTTCAGAAATGATCATGCGCATTCCTTAGCTCACAGAAGTTGTAAGTGTCATAAACTACACGCAATTTCTTTGTCACTGTCCACCGGTTCGTGTTAAGCACTCATACGGTTTGTGATACATCACATATGGTTTTTACCACATAGGTTATGTGTGGTGCTGCCTTTAGAGAATTTCCTAAACTTTTGATTATAGAATATTTCAGATACACAAAAGCATAGAGGACAGTAGAATGATCCTCATATGCCCAAAACCTGATTCAACAGTTCTGTTTCAACCTCAGTAGGCAGTCATGTGTTGTCTGTCCCCTACCCATGCGTATCTCTTCTGGGGAGTCTTCTGATGCAAAATTATTTCATATCATTGCATTTTTCTGGTGTATTTCCAAAACGTACAAACTCTTTCTAGAGATATCACAATACGATGATCACAACTCAAAAGAACAATGTCTTAACATCGTCAATTATTTAGAAATGTGCAAATATTTACCATCGTCTCGATATTTTTTAAGTTTGCATAACCCATAGGGTCTGTATCTACAGGTAGTTGATAACATCTCTAAGTCTTTTCTGACCTACTGGTTACCCCTTCCCTATGTTCACCCTTAAAATTTGCTTGTTGAAGAAGTGGGGTCTTTTTGGTTTGCTTTGGTTTAGTCCTGTAGAGTTTCCTGCACATCTGTTTCTTGGTAACTGCATCCCTGTAGGACTGTCCGACATGCTTCTGTGGCCCCTCATTTTATGTAAGATTCAGGTTCTCCTCCTACCTCCAAACATGTTAGAGTCACCCAGAAAGACAAGTAGGAAGGATTGAATTTGTGGAAGAAGTAACTATTAAGCTAAGTGACAGAAACAAGAATAACATCGATATACATCAAATAAATACAGGCACATGATACTGTGTTTCCAACGTAATATCAAAGTTCACATCATCGAAACGTTAAATACAAACAGGTGATTTTTTTTCGTTAAACCACAGGGCTAATACCTTTGTAAACCAAAGTGAGATCTTCTTTGCTTTATATCCTACTCTGTGAAAACCTGACTTCGCTTAAAGGTTATCTCCTGTGCGCTTGGATGTTACTTCTGCGTGTTCCTCACAAGCTAGCTACGTGTGAGTCAGCGCCACGATTTATCTCACCTTCTCCTGGTGTTGGCTGTGCACCTTATTTCCAGCCTTTAAAGAGGCATTGATGAATGGCCTTGCACATAAACCTTTGTGTGCGCCTCAGGTTATTTTCTTCAGCTAAGTTCTTAGGTGGGAAATGGGTGGGGGAAATGATAAATGCTTTCCTTGGCTTGGCAACTACACGGCCATTTTGACCTCCGGGAGGACGTCTTCAGTCATCGTTAGCACATGGGAGTGCCCGCTTCCTTAACTCGCCCCCACGTGGGCCTTGACCACTTAAGGAAATCTTGCTGCCATCTGTGCTTTTTGATTTTTCTTGCGCATATTTGTCTTTCGTATGTTTTCCCCTCCGAGCTGCCACCGCTTGCTGCCATCATTACAGTTGCCTTTGACGGCTGAGGCCGCTCATATTCCCCGTGCCAGAAACCCCGGGAACCCGACTTGTTATCATTTTGCCTGAGAGATTGGCACCGGTGAGGGAGGGCGCACGGCACTACCTCCATCGTCGAGTGCATGGAGCGAGAGGCTTCGTGACGTCTCCTTTGGCCGTTCACAGCCTGTTCCTCCTCTCTGTTTTTTTCTCCCCGTTCTAGATCGTTGACATTGCGATATAAGTGAGAAGGAGATTCCTACTACAAGTGCAGTTACAGTGAGGGGGAAAAACTCACCTGCCAAATTCTGAATTAATCCGAATTCTCAAGGCAAATTAAGGAAGTGATTATTCACATTACCTAATTCCTTTCTTAAAAAAAAAAAAAAAAAAGGATTCAAATTGGCACCTCTTTTGGTACCTTTAAGTATTAACTGGGGGAATATCAGCTAAGAAATCTAGATACTAAGAAGGTGCAAACCTCGTAATCAAGATTCTCTGACGCTATCATACCCACTAAAACTACGTCACATTTGCATTCCGCCTTCCAGGGTGTCGTCGTCACTTCACGCTGCTCACCTCTGTGAATGAGCCCTAGCGTGAGCCTTGCTGACCACAGCTTGTGTCCCCTCCATTCCACTTACTGCCTTCCCTGCGGGACCTGGGCTTCTCGCTCTGTGGACGCTCTCCGCCTCTCCTTTCCTCTTGGTCCGTGTTCGCTTGCTCTCTGCCGCCCCGGCTTGCTCTCGCTAGTGCTCCAGAACATTGCACTGCGTCGCCTGCCCGCTTTCCCACCTTGGTACTACTCCCAGCCCTGGAAGGATCCTCCCCCCTGGCTGCTGCTTTTCCTGGGCTTCCAGATGGACGGTCATATCACCAGGTGATTTAGAACTAGCATGTGTAAAGTGGTCCTGAAATGACGGCTCGAGTCCAAGGCCCGTCAGGATTGGGTCCCAGGTTCCTCTCTGGCTCCCGTTCCCTCTCCTCCCCCCACAGCACCAAACCGCAGGTCCTCCCTCGGGCTCATCAGTGCGGTTTCATATGCCCGCCCTCATGCCATTTGTACTGCTGGAATGTTCTCACCTCCCTGCGTCCACTTGGCCAGTGCCTGTTCATCGCTGAAAATCGTGCCCAGCCGTCCCCTCCTCTGTGAGGCAGTGCTCGCTTGTCTTCTCTGCCCTCCGCCCGTGTGTTGTGGGGTCTCAGGTCAGCGTCTGCACACAGCCTCTCCTCCTGGACCTGCTCCTCTGCTCTGGGTCCCATCCCGCTAACCCTTCATCCTTTCTCTCCCTGGTCCTATCAACACGTAAACGTGCCAAGCTTCTGCCAGCTTCGGAGCAAACGCGGTGACACGAAGCTCACTCCTTTCTGTACCTTCCCCTTCAGCCGACACCATTTCTCTGAAGAGCTTCGAGCCTCAGATTTCTCGCATTGCACCCCTTCCTCAGCCTCAGCGTTCCACGCGGCTTCCTCCGTCCCCCTGAATCTTTCCAAGATTACTAAAAACCTACCTGTCTCCACAGCAAAAGGGAGTAGGATTTAGTTCTTATCTTGACTACTGCCTCTCTTATCTTGACTACTTCCTTCCTTTTGCTGTTCGGACCGTCCGGCTCCCTGGTTTGTCCTCCCGTTCGGGGGCATTCCCCCACCCCTGCGCTGGCCAGCCTCTTCTGTCCATTGCATAAGCAGAAGGTTCCTCCTTCGGCCCCTCTCCACGCTCCTTCCCCTGAACACCTGCGTGTCGTGAGCGGACTCGCCCCTGTGTCTCTGTCACAAGCCGTCTTCAGCCCTCGTCCTTCCCCTGCTCTTCGAAGCCTGTGTTGGTTCTCCCTTGTCTGTTAAACACACCGCCAGGGTGCTTTGCGTGTGATGCCCGCTCCCATCTATCCCTCGTAGCAACCTACCGGGTTTAAGTATCTCACCTTTTCAGCTGCGAAAGGTAGGTCCCTTTTTACCCACGGCATCACAGCTGGTGCACTTGACGCCTGTCACCACCAGTCAGGATTGCTTCCGCAGACGCCACGGAGGCTGACCTCGCCCACAGAAGTGCCCTTTGCCCTCCGTGCTCGGCTTCTTCCTCCAGCCCTTTCACAGCCTCCTGGTCCCTCTCAGCCCGCCTTTCTACAGCCTCATTCCCCACTCCCTCGCTTAGGCCACCATCAGCTCCAGTCAAGGAAGAAGTAACTGCCCCTGCCATAGTCCACGTGCTCTGCAGGCCCTGCCGTTGTCCCTGCCCTGTCCCTACGCCTCCCGTGGGAGCCGCACCCCACCTCCAAGCCCCCCTTGGCAAGTCGACGTCTTCTCTCTCTCCGCTCACTTGGCTCTTCCTCCCCACGTTTTCCCCTCCAAAGCTCGAATGAGTCTTTTATCTCTGTGAATTCCCATTATTCTTAATCTATACTTATTTCGGGGCATTTTCTACCTTCTGTTTTGTGTTATCGGTAACTATAAATACTCTTTTTGAGACATCTCCCCTGCTAGATTACACGCTTCTTGATCATAGAACTGGTGACTAATTATATTTTTTGTTTTCCGTGACAGTTGAATTAAATGATGGCGATTTATTTATCCAAAACTTTACTCTTACAGCCCATTCCCAGAGACTGTGCAGGTAGGGAGACTCTAATGGTATATTGAGGAAGACGAACTTGCGAGACATGACCACAAGATGGCACAGTGACTGCAGTGTCCTGGTATCTGTTGAGGGTGGGCCAAGAGAGGAGAGAGAACAAGGTTTTCTCGATTGCCCGATACTCCAGGGAAATCCAAGAGAATTTCCAAGTTTAAAGTATCCAGTCAATTCTTAATCCTTCACAGAGGTCATCAAGTAGGTTGGGCAGCTGTTTTCTTCCACACTGGCCAGTAGAAGGGAAGCCTTCCCTCCCTCCCTCTTTTCTCTTCCTCCTGCTACTCATTCAGTAAATGTTTCAGTACCTCCTCGGGCATCCACTGTTCTAGATATTAGGGACCCGGAAAGGGTCGGTAAAAAGCAAGATCTCTGCTGTGGTGGAACTTATTCCGTGGCCCTCGCCAGTACTCAGCGGAAGCTGTTGGAGACAGACCCGAGAGTTTCTTTGCTGTTTTTTTGTTACTCCTGAAGTCGCTTCTTCCCCCTCTGGCCCAGCACGGATTGATCTGTAGCTTTAAATTACCCAAATGAAATTTGGTTTAAAAAGCAAAAGGACAACAAGTCAGCATATTGTTGTGATCGATTTTGTCTTAGCCATGATTTTCTGTGACCTTCTACCTTACTTTCCGGCTATTCCGCTTAATCAAGAATCGACCATGTTCACTTTGCAGTTAAAGATATTGAGGTTCAGAAAGGCCAAAACGTGCATATTGCATAGGCAAATACATGGAAAAATACATACACAGGTCTCTATATCATTCATTACCTTATGGTCAAGATCAGTGCCAGTAAAACTCTTAAAAACGGGGGCACCTGGGTGGCTCGGTGGGTTAAGTGTTTGACTCTTGATTTCGGCTCAGGTCACGATCTCATGGTCGTGAGATGGAGCCCTTTTCAGGCTCTGCTCAGAGTGTGGAGCCTGCTTGGGATTCTGTGTCTCTCCCTCTCTCTCTGCCCCTCCCCCGCTCACGTGCGCGCTCTCTCTCAAAATAAATAAACATTTTTAAAAAATTCTAAAAAAACAAGCAAGTCCAGTATTGCGGCAGGTACCTACAGATCTATTTGACATAAACTGCGTTGTTGCCAAAGGTACTGTTTGCCAAGGTGGACCTAATATAAATTTATTTCGTTCAAATTGCATCTAGTGTTTAGAAACATTTCTTCTGCCAAGGGATAAGCAAGAGTGTAAAAGTAATACGAGTACGACCGTTCGGAAATCTCAAAAAACACACATGGCTTGTTTTAAAACTGGGAGAAGTTACCTTCCGCTGGAGCAACCTCCTTTGTGGTGTGTCACAGTTGAGCACTCATTTTTTGCCCCAGGATTGGATCCCCGTCTCCTCCCTGTGCCTCCCCTCCATACCTGATCCCTCCACCGGCCTGGCTCTGCAAGATGGGATTCATTTTCACACTCCTCTTGCCAACCCTTGCTTCAGTTTCGGGAGGATGAGGGCAGGGGGTTAATCTGAGATGCTATGCGAAAGAGACATTCCCACATTCGAGAAGTCACGGTGTGGAATTTCGGTTTACTGCGGGCGTACTTCGATGCAGTACCTTTTTCCCCCTAACATGTAGCTATTTTCTCTGATTTGGGGTAATCTTTATATTTTCGGGGGCGCGATGCAATCTTTCACCACGGTTAAGCCGCAGGCAAGGGTCAGTCCATCCCTGGACGGTCACGATCACGTATCACCAAATCGACGTTCAGTTCAACGTGCAGAATGACCCTTGGCTCCCCGTGGATTGGTTTTGTCGTAGCTGTGATTTGGGGTTATCTGTGACTGTGACCGCCATAAAAGTTAAGGTACACACTACCTGTGTCGCAGAGATGAGACGATTAAGAGTATACCACTCACCAAACGTCACTTTAGTACTCATCTCGGTCACATCTGTGTGCGTGGTCGTCTTTTCACGGAGCGCCGCCGCTGTTTGTCCGTCAGAGATCGTGCGGGCTGTGATTCTGTGGGAGCCGGGGCCAGAACAAGAACAAACCAGAACAAAACCCCCTATTTTTAAGTGCACTTCAGGCCATTTGGGGGCAGCACTTACTTCTGAACAACACACTGAGTATAATGGCTTTGCGTTTGGAACCCTCAGAACTAAGCCAGAACTTTCCATCCGTGACCCCGCTGACCTTGCGCCGCAAGGTAAGTATTTATTCCCACCTTGCAGAGGACAATGCCGAAGAGCCATCCGGTCGTCCGAAGTTACAGTAGGGCCGAGGCGGGATTCGGGCACCGCTGTGGTTCCCGGAGGGCAAGTCCCTCGCGTCCAGGCACCGTCCCCTGTGCTGCCCTGGGCTCTGTGACCGGGTGGAGGTGCTCAGGTTGCGAGGCCCTCTCCGCAGCAGAGGAGCCGAGGAGCAGTGAGACGGAGATTGCCAGAAGCGTGCCACTCGGGTCACGGGTCACGGGAGGGCGGCTTTCTGTAACCCAGGGGCCCTTCTGAGTGGGGCGCGGGGAGCAAGGCGGGCGTGTCCCGCAGGGGAGAAGGGGCGGCCCGGTCCCGGGTGGGGGCCTCCCTTTGAAGGCTTTCCACCCCTTTTTGTTAATTACGTGTTGACAAACGCTGCAGAGGCCTAAGAAATGAGTTTATAACTCGGGAAGGTCAGATTTCTCTGGAAAAAGGTTAAGCTAAATAAAACCCGAAATGAGAGCCCCCACTCCATTCCGTTTCGGAAAGCCACAGAAGACACGAAGGCTGGTCGTCTTCTGAATTACCTAGAAACGTGGCCGGGGATGGGAGTGGGGGCAGCAAATCGTACAGTGCCCACATTTAGGGTAATTTGTAAATCATCAGAATAATTTAAAAATGCTCAGCCTTCGGTAACATGACCCGCAAGGCCCCTCTACCCGCTGCCGGTCTCTTAGCTCCAGCGCCTGCCTCTGGCTGTGGCTCCAAAAATAACAAACTGCCTCAAGTTACCCAGACGCGCCGTGCAGTTTCTGACTCCCTCTACCTGCAGTACCTGCCCAAGCATGGCTGATACCTGTTCTTTTGTTATCTTGGCCCCAGGGTTACTTACTTTTAATTAATCAAAGGCAAGCCCGCCAATTAGCCTGGCACTTCTTTCTTTCAAGGCTTCCACGGATTAACATATTTAAAAGGTAGGTACAGAGGCTGCACGGAATCGCTTCGGCGGGTAGTTCCTTTGGTATTTGATAAAGGGAACTTATCCCAGAACTATTTATTATTTGTAGGTCTCAGTTCCGACCAGAGTGTATTCCTGGAGCCTCTAAATCACGTAGCACGATGTGCCAGTCTCTAAAGCAACAGGTGACATGCACTGGCTTCCTCCACGGGCAACAGCTGAGAATGTGGCTCTCAAGCCGCCTAGACATATCCTTTCTAGTAAGGACTGAATGTGGCTCTTCCATTTAAGCCAATATTCCTCTTTTTCTTTTTTCCCCCTCGGAATGGGAAGGGACGATTCTAGTCATTTTGAGTCATTGCCCTTACAAAGGATTTTAGTTTATCAGTTCACAGAAAGTGGTGTGCTTTGGGTTTTTTGGTTTTTGGTTTTGGTTTTTGTTGTTGGTTTTTTTTTGTTTTTTTTTTTTTCCGCAAACTTCAGTGAATTCACGTGAAGATTTGTTGGTCATCCTCAGTAATTTGTTTTTTCTCAACATGAAAACTTGGGCTTTTTTTCTGGCTCATTGAGGTATGACTGATATCTTCATAAACTGCACACATTTAAAGTGTATAATTTGCCAAGTTGTGACCTACGTCCACATCCCTGATACCCTCACCACAACCAACATAGTGAACATAACCATCATTCCGAGAAGTTTACTCGTGTCCTTTGGTGAGCTGTCCCTCCCAAGCCCCCCTCCTGTCCCCGGATAACCACCGAACTGCTTCCTGTCACTACAGATTAGCTTGCATTTCCTAGACTTTTATATAAATGGAATCATTTCATATATTCTCTTTTTTCTGTCTGACTTCTTTCATTCGGCGTAATTATTTCCAGGTTCCCCCATGTTACTGTGTGTGTTAATGGTTCCTTCCCGTCTATTGCTGATTAGTAGTCCGTTGCATGAATCTGCTACAGCTTGCTTATCCACTCACCATATTGATGGGCATTTGGGTCGTATCTGTTGTTTTTTTTTTTTTTTTTTTTTTTTTACTATTACAAATAAAGCTGGTATGAATATCCATGTACGAGTCTTTGTATAGATACAGGTTTTCGTATCTCCTGGGTAAATACATAGGGGGTGACATGGCTGTGTCATATGGTAGACACATGCGTAACATTTTAAGAAACTGCCAGACTTCGAAAAAGATTGCATTATTTTTTCCTTCTTGCTAGTGGCACGAGTTCCGTTTGCTTTACATCCTCGCCAGTACCCGATGCAGTCAGACGGTCAGTGTTTTTCATCGTAGTCCTCCTAGTGGGGTAGATGGCGCTGTCTCACTGTGATATTAACTTGCGTTTCTGTAAGGACCAGTGATGTGGAGCATCTTTTCATGTGCTTATTGGCCATCTTCATTGGTGAAATGTCTATTCAGATATTTTCCCATCTTTCAATTTGTTTGTTTTCTTATTGTTGAGTTTTGGAAGTCCTTAGTATATTCTAGGTACAAGGTCTTTATCAGATCCAGGCTTTGCAAGGATTTTCTTCTAGTGGCTCGTCCTCTCATTTTTTGAACATTATCTTTTGAATAGCAGTTTTAAATTTTGATGAAATCCAGTTTATCAATGTTATTTTATAGGTGGAGGTTTCAATGTTGTAGCCAGGGAATTTCTGAGTAACTGAATGTCACAAGATTTTTGTCTGTTTTGCTCCAAAATTTTTATAGTTTTAGGTTTTACGTTGGTGTCTATGATCCACATGGAGTTAAGATTACATATAGTGTGAGGTATGGATTCAAGTTGTTGTTGTTGTTGTTGTTGTTGTTGTTGTTGTTGTTAATGGACAACAAACTTTTCCAGCACCGTTATTTGGAAAACCATTCTTTTTGGTAAAATATTTTTTTAATATAAAAGTAGGACATTTGTAAAATACAGAAGAATATAAAGTGTATATCTTGATAATTTTAAAAAATAACCTAGATACATTTAAGGATATTATGGGGGAATAGTTCTAAGTGTTTAAGTGTAGACTTCACAAAATTGGAATCGTAGTATATTCTCTGTCTTACTTTTTAAATGCATCATCTCAGTGTTTTCCCCATGTGATTTAATACTCTTTAGATGCACGGTTTTTAATGGCTACATTGTTATTCTGTCACACAGACATACACCTTACCCCTTTTATTACACATTATCAATTTTTATTCTTAAAATATACTTCGAACATGCTTACACTTAAATCTTTGTCACCTTTCTCGTTGTTTTTTGCTTACATTTTTAGAAATGATTCATGAGGTCAGCATATATGAACATTTAAAAGGCTTTGATGACATATTTCCACAACGTAGTCCAGAAAATTTTAACAGTCTACACTCCCACCAGCAGCTACTAAGAAACTTAGTTCTTACGTCGAACTTTAAAAAAAAAACAAAAACAAAAACAAAAAAAACCTTTTTTTTTTACGTTTTTTTTTTTTTTAAAGCATCAGGGATGCGGGGCGCCTGGGTGGCTCGGTCGGTTAAGCGTCCGACTTGGGCTCAGGTCATGATCTCGTGGTTCGTGAGTTCGAGCCCCGCGTCGGGCTCTGTGCTGACAGCTCGGAGCCTGGAGCCTGCTTCGGATTCTGTGTCTCCTTCCCTCTCTGCCCCTCCCCTGCTCACACTCTGTCTGTCTCTCAAAAATAAACATGAAAAAAGAAGAAGAAGAAGAAGAAGAAGAAGAAGAAGAAGAAGAAGAGGAAGAAGCAGCAGCCCCTCTTCTCATCTAAGACGAAAACCTCTCCCTTTTCTCAGGCTCCCATCTGCTCCATGTTCTTCCCTGCCTCTTCATGCTCACTCAGCACAGAAGCTGTCCCAGGTCTGTCCCACCTGGCATCCTGAGTCCCCCCTTAGGTACCAGCCCTTTGCTTCTCCTCCAGTGCAAAGCTCTCTGGAAGAGAGCCTCCCTTTGCTGGAAGTCATTTCCTTGCCCAACTGGCAATCCACCTGGGGGTGCTTCTGCCTCCTCCTCCTGCCCCACTTGTCCCCTCCCTCCCACTCCACCCCCACGGTCTTTCTTGCTGTGGGGTGGTGTCTTAATGCGGGAGCGGCAATCTACATTCTGAGTAGCTTTGTCTTTTCGTGGGGGTTGCCACCTTGTCCTTCCTTCCATCTGAAGCTCTGTCTCTGCCCATCACGTCTTTAAATGACCTAGTTTTGTCTTAAAAGCGGTGGCCTCTGGGCACCGACACGAGTTAATCAGTAACTCGGTTTGAATCTGTCTCTACAAGAGTCAGCTACACAACTAGGTCTGCCTTCTTCTTATCTCCTTTGTTAGTGTGGTCAGGCACTCAAGGGCTTGTCTGCGTTCTTCTAGGAGATGCCTGTGTTTGCTGGTTTTCAGCTCTCTGCTTTAGACTAGTCCAGCACCCAGCTGCTGTGTCTCATTTGCACAAGCACGCCCTATACTTTCTTCTCTCCCTTCTTTTTCCTCTCTTCTCCCCCCACCCCACCTCCCCAAGTACTTGTTCTCAGTGTCTCATAACCGCCCCACTTGCCGTCCTTGGTACATGGGCGTACAATGTCCCAGCCATTTGGGTTTAGTGCACTTCTGTCATTAGAATCTGTAAACCAGTGTCTGTAAACCATACTACACTCCGGCCGGAGCACCGCCTCAGAATATGTAACAAGCCAGGCTTCCAATCTCGGAATTCTTCTGGCTAACCGGCATGCCCCCCGCACACCCTTCCCTCCCCCCTCCCTCTCCTGATTGTGCCTTCTGGAAGGTCACAATCACCAAAACTCGGTTGTATTCTTTCCCTTTTCTGACCCTCTGGTACTTGTTTATACCATATACACTGCTGATTCATCCCTGTAATACTGCCTTATGGCAGCTTTTGTTTTCATTAACAGTCCTATCGCTTCACTTGACATCAGGTACCTCTCCCGTGGCCGCGGCTCTCTTGGGAACAGGGGCCGTGCCTGTTCGCATCCCCAGGAATTTCAGATCGATGCCGCATGTAATAGTTGTCGGTAATATTTATTGCACCAGTGTCAGCTGTTTGTCTTAATCAGCGGCAGCCACGTATGACTGAGCGTTGACTCTCTGGTCTGGAGAAACGAAGCCGAGGATTTCTGCAGGGACTCCTGGCATCCCTTTCCTGCCTCGGTTAGCGCCTTTGGTGGTAGGCCTTCGTCACCTGTACCCACAGAACGAAGCTGTGGCTCATCCAGATCCCCGGGTACTTCGGAATGCGTCTTGCTGCCTCTTCGCGTGTTCTTGAAGACAGACTTGCCAGCTGCGAACTCACTTTCAGACAAATAATAGTCTCATCATAAAGACACAGACAGGAGCTGAGCAGTTCTCTGTCTCCTTACTCTGTCTCTACTTGGGGGCATTTCCAGTTTGCACCCCGGCCTGTGAACACATGGCCTGAGGGAAACACTCCTGGGCAGCGTTTCTCCATTAGCTGGTGTTTAGAAAAACCTCAAACATTTTTTCTGAAAATTTTATAGAGAAAATAGTGGATGTGTTTGAAATACAAACGAGGGAAATAAGTGGCAGTTTTGAGAAATGGCAGTAACTGGGAATATTTGAGTAAAAATATGAACAATCTAGAGAACTTGTGATTTGGGGGGAAATCTGTAAATCCAGGCATATTGAGTTACTTACTTTTCGCTTTTCAATGTACTATAAATTGTTTCGTATTTGTTTCTAACAGGAATTGAGCTAGCTTTTCCGATAAAAGTATAAAAATATGATAATGCATAAAAACCAATTTGGTTCATATGCCATTAACCAGATTGGTTCTGACTTTTGGAATTTCAAACTAACTCTTCTTTTCTTTTTAGGTTGCCTCTTGGTGCTGCATTGGCCGTATTTGGCACCCAGAATGCTCCATTCTGTGATGATCTATTAATAAGGTTACCTTGTAGAGTTTGGAGCAGGGCCTCAGGTAGGTGGCTTTTATCATTATATGGCATGGCTTTCAAAGTGATCCATTATTTCAGTTTTTAAATAATTTAAGACGTCACATTAAAAGCTTTGAAAAGCATGCCACATAATAAGCATGCCACTTACTATTTTAAGGTCTATCAATACGTATTGTGTTCAGCAGGACTTTATTAATAGTTATAGTCTGATGGAAGGATTGGAATACTGGCAGTGAGCAGTGTCCCTTTGTGCACAAATTGCATCGCTGCTGTAAAAGCTTACTTGTTCATCTTCCCCAAATAGCAGATGAACTCTTAAGCTCCTCTTCTCTGAATCTTGCTCGGAGTGATAGACTGTCCCACGTTACCAGTCTATCTCCTTTCTGTCTACTGGGAGGGGTCTGATTAACTACGGGCAGGTGGGGAGGGCTGCTGTCTCTGCTTGCTGGGATGGGGCAGATGCTAGGATAAGGGACCCAGGGGGACAAGAGCAGTTTGCTAGCCTTGCTGGAAAAGGGACACACCCAGGCATCTAGATCTCCCGGCCCCTAGGTGCAGCTCAGTGGCACAGCGTCGAGGTGTAGAGATACTTGGACATCCAGGCACCCGTGGATGTGGTACCAGGTAAGTCTGTCGGCAGGACTTCTGATGCAGGATTGAGGTTTAGAGGCCAGGACCCTCGGCCCTAGGAGAGGTAGAATGATAAGAACAAAGATGGCCGTGCCAAGTGCCAGACGATGGGCCCAAGGTCACGAGCTCCACTGAGGGCAGGCAGGGACCCAGCTCTGGGGGGAAGAAGGATGCAGGCTCGGAGCCGGCGAGGTCCCACAGTATACGTGAACAGAGCTTTGTCATCAAGTAAAAGGTACATAAATTAATCTGGCTGAAATTCCTAATCACAGTATCTGTGAAGAGTAAGCATTAAAAATCTAGTTAGCATACTGTTTTGAGTCATTTGTATATTTGTACAGTCCATTTTTAAGATATATGAGAAGATGTTCCTAGTTTTTTAGTGTTACAGGCTGTGGATTTTTTTGTCCACTAGGTTTTGTTGAAACTGTTTTAGCGGCTAGAAAAAAAGAAAACTGTTTTTCATTACTTTTCCTTAGCCAACGACATTTATGTAGATTTTCCCGTTTTGATTTCTCTTGTGTCGGTAATCCCTCAGACGTTTTCTCTGACATTTTCAACGTCATTTCAACGTCACATTTTAATTTCACGTGAAGAACATCCTCTTTAAAGAATTTGAGTTTCACTCTGTTCCTTTTTCTTTCCTATAAAACTTCATGGGCTGTTTCCAAACGGTAAATCGTAATCGACGCGGTTGCATGCGCTCAAGGAGGTATGGAATAGAACATTTGAAAGCAGAGATGTTCTGAAAATGCAGGCCGACTGAGCACCACCCAGGCATGTCTCTGCAGTGCCTGACGGGTCACCTGCAGGCCTCTGAGTAGCACATGCCCACGTGTCCCTGACTTTCAGCGCCCCCTGACTGAAACAGGAGGGACCCCCAGGTGGTCGTGATGGTCCCCTTGGTTCCCTTCCACTCCTCTGCCAGAACAAACTAACAGCTTCGTTCTACAAGCCGCCTTCTGAGCTTGCTTTACGCTGATCTGAAATTTCAGAAACATCAAAACACGTTTGTTTACCTGCTCGTTTTGATTCCTGAAATTCCTTATCAGGACTGTGGTTGTGGTCAACAGATATTTATCGAACATCTACTACATGCCAGGACACTGACCAGGTGCTGGGGGTATAAGGATAAGTAACAGTCTCCCTGCAGATGAATTTAGGATCCCCGGGGGAGAGGCAAGTAATTCCAAGAAGAGCTTTACCGGGCACAGGCTTAAACTCCGAGAGGTAAAGTTGTGAAGTTCGTTCTCGCTCAAGTAAAATCGGCCAAGGAATGTAATTATCAACCCTCTTCTCATTGCCATGGCCGGGGCGGTGCACCTGCCCTCTGGAGGTGGAGGAGGGAGTGGCCACCCTGACCTGACCATTCTGCCTAGACCTGATACTATTTACTCAACTATATAGGAATATATAGAAGCGGCTGTTGCCAGAATGGTTGTGTCCTGTCTGGACGGCCACATGGGCGTAACTTAGGGAGTCATGACATGCACAGAGCCTTACCTGGATGCGGGCTGTCTTCCTGATACAGTTTAGCGTGGCTCAAGATTTTGCACACACGCTTAACACTTATACCTCTTTGTATCCCATAGCACAAGCCTGTCTTTAAAGTGCACTTTACTTTGAGATGGCCTCAAACTAATTCTCTGCATGAGCTTTTGTAACTATAAAAAACTTTTCCTTTCTCGTCACATGTGCTTTCATGTGTACTGTCTCTGCCTTCCCGTTGGCATTTTAGGCATATGCAGTACGAGTGCTTGGAGAGTTCAGACCCAAAGCCTGGAGGATGCTGTTTGTCATTGAGTAGTGTCAGGCGGGCAGCCGTAAATGAATGGAGGCATGTTCTCCAAAGGTCGGGGGCCCATCAGTGTCAACATTTTGAGTTGATATCAGGCATTTTTGTTGTAGCCCCGGGAACGTAGGAATGAAAACAACCCCTCACAGTTTGGGAGATAGGCAGTTTTCCGAGGGAGCGGACCTGTGAGTTACCTACCTACTTTGTACCTAGCGAGAGCACCGATATCCTGGAAATGTTTCATGCCAAAAAAAACAAAGCCAGGAAAACCTCTAAGAACAGTTAAAGTTTTGATTAAGCAATCTTTGTATTCAGATGCAATTGCGATTCTTCACTCTTTCTCAGGCACCATTGATTCCCTTGTGCACAATTGCCCTCTCATTTCCTGTTTGCAAATACTGACTAAAATTGCCCTTTGTGAAGAAAATGGAAATACCTGGTATACCACCCATGTGTATTTTTTTATTTGCTTTTTTTTAAGCAGGTTCTTTTTTTTTTTTTTTTAATGTGTATTTATATTTGAGAGAGAAAGGGACAATGAGAGAAAGAGGGGAGAGGCAGAGACAGGGAGATACCAACTCCAAAGCAGGCTCCAGGCTCCGAGCCATCAGCACAGAGCCCGACGCGGGGCTCGAACCCACGAGCCGTGAGATCATGACCTGAGCCGAAGTCGGACGCTCAACTGACTGAGCCACCCAGGCGCCCCATTAGTTTTTTATTTGGATGAGAATATACAGTCTCGGGGGAAGAATCCTCCACATACTAGTTGAAATGAAATGCTAACTTCTAAGTTATGGATCATTAAAAGAGAGCTTTTAAAAGAGAAGAAAAAAATTTTAACATGACATTTATGTTCTATAAAATGAATAACCAATGAAAACATTTCAGAATTGGAAGATAAAATTTACTTGGATATTCCATCTTCATCAGATTGTCTGTTCCTCCTCGCTGGATACTCTAGAAAATGTAATAAACAGCCATACCCGGGTTCAAGGTGGACCAAAAAGGAACATCCTAATTGTACAGAGAGAGAACCGATGTTGGAGTGTGTTGGTTCCACTTTGGAATTGGTTGACTTTTTCCCGTTGGTCCTTAAAAACAAATAGGTCTGCTTTTTCCCTTCACTTCTCTGTTGGCTTCTGGTATTTGATTTTTAAATATAAGGCCCTCTACCTATCAGTAAAGCTAAATTTTATGGTAAGTTTCAAAAGGGTTGTGTTAGAACTACATTTTAATGGATTGCTCCAAAGTTGAAAACATCAAGTACCGTTATTCAAAACAGGCAGTCTTATTTTTACTATTTTAGTTAACTATGATTTCTCCGGGAAAATAAATACAGTAATTTTAAGTATTTTGAGTATGAGGCTTGTTATTTGAGTGCTCACAACTCTGGCGGGTCAGGTGCCATCCCAGCTCTTGGCCGTGTCTCCCTTTCTAGTGGCTTATTTAGTTTATTGGACCAAATTGTAACTGTACTATATAATTTTTTACTTGAACATAGATAACGTATATTCTGTCCTATGTCTGTTCCGGTGATCGAGCAAGCCTGTAAGTCCGTTTTGACGCTGGAAGGCACGTGCCCTGCTTTAATTATTTTCATTCATTCAAAAAAATGTTTACTTTTATGAGAAACAGCAATGAATAACACTGACACAGCTCCTGCCCCACCGTCTATTTTTAATAGGCTTAGGTCTTTGTAGTTGCAAGATAATATTTTTCCTTTTATTATTCATTAATAAGAGATTTTACAGACTTACAGAAATTGAATGCCGTAAAAATTTCCACATTACATTCACAGTCAAAAAAGCGTTCTGAGTATGCCATCGCCCTTACTTCAGAATTGGTCCTCGGTTATGTTATCTTGTTCATTTCTTCCACATTCTTCAAAGTTCTGTTGTGTTTTGTACTTGTCAGTTAAAGTATTAACTATTGGTAAGTTTCCTTTTGCAAGCTACCTATCTATCCGAAAAACATGTTTGAAGCAAATGTTGACGTTTTCTGCATTGTTTACTAACGGTGTTTTATGATTAACACATGGGAGAATAAACACAGCTTTGATTATCGATGGCATTTGCCCTTAATTATCAAAGTACATGTTTGACCTTTAACTTAAATACGAAAGAAGTATTGATGCAGGTAAGTGTTGTAAAAATTCACAGCTGTTAGACAAATGACAATCAGAACTGTGGAATTTAAAAGCACAGAAACAGTTTCAGTACAGGGCTGTTCTTAGGCCGGCGTCCCCAGAGGAATTTGTTTTAGTAGACCCTCTGATGTATGATTCATTTTTGCTTGTTATGTTTCCGTGTGAGTCACTGTTTTAGAATGTAAAACATAGGAAGATGAACATGTGTGTGTACGCTGTTTTTATGTGTGCAAGTTGCCCTAGAAAAAAACGTGCGTTCTTAACACCAGCAAAAACTGGAAGAGCATTCTGAGGTGTTAGTTTCTATTTGAAACGGGTAGATGTACCTTTTCTACCTGGCTTCCCAATTCTTAGATCAAGGCAAAGGAGAATTGTAATCCTCTGAAGAACATGGTAACCGCTCTTTGACGCACAAAAAAGAAAGATAGGAGTACACATTTTGCTGCAGACTTTTCAGAACGGTAGTTACAATACTTTTTAAAAGTTGTTCCTGTTCCCGTAAAAAAGAACCCAGCAGTAACTTGAGTTGACTTTTAGTTAGGGTTACATAAATGTGAACTGTATATTTTTTAATGCTTAGTTTATCAAGCTCAATAATAATGAAGTCTAACCAGCTGCTGGTTTCCTTTGTTTGAGGAAATAATTAGCAGCCCTTTGAAATTATTTGGTCATTCATAAGAGCCCAAAATAGACTGAATTTAAGGAAATTAACTGTGACTTTAGAATTATGTTTTGTGATAGAATGAATGAAAATGATGGCTTTATGATTTTATTTCAGACTGTAAAATATGTAATATTTTGAAATAGTAATATTTCACATCAAGATTCAGATTTTAAACTATTGACATACTTCAACTCTAAAGGATTTTTATTATAAATGACATTGAAGAGTAAGCGTCCATGAAATTTTTATGCATCTACTTGAAATGCAACGAAATTTCTCCTGGTCAGGAAAACTACATGAATGTATTGTTTCCTGGTCCACTTTGGTTTTTACACTTTTTTCCTACCCAAACCACCATCCACCCAGATAGGTATGCTGTTGTTATTTTAACCGTTGCTGCAATTACTTAAAATTTACTTCGAAAACTGCCTTTATTAAAAGAAGCAAAGTCTTCTATTTGTTTCCTTGGGGGGATCGTACTGGCAGCTCCGATCGGGGGAACAGCACTGTTCCCTGGTCTTGTCTTTTAAGTGTCACCACGGGATTTATCCACTGGCAAACTCGTTTGCCGACCCGTCCTCCTCCTAGAACGCAGGCCTATAAGAGCGAAAAAGGAATTTTAGGGCTTCTGCCACCTCTTGACCACATACGTGCTGTCAGGATATTCAGCTTCTTTGGGCCTCTCCCCTTAAAATGGCAGTGATGATAAATCCACCTCTCAGGTCCACTGAGTCCCAGGGAGATCATAGAGATGAAAACACTCTGCACTTGTAAGGTATTTATATTATTGAAATAACATAATATACAAAACAGGCTTTCATGTGCTTAACTACCCTACCAAAACCTCAGTATGTGCCCTGGGCAAGTAAGTATTTACAAAGTTAATTTTATTATTTTGCAATTTTGATGTGCAGAATTCAGTTCTTCCATTTATGCATGTCCTGTGCTTTCCAAAAGAATGGAGCTTTCACTTTAACTTTTTAAATATCTTTTATTAGTCACAATTTTTATTTTTCTTATTTTTTAAACTATGAGAATAATGCTGCTTTCAAATGTACTTTTAGTAGTCTTGTAATGATGCTTGAATGTCCTCTAGTAAATATTTTATTTACACAACAAACTTTTAAAAGTATGACAGTTTGATTTCAGGGGAAATTAATTAGATTTGTGTTTGGAACGTTAAGTAAAATTATTTTCACTTAACTTGTCATTAGGGAATCCTTTCACTACTATATTTTAACTGCTTGATTTCTGTTACCCCTCTCGTGTTCTTACAGTCACGATTGCTGAACATTCGCCTTTCAAATATTCAGAGTTTATTAATCTCTCTGTGCCCTGTAGTCGCTACAGTAGAGAATCGTAGTTTTTTCTCTGCCTCTTGACCATTCTTTTCGCATTTACTTGTACAGTCGAGAATGATTAACAGATTTGTTTCCTGCGCATGTCCTCAGTTTACTGAAGATCATGCTAATAGGCATTTTGTAAAGATACGTTGAAGATCTTTCGACAGTGACCTTTTAAAACCCAGCGACGCTCCGTTCCTGATGCCTCTGCAGCCCACCTGTGTATAACTTCCCTTGCATGCTTTTGAGATCCAAAGAGCACAGAGTTATCGCTACATTTCAGCCATCCTGCGCAGCATTCCGAGAAATAAACTGGCAGGTGTTGCAGGTGACCGGAGTGTAGCTCCGAGAAGCCCACAAGTGTGTGCACTGTGGGCACACAAGGTGCTGGCTTCAGGAGTCTGCTGTCCTGTGGTGAGGTCCCAGATGCCCTGAGTTCGTCTCTTCCGTACTAGTATTAAGCTCAACGAAACGCTGATCGGTTCGGTTTACAAAGAGCGACTCTAACATCCATTTCTCTCAGTAGGCAAGTTAGATTTAAAAAATTAAATTGAATTTGGGAAAGAAGTGGGGAGTCATTCAGCATCACACAATGCCATTTATGTAGGTAATACTACTTTACTTTTTGTTTCTGCATTTATTTGGTCATGTAAACGTGCTTAGAACTAATACAAATTTGCAACTGGTGAAAATTAATGCATGACTTATCAGCAGAGTATGGAATGTAAGCATGTGCCATGAAATTGCAATTCTCTCGTTCTTTATCTTCTATCGCTTACGTGCCGGTCCCGTTTAGAGTGTAGTCCACTCTTATTTTTTGTTTCATAGATTGGCCAAAATGGGAAGGACTGGATTCCGCTCTCTTCCACGAAGAGTCAATGGGACTGGCTGAGATCAAGGTCTGAGGCTCTTTCCACCTGTCACCAGGTAGGCACTGAACAGGAATCACTGCCATTCTGTGCATGTCTCTTTAAAGCATTAGATTGATATGCATATTGTGAAGGTGGGCTTTTATTCCATGTTGAACACGACCTTGTATTATCCTATCGTTTTAAATGCACCTGTAAGTAATTTGACTTTTGTAATATGTTGAGATGAAAAGATATTATTAGCCATGAAAAAACTTCAGCTGGTCTTAGAAACGTGTAATATTTGAAATCTCCAGTTCTTCATTGCTCAGTATGCACATCCAAAGATGGTGAAATTCACTTGTTATTCCATATTGAGTATCACCACCTTGAATATAACCCATGTCTGTGTATTGTTTCATGGTGTACTTCTCATACTCTTTTTTTTTTTTTTATTATTAGAAGCTGCCATTTTTTTCCCAACTGAAATTCTCTGCCCATTATGCTTGGCTCTCTAAACACAACAGTGACACATATGACCAGTCTTTGAAATATTTTCAGATAGTAGTTACAAACAAACAGGGCCTCAGATACGTAGCATTCCGTGTTGATTTTACAGTGAAACATTTATCAGCTTGTTTCCCACAGTGCTCTAAATAAGTTCATGGAAGCGTGATGTTAGGAAATGAGGTGGTCAGAATTGCTGTCTTGTCCTGCGTTGGCACAGTGCTTTCTCCCAATTTACAGTGTCATTGCTGGTCACAGCAAAACAGCTGTGTAGATATTTCTGAGAGACAGAAAGAGAGAGAGGGGGCGGGAGGGGGGGAGGGAGAGAGGGAGAGAGAGAGAGAAGCTGTCTCCTGAATGAGGATATAACCAGAAAAGAACAAGCCCCTGAGATGAGGAAACTCTAAAACGGGGAGAGCATATTGTGGTAGCATCAGTAATGTCACCTGTGTTGACTGTGTTAATGTCGCTTTTAAACAGCAGAAGGCATGCAGACAGTTTGCACAGCTTGAAGGCCTTGCTTGTGTCTTCCTGCTGACGAAGAAAGTATACGTGAAGCACACACTGGTTAACTTACCCACAGGCTTTACTTTTTAGCAAATGAGTGAATAATTGCCCCGTTTTGCCTGTTTAGGGACAGCCTCCCCCTTCACATACAGTGGGATGTAGTCCAATATGCACTTCGTTTCACAGAAATTAGATTCAATCTAGAGCCCCTGCCCAAATATAACTGGACTCTGCAGGAGTCCGTATGCCACATCCGGCCCGTAAGGGCAAATGAGTCTGATGGCAAAACCCAAGGGGTATAAAGAAACGGGCTTTCGTTGTGTTTTGAAATACACCATAGCGTGAGAAGTCCAAGTGAGCAGTACTTGGTAACAGTCACTTAGTGACGTTCAGTTTTCACTTTAAAAAGCAGGTATTTTTTAAAAGAGGTTGTAGGTCTCATCATTTCTGTGCCCCTTAGAAGCGAGCTGTTAGACTGGCACTCAGGAACCTGCAGGAATCCTTTAACTCTTTTTATATCAGGTGGATCTTTGGGGACTTGGTTCCTTACTCTGAGAAATACAGTCGGTAATACTCACTGTCTCCTGTCCGTGAATTTTCAAAGCTTTCAGTCAGTTTAAAAAAGCTTTTTAAGTAGACCTACTCTTTGCCATGCAATACGTACACTTCATCCTTCCTCACAGCACCCATAACGAATCGAAGCTCTGACACACCTTTTACCCGAAACACCTCCACAATGATGCGTCCTCGCACAGGTATTGTGCTCCAAGCCAAAAGTCTCACTGGTGTGCCACCCACGGGTCACAGGTGTGCCAAAGACTGATCCCCTCAACTCTTGGAGAGGCCTGATGACTCGGGCTCATCCACTAACCTCAGGGTGCCCGATGAACAGAATGCTTTTCTGTGATGTGCAAGAAGGCAAGGAAGAAGTACCTCAACCCAATCTTTCTTCCCCCCGAATGATCAGGAGCCGTGATCCTCACTCGCCTCCGTGTAACTTCATCAGATACTCTGATTTCAAGAAGAGAAGTCATTTCTCCTCTTGACTCGGAAATCCTTCTGTGTGTGATAATAGAGAGCAAATCTCCACCCTGGGTGGTGCCTCCAACTCTCTCAGGCCTCCTGTGTCTGCATTAAGCACTTCCTCCGTGAACTAAATGGCTCACAGGGTGCCTATAAGAGTTTCCGGTTGCTTATCTGTGTTTTTCGGTAACACGGAGTCTGCCCAGAGTTGGCTTGCCCAGGCTAAAGGGGTTTTTTCCACGGTAAAAATATTTGCAGAAACCTTTTTACACTCTTAGATTTCTGTTGTCTGATCCCTTGTCAAAATTGAGGCTTAATAATGCCACTTTTAGTGTCGTGTTTTGACGCTTCCTGAAAGCTCCTGGAATCACTGCTGCTTTCCCTACGTACGATCATTTGTCAGGTAGAATTTCAGGGGGGTGCGTGAACTGTTCATTCTGAGCAATGCGTTAAGATGTGTTTTGCGAATATAAAGAAACCTACAGATATTACATTAGACCAGCTGAATCCATTTTATGGTTCCTTTTTGAATTCAAAAGCATCACTTAGCAAGTAAAATTTTTAAAAATTAAATTTAGTTACAAACTAGTTGTTTCTTATTTTTTTTTTCCAGTCCCTTTTTGCTTTCTTTTACGACCACATGAAACTTGAGAAGCCACCTAAAGCTAAATCATTTAGTGGAGTTGGGCAGTTCCCAAGTGTCCAACAAGAAGGCCTGCTTTAGGCTGCGATGGCCACTGTCATTCCTGGTGATTTGTCAGAAGTAAGAGATACCCAGAAAGTCCCTTCAGGGAAACGTAAGCGTGGTGAAACCAAACCAAGAAAAAACTTCCCTTGCCAACTGTGTGACAAGGCCTTTAACAGTGTTGAGAAATTAAAGGTTCACTCCTACTCTCACACAGGAGAGAGGCCCTACAAGTGCATACAACAAGACTGCACCAAGGCCTTTGTTTCTAAGTACAAATTACAAAGGTATTAAACTCTATTTGTCTTTCAGATTATATTTTCTATTATGTTGGCCATTTGAAGCCGTTGTAAACGTATATATCTGTATACACATTATTTAGCCGCTTTGCAGAGAGGAAATGTTACGTAGATTAGACGTGGGCTAGTTTTAGCGTTCTGAGCCACATACTTTTACGTGTTAGTGTCTTTGGATTTTTTGGTAAATGCAATGCTTAATGAGAGTAGAATTTTCCGTGCGTACAAAGAAATTGCCAGAAAAGGGTACGGACGTTTTACGTGAGTATGTTCGGGCTCGCTCATTTGCTTTCGTAGTCGTAGCTAGAGACCGGCAGAAACTAACGTGGCAACTTAAACGGCTCGAGTCCTGCGGAGCCGAGGGGTAGTGACTGTCCTTGTGGCGCATGCTAAGTTAAGACGCGTCCGTAATCAGGGAGTTTCTGGCGTAGCGTAGTAGCATAGCTTCCGTTTGAAAAGTGAGTCCGTAGCACTCGTGTCGTGGTACTTACAGAATATGTCTGTGTTCAAAGGCACATGGCCACTCATTCTCCTGAGAAAACCCACAAGTGTAATTATTGTGAGAAAATGTTTCACCGGAAGGACCACCTGAAGAACCACCTGCACACGCACGACCCTAACAAAGAGACGTTTAAGTGTGAAGAGTGTGGCAAGAACTACAACACCAAGCTCGGCTTCAAACGTCACCTGGCCCTGCACGCCGCCACCAGCGGTGACCTCACCTGCAAGGTCTGCCTGCAGACGTTCGAGAGCACAGGAGTGCTGCTTGAGCACCTCAAGTCTCACGCGGGCAAGTCGTCCGGCGGGGTCAAGGAGAAGAAGCACCAGTGTGAGCACTGCGACCGCCGCTTCTACACCCGGAAGGACGTCCGGAGACACATGGTGGTGCACACTGGAAGAAAGGACTTCCTCTGTCAGTACTGTGCACAGAGATTTGGGCGGAAGGATCACCTGACTCGCCACATGAAGAAGAGTCACAACCAAGAACTTCTGAAGGTCAAGACGGAACCGGTGGACTTTCTCGATCCATTCACCTGCAACGTTTCCGTGCCTATCAAAGACGAGCTCCTTCCGGTGATGTCCTTACCTTCCAGTGAACTGTTGTCAAAGCCATTCACAAACACTTTGCAGTTAAACCTCTACAACACTCCGTTTCAGTCCATGCAGAGCTCGGGACCCGCCCACCAGATGATCACAACTTTACCTTTGGGAATGACGTGCCCGATAGATATGGACGCTGTCCACCCTTCTCACCACCTTTCTTTCAAATACCCCTTCGGTTCTACCTCATACGCGATTTCGATTCCTGAAAAAGAGCAGCCGCTAAAGGGGGAAATTGAGAGTTACGTGATGGAGCTGCAAGGCGGCGTGCCCGCCTCATCCCAGGAGTCCCAGGCATCATCATCTAAACTGGGGCTGGATCCTCAGATCGGCTCCCTAGATGATGGCGCAGGGGACCTGTCCCTGTCAAAAAGCTCGATTTCCATCAGCGACCCCCTAAACACACCAGCCTTGGACTTTTCCCAGCTGTTTAATTTCATACCCTTAAACGGCCCTCCCTATAATCCTCTGTCGGTGGGGAGCCTCGGGATGAGCTATTCCCAAGAGGAGGCGCATTCTTCTGTGTCTCAGCTGCCCCCCCAGACCCAGGATCTTCAGGATCCCGCAAACACTATAGGTCTCGGCTCCCTGCACTCACTGTCCGCAGCGTTCACGAGCAGCTTTAGCACAAGCACCACGCTCCCGCGTTTCCATCAGGCTTTCCAGTAGGAGTCCACGACGTGGCCCGAGCGCAGAAATCTGTGTGTAGCCCTGCCTTAGGTGACCGTTTGTATTTTAGTGCCTACGTTAAAACAGCATAAACATTTCTGCTTTTGTACAGTACCGATTTTCATTAAGCCGGTATGACATAGAAACAAGCTTTTTATAAGTGAGCTGCGGAACCGTTTGCGTTCAGTTCTGTTTACCTGGGTGTTTTGTCCACGCTCACTGCCAATTGTCCTGTTTTAAGACGGTTTTTCCTCTAGGGGAGCCATTGTTATCAGTAGCGGTAAAGTCTTAACGAGTCCCACGTTCAAATTACTTTTAGATCTTAAAATGTCCAGTTTTGTCCAATAACCATGGCTCTGCCTTTTGACATTTGGCTCGTTAAAGAGTTTTGCAATAGGATGTAAATTTTCTAAAATGTATGTGAATAACCTGAGAGTTTTTAAATTTTTACTAGTCTCTAAATGGATTCATAAGCAAATGTTTCAAATGAATTAAGAATCCAGTTTGGGGAGATGATAGATGTTTCTTTAGCTATACCATAATTTCAGGTCAGTATATTTTGAAGACTTTGCTATTGTCTGGCTCGGATATTTTGCTGTCTTTATTATGCACACGTAAGGAAAACGAAACCTAAACACAAAGCACCAGTATTTATAGCAAAAAAAAGACTCCTGGGAAGGTGACACAGCATTCCATGTTACTCAGTAGTTGGCCTTAAATCAGTACACAGGATATTTTTTGCCACGTTTCAAAGTTGCTCTCTTTCCGATTGAATAGTGCTAGCCACGTTACGGCATGGGACCCTTCAGAGTCAGTGTATGGATCGATCTCTGGGCCCCTTAATCCTTTCCGCCTTTCGTGGCCAAAGGGTGGGTCAAGTGCAGTCAGCGGTTCTATTTTAAAATGTCGGTCCACAGCCCAGAATCGAGAGCCATTGTGGAACACAGGTGTTAGGTGTGTTTATCCCAGAGCGGACCGTCTCTTCCTGGATGGCGTGATAGATAGACTGCTAAGAAGGCAGATGTGTGATGTAAAGCACTTGGTTCGGCTCGGGAACCTGTCTAGGGATCATGTCCCTTGTTGCCAGGGTTGGAAACTAGCCTCTTGAGGCGTAAAGTCAGAGCATATCGCTCACGTCACTCTTACTTAACGTGAAAGCGACGATCGAGAAGAGTGTGTTCCCTGGACGCAGCAGTTCTTATGGGCTTTCCTGCTAGTAGACAACCACCAGCATCTTTCTGAAGGTCACATTATATTCTTCTAAGTGTTAGCTGGGACATCCGCCTAAGAAACATATCTATTAAGCACTTGTTGACGCCTTATTTGGGGACCCTGTCTGTTGGGGTGGGTAGGAGGGGGAAGGTTTATAGAAGAGTGTATATCTCTTGAAAAAAAAAAAAAAAAAAAAAAGAAAAAGAGAAGAAAAATATTTCTGAGTACTCATGAGCCCTGTACGGAAGCTTCTTTTTTTCACTCACAGGGCCGATTATCACTGCAGATTGCGATGTTTACCCAGAATTTCTAAACATGAGTGCAGATTACGGAATATAATACATTATTTAAAATATTTGGGAGTAGTATAATTTGTGGAAAAATGTAAATTGTAATAATGTAAAGGGGGGGTTTCACTATATATATTATACACACACACATATATCGCACTTCATAGAACCAGAGTTGCTCTCTTAAGGGAGCTTTGGCTCCTGATATTTTATCATGCTCCTATTTTTTTTTTAAATTCTAGGAGCAGTAGTTTTTATACTTATGTATTTAAATTTTATTATTAAAAATTACATTTTATAAAAAGTGTGTTCCAAAGGCATTAAAATTATATATGTTAATAAGGAAATACATTTAAAATTTTTTTCAAACTGCTCCTAAGCTTTTGATTAGGAGACTATTTGCTCTGAAAGTAGGCTTTTAGCTCTGCTTTATTACTGCTTCCTTTAGTTTCTATGAAACAGATTGCTTACTTAAATCATTAGTTGAATGATTAGTGTTCAATATTGCTTTAATCACCATTAAAAAAAAAAAGGAAAAAGAAATTGGTGACAGAGCACAAATAAATAGAAAACCTATTTTTAAGTAAACGTCACAAATACAAGCGTGGAAGCACTACTTTGTCTAAAATTTGCTTCAGGAGAAGTCAAATTAATGACCTGAGACGCTGGCCTTGGTAGGCTGTATGTCACTGCTCATAAACGATTAAAAAGGGAGTACCAGGATTTATGCAGCAAAGCATTTTGGAAATGGGGAATGGCACCATATGCGTGTATATCTTTTTAGCCTAATTCTCGCCCTGCACGGAATTCAGATACACGGAGGCATTTCTTTCAGGGCACCTGGGTTAGAATTGTAGAGTCTTAATATTCACGTGAACACCCCTCTCTGCCTGTTGCTGCCTCACAGACTTGAAATAACGCTTCCGAGGAAGAGGGACTTTCAGCTCTCTTGTTTTTCACATTGACTCTACTGGTCACCAGACCCTTTTGGAGAGAATTTCTGTTAAACACGAGGCAGCCTCATTTACTTTAATTGCACAACGGTCTGACAAGGATGCAACACAGAACTGGCTCTTTTTTCCTAGAAAAAGAAAAGTGGACATGTGTTTTTACATCACCTGGATGTGTTAAATAAAAATAATGATTGCCAATGCTGTTTTTCACTCTCCCCGTGGCCAGAAGCCTCATCCTTGACATTTCTAGTAGTGCCTTTGCTTGGTTTAAAAAAAGAAAAAGCAAAAAAAGGGATTAAGGAGAAACATAAAAATAATTCAGTTTCTTAGAATTTGGACCTCAGACAAGATATTGAACCTCATTCAGTTTGAACTTCCACACGCGTGCACAGATTCGATCCGCAGACACAGAAGCACGAGTGCGGAAGGGTCTTGGCACCGTAAGCAATATTATCCACTGATGTATGCAAATATCATCTTCATAGTAAAGTGGTCACTGTTACAATTCACATTTTAAACTCCTATTACCGAGTGCAGTTTGCAAAACTCCGGTCGTCCTGGCTGATCACACATCACTCTTTGTGCAACTTTTTCGTTTCATTTCGTGTTTCTTCCCGGCTGTGTATTTCTGCCTATTTGTTGCTTGTGCTTTATTAGTCATTTGTGGAATATAGTGATATATTGTGTTAATTGGGACAGTAGCGGTTTTTAAAAACCATATACTGACTGAAACATGAGCCAGAGCTGACTGCTTTATTAAGCTAATAATGAATGTTAAAAGAGTACATAATTCAGGATCGTTCATCTAGTAAGCAATACACGTATATAGGCCAATATTTTTTTTTTTTAAAAAAATAGAGCTTGGTCAACCTCTATACTACACATATTACAAGATATAGCACTTTCAAAACGAATCTAAACCTTTACAGAAACTTTCTTATAGGTTATGCCTTTTATTTTAAGACTTATTATAATTTGTTTCAAGTGCCATTAGATGATATATATGTAGGCCTTTGATATATAATGCTTTGTGTTCAAAAATGGTAGATGGTATTTTAAACAGGTACATTTTTACAGTGTTTTCTTATCAATTTGCTATATTGCACAGAATCAGTGTGTGTCTTTTCATAAGGTTTTACAATGGTTTATTTTTTTACAAGGTTTACGTGTCTCAAAACACACTGTCTTCCCAGTATGTAAATTAAAGAATACCAGTTCACCCAAGTTGCTTCTAGCCTACTGAGATCCACGTGACATTGGAGGAGATCTTCTAAATGGCGAGCATTCGTCATTAGCAATGGCAGACTGTTGTCTCTGACGAGTAGCGCCTCAGTTGACTCTGTCTTCTTTTTCTCACAGGGTGTCAGCAGCCATGCCTACACCACAGATAGTCTTGCTGTGATCACCTAGATCCACGCGAGTCGTGTTGTGTAGTTTTGTGCTCAGAACCCTCCGGGGCGCCCTTTCGATCACGTAGAGCAGACCCGTGCCACCGGCATTGGTAAAGGCACACGTAGGCCCTCATCCCCCTTAGGCCCTTCTACATTATCAGCCCTCTGAGGATGGAAAGGCAGTGTCTTTTGATAAGTGCTCTAGCTCTAGAAATGACAAGAACCATTGCTAACGTATGAAACACTTCCTTGTATAAGCTTCAGTGGTACAGACGAACCAGAATGAATGTTTATCTTCTCAGAAACACTCCTTCGGTATTATGTTGGGTCATGCTGCTAATGGAACTTGGGATACAACTCTTCATGGTGCTACAAACTTCTCTGTCTCGTTCAGTCATATTTTTGTATCCATAGGAAAACAAGAGGACTCCATTAGGCGTAAAGGCGTACAATATATTTTTATACTGTGACTCAATTTGTCATGAACAGACTTCTACGGCACCCACCACAATGTATTCGCGTGCACTTGCAAAAGGAAATCTGGGACGTGCAGATGTTACCGGAACAAACCCAGCTTTTGTCTGCGAGGTGACTATTACTCAAAGTGAAAAGTGGGCTTCGTAATACGGTGTGGAGTGAAGAACATGCTGTAGGTTACTAACAGCCCTTTGAATTTAACAAAAACTGGGAATCCACTAGGAAATGGATTGCGTCGTGCCTGAGCATAAGCTGGACTGCTGAAGTTGTACTTTTAGCTGACGAGAAAGTGTTTGGACTAGTACTCTCAAGATGTTCTAATGATAAAGGTGTGAGTCAGAATAGACCAGAAAAATCTGCATTCCAGGCTGAATTTTTGTATATTTTTCTTGCATTTAAAAATCGCTATTCTGTGATATGGGGAAATCAAGTGGCTTATCATGTATATCGTGTACTTAAAATGTATTCACAAACTACTGTTGTATTTGTATAAAATATAGACAAAGATCGTATTTTTTGTGTGTGTATAAGCTCTGTAAAATAGCAATCACATTATGAAGCTGCACTGATACATTTTAAACATCCACATCCAAAGAAGCAGGCTATTTATTGTCCAGTTACCCAGATATAAAATATTACTTTGCTGCTAATTAAACAATAGTACTGCAGCTTTTTGTGGCCTACAGTGTGATGTTTGCTGTAAGAAAAAGATATGTGAACTCCACAGAATATATGAATAAAATTCTAGAATGGCTTTAGATAATGTAGCCCTTCCTGAAGTTTTAATAGAGGATCGATTTCTATTGGGTAAAGCTCCTTTCCTTCACTTCGAATTTTAAAGATTTTCTCCTGGGGTTAACCTAAGGTTCTAGTAGCTGGCTGGAGGACAGTGCTTGGTTGTTGAAAGGAAATGTGAAGTTCCAGGGGTTCTTTTGTTTTGTTGGAAAACTTTTGTACCTTTCAAGGAAGGATAGAAACTGTAAATAAAAAACAGTCGAAATATCATGCATCAAAACTTTAATCCAGGTGAGAGTCCAGAAAAAAGAATTCCCACAAGGCCATTAGAATGTATAAACCCATAATGGTTCTTGTTCCCGTGACATAAGATTGGCCTTCAGCATTCCTTTCACACGAAGTGTCGGCCGGTTCCGGTAAATTATCCTTTTGGAGGTTCCCTGGGGGCTCTTCGTCTAAAATTTTGCTGAAAACCCTCCCGTGACGGTTAACTGGACCAAAACGCACACACCGCTTCATCTAAAACTCATCGGTTAAACGGTAATGCAGCTTCAGAAAGAGAGAAATGGTCGGAAGATTCAGTGAGTAATCTGAGCAGAACCAATTGTAGAAATAATTTGTCACGGATCCCCCAGCACCTCTTTCGGTGTGAGAGGAAAAGTCCCTCTTTATACCTTTGGCTCTCCCGATTTAAGGCTCACCTCCTCCTTTCCCGTACTTCATTCCAGAAGATCTAAAAGCGTTTCTTTGTTAACTCTTAACGTTAACGCTCAAGACATTCTTACTTAAATTCGTGCATACGAAATATTTCAAGGACCGTCGATCAAAACACGATGCTTTCCTTAGTTACAAAGGCTTAGAAAAAGTACGTTTGGGATTAATTCACTCAAGGTATAATCTCCCTAATGGAAAAGTCATTAGAAACGCAGTTTGTTCATTGCTTCCTAGACCCAATGGGGTTAAAAGACTTTTTCATTTGTGTTATCGTTAAATGCAAAAGTTCATACCAAGGGTTTACCATCCAGGGGAGGCAGAGGTTCAGTCTGGCTGTAGACCGCTTGCGGTCTGCTGTCACTTTTCCTTAATCAAACATCTCTTCAGCAAAAGGCACCACTTTGTGCTAAGTCCTAGGGGTATTCCAAAGAAATCAGCTTTATAAAAAGAAGGTGATTTCCTGATCAAGCCTCCGACTGATGATGGCAGCATCATTGCAGTTGGGGAAAGCCTAAAAACTGTATTGAGCCATACCCAGTTACCCTTTTTTGCAGATCAAAAGTGGTCAAAAGTTGGCAATTTCAGCCTAAAACGAAAACCAAACAAACAAAAAATCCAGGATGTCTGGACTTCACTGCGTTCTGTTGAACACAGAGGTCGATAATACATTTTTCTACTCAGAAGGGGTTTGACTCTTGGCCAGTGTGATGGTTAATTCTGTGCACCAACATGGCCGGGCCGTGGTACTCAGACAAGATGTTGTTGTGGGGGTGTTTTTTAGATGTCATTAGCATCTATACTCAGCTCACTTTAAAACAGACTACCCTCCATAAGGTGGGTGGGCCTCATCCAATCAGTTGAAGGCCTTCAGGAGAAAAGACTTGAGGTTCCCCACCAAGAGGGAATTCTGCCCCCCCCCCCGCCCCCCCCCCCCCCACCCCCCCCCACCCCGCCGACTGCCTTCAGACTCGGGCTGCAACAGCAACACTTCTCTGGGTCTCCAGCCTGCTGCCCTGCCCTGCCCATTTCGGGCTTGTCAATTCCGTGATCACGTGAGCCAATTTCTTTTATATTTATATGTTTATGTTTATATTTATATTATTTATATTTATATACACGTCCGATTGCTTTCTCTGGAGAACCCTGGCTAATACAACTAGTGTCAACTGTCATTCTTTAGAGGTGCTAGTTTTACCTGGAAAGAAGTAGAAATCTTTCGATCTCTGATGACAGTGTTCTGCCAGAGAACGTAAATTCCCAGGTTCTGAATGCTTTAGAGAAGAATCACACACACACAGAAGAACACAGTGCGTAGTGGAGATCGTACACATAAAGGAGTTGTCAGAATCTCCTTTTCTGTGCTGTTGTTTTGGCTCCCGTTATTGCCAATGAAAAGGGTTTTCTCCTAATGAGCAGGTTTTTACAAAACATCAACGGGCTAACTCTGCTTTCCTCTGTAGAAGCATGCTTGAAATGTAGATCAATATTTATTATACATGCACGAGTGGAAATATTTGTGAGTTGAATCTTTTCTGAAAGCAGGCAAGAGTCCATTTATAATACCACCTCAGTCAAGGGGTTCAGAGGGGACGAGAGTCACAACTCCCCTAAGCTATGGAGTTTTCTATTTCCTGTTAGAATTTTTGCAAAGGTTTAACTTGGTTTACTCTATTTGTAACTGGAGAACTTTAATCTTGGGGGTGGCGGGGGGCTTTCAAAGTATTGCCAGTGCATTCAGTAGTCTTACTGGAATGATGTTTCTAAAAATACATAATTGATCTGATATTAACATTGACACACCCCTGATGACATTTCTAGGAAGGCTCCTGGAACCAGACTTTCATGCCCTAGGAATGTTCATTGTGTAAGTGGGTTAATGGCCTAAGCCTTGCCCTATTTAAGATTTCAAGGTATGTCAACTTTTCCCACCCCAGAATTAGTGGCCTCAGTGGCTTTAACACATACACACCCTTTTAAACATCTCAAAGACCTTATTGTTTCAAGCCTCCAGGCAGATTAGTTCAACTCATCCCCGGTTTTCTAAATTAAATCACCTACTGCAGGATTAAAGGGCTACATATTGTATTTTCTGTTGTAAATTCTTTCATACGATATTTCCGTATTTGCTTTTAAATTGTACCTTTACTAACAGAGCATCAGGCTAGTACCAGTGGACCCTGGAAATTCTCATCCATTCTTTTTTTTTTTTTTTAATATTTATTTATTTTTAAGAGAGAGAGAGACAGAGTGTGAGCAGGGGAGGGGCAGAGAGAGCCAGAGACACAGAATTGGATGCAGGCTCCAGGCTCTGAGCTATCAGCACAAAGCCCGATGCGGGGCTTGGACTCACAAACCATGAGATCATGACTTGAGCCGAAGTCAGACACTCAACCAACTGAGCCACCCAGGCGCCCCAATTCTCATCCATTCTTAGCAGTGTCTGCCCATTGCCTCCCCTCCGCCTTCTCTCCTTGTCATGTGAAGTGACTCACTGTTCCCTGTGCTTCTCCAACCCTTTGCCTTCACCTGTCCTCTTCTCCGTCCCCGGAATGCCTCCTTCTTCTGCTGCTGCTCAGGAATCCCACATGCCAAAATCTCAGCCATGCTGCACCCCCATTCCGCACCTTCCCTGGTCTCACCCACTGAAAGGTAACTTATTTTCCCTATGAACGCTTACTACAGCAATGAAGTCTTCTCAAGGATGTGTACATGTTTTAACTCTCCTGAGCACTTGAGGGCGAAACTGTTCACACATTTCCCTGCATGTAGCAAATAATTAACACACATTTGTTGGTGTTGGCTGCGGGGCCATCAACCATCTTAATAATTAGGATATGTGTTTTAAAAGAAATACTCTTTCGGGGTTCCTGGGTGGCTCAGTCAGTTGAGCGCCTGACTCTTGATTTCGGCTCGGGTCGTGATCCCAAGGTCTCAGACTCTGCACTGAATACGGAGCCTGCTTGGGATTCTCTCTCTCCCTCTCCCCCTCCCCCACATGCTGGTGTGTGTGTCCTCTCTCTCTTAGAGAAATAAATATTTTAAAAATAAAAAAGATGGTGTGATCATATTTAAAACGTCCATTTTGTTCTGCCCTTTTGCATCAAAACGGCAAAGTCCACAACAATGTACTATTTCCCAGAAGTGAACCACCTGACGTGACTTCACTACAATGGCCCACAACTGGAGAGCCTCTGAGAAATCTAATTCTTGTAAACTTGTACTGCATAAGCTCGTAGCAAGGAGCCGTTAGCTCTGTTTAAAATTTCTGGAAGGTGGGTGACAAGATAATAGGCATCAGTAGGTAAGGTTCTCTCTCTCTTTTTTTTTTTTTTTTTTTTTTTTTTTTTTT